>NC_056733.1:161399988-161487488 GCF_019279795.1 Protopterus annectens | reverse complement strand
GAATATTTACCACAAAAGGTTGACTTTTCAAGGCTGACACACTCTCGTGCATGTGCCAGACAAGACAGCACAAAGCATCAAGGCCACTTAGCATACCACATGTGGGGGGCTGCACCCAACATACTATCTGCTAATCTATATACTAACTCTCAGATCACACAATGTCAGGGAAAGGGCATAGTTTCCTTGCAGTTTTGTACACCAGTTGACCATCTGTGTAGTTAACTAAACTTTGTGGATTAAATAGACGTTGACCTCAGGGGAATTCAATGATATTCCATCCATCCACAACCCTGTTTTTGCACATGGGCTAGGGGTGTCAGTTCAACAGTGACAATCATCTAGACCCAAGGTTTACACTGCCAGGTGGCTAGCCCTGCCACAGTAGTTCTTCCACACTACACACCTATGGCCAATTTAGAATGTCCAGTTCACCTCTTGCATGTCTTTAGAATGTGTGAGGAAACTCAAGCAAACACAGGGAGGGCATGCAGACATCACACAGAAGGTATCCCAGGCAAGGATCAAACTAGGGAACCTCTTGCTGTGAGATAACAACACTATCTGCTGTGTCACTTTGACATCCCTATTCATTGCATATATTAATTTCCCCTTAAATATATATAAATGTAAACCTTGACTCTAGATGATGGCTAATGTTGAAGTAATATCCTGATCCCATGTGCAAAAATGGGAAAAAGGGGTTGTGGATGGTTGGATGGATGGATGGATGGATGGATGGATGGATGGATGGATGGATTGATTGATGGACATATATTTGTATTGTCTGTCTCATAACTGCACTATTGAAGGTTAACTGTAAAGTCCATTTTTTGATGTGTCCTGTTATCTGTTTAACAAGAATCCACTGGTTTTACAAAATATGAGGTCTAATGATGTCATGGCTTTTGTCATATAGACTTCATGCTTTCATCAAGAACTATTGGACATTTGCTAATATAAAACATTAGCTCTGTATAATTACATGATATAATAAAGGAGGGAAAAGCAAATACTTAACTGCTGCAGTCTTTGTGTGGTAAATGTACTTGGAGAATTTGTGTACATTGACTCACCATGGGTCAATAAACTGATTCAGCATCTGAATGATTACACAGCAGGTCACTCGGGTCCAATAGTGAAAAACAAGCAAAAGGTAATGGCTTGACATCATACCTGGGGGCAACATTCTTCAAAAGTTTATCTGCAGCATGCACTGCCTCAAATAAAAGGTATCCTGGTAGGTAACAGTTTTATATTTTGAAACTCATAAGTGTAAGCCTCTGAACAGGGAGACTGAATGTGTGGAAATGGAGACTTACATAAAAAAACTTTTGCTGAGCCTTGGGGTATTCAGTTTTGTCTAAGGTATGGCAATCTCAGACTTAGTATTTATATATCTATCTATATCTATATCTATATCTATCTATCTATATGTACTTGGGTTGTGGGTATACAGCCTCTTTGCTGAAGTTTTAGAAAGGTTTGCCTCTTGTAGAAACAGCTTGTATGGTGAACCAAAGTTGTTAGCATTCACTGCTCTCCTCAAGTTTCATAGCTTTTTCTTTTTTATTCATAATTCCAAGACCCTGAATTACAGGCATCAAAAATACAGTAGGGAAGCCTATATAGAGATTGTCAAGTTCCAAGGTAGCATTACATTTTGATAACTTTGCTAATTCACCAAATGTCAATCAATGAGACAGTAAAGGCATGTAATTCTATAGTCTGGGTGCACACAGTGAGTTAAGTACCTGGGATACTATCATGGGGAATGGTTAAACTGCAAGAATTAATTACAAAATGGTTTCTGAAACTAATCAGTGCCTTATTAAGGAATATAAAATGTACAAAGAAAACAATAAATAAAGCTAATAAGGCTTGGAGAGAATGCAATCTATACTCTAGACAGTAACATTTTGAAATGAATATACCACAGACTGAGGAGCATACTGTTGTAGTCCAAGCCTCATGCAAACATCTTTTAGTTGATTCATGTTGGTAAGTACCTGTAAGAGTTGGGAATATGACTGACAAGGATTTAATTTTTTATTGTGGGAAAGTAAACACAGCAAAATGGTTCAACCCATATAATCCATTCCAATTATGAGTCAAAGTAAAGAGAGTTGGAGTTTAAAAACTAAGAAACAGTGTGATAAAATGACAAAAACAATAGCAGAAAGAAAGTAAAAGATCGAAAACAGAAGAAGGTTATTTCACTTTTGTACTAACCAGGTAACTGCCTTTTCCAGATGTATGACTTGGAAAGTTAATATAAAGCTGATTTAAATTTTGAATATTATTAAAATCAGTCTGTTTATGAGTGATTGAAATTAAACATGATGGTTTGGATAATACAGGCATATATGCCAGCAACAAAGAATGTCATACTGTTAGTGTAGTTTTCTAGAACAGAGTATATGACTGTTTGTAGAACTACATTTTATAGTGCAGCTTTCACTGATGTGTATCTTATTTTACAACAAAGGACTACCTTAGTCACTAACACACACACACACACACACACACACACACACACACACACACACACACACACACACCCACACACACACACACACACACACACACAGAGTTTAGAAATATCTGGCTGCAGCGGAAAATTAGTATTTTAATATCCATTTCTTTACTTTGCAGTTTCCATGAATAACCTCCCCAAACAAACACTTGATTGTCCTCTGACTTCAAGAAAACTGCTGTTCACCTAGTTTTTACTCATCAATTGCCCGTATATTAGCCACAAAAAAAAATACTTTTCAAAAAAGTAAAAATGGAAAAAAATGTGGCTATCAAGAGTTCAAATGAAATCTTGTAGCAACACCCCCCAAAAAAATGATCAGCAAACAATCAATAGTGAGGCACTTGCTAAACTGACCTGAAATATGCATGACATACTGAATATGGTGCAAATGTACCCTTTAGCTTGTGTATCCAGCACAGACAAAATTATATTCACACTGGAATATTTTGGACAGTATTACAAACCTGGGATACTTATTTCCTATGCTGTGATGAAATGAGAGACAGGACTCACAGTGTAAAACCATATCTGGCCCATACAAAGTAGAGTGGGTAGCAGCCCCATACCACAAAGCTCATTATACTAGTAGGCATAAACACAAGTTGTTACACCTATAAAGGTAGACACTGTGGGGGCTGATTCTCCAATATAATGATTTAAAGTTTAAAATAAACATCATTTACTGGTACATCTTAAAGATCCTAAAAAGTGTAAAATACTGGATGATGATTTAATGAATAAACATTACTGTTACATACTCTTTTTTTAGATGCACTTAGCATCTCTAGTTGCAAGCTGCTGCTATTATGGAAAGTTGATGTTACAAATTAGTAAAATAGTGATACTGTTATGTTCTGCAGTACATGCACAAACACAGACACTCTTGCATTTCATATATATCTATGTAAGTAATAATATGCTGGGAATTACCTTGAACAGGTACTTCCTCACACCTGTCAGGGTGTTGTGAGATATAGGCTCATGGGGTGTAGTGTCTTACAAACCTGATTGCATGGTGATATGCATTCATCACTCCACCTATCATGTGTTATTATAGCTGTGAAATGGGTATCTATATGTTTTTGAAAATTAAAGTGCACATTAAATAGTGTAGGTAAAATTATTATATATTTTATTGGTATAAAATAATCTCTCTGGATCTAGATGAATATGATTTTGATATGATAAAATTAGCAAATGCTGATTACATCACCATTTTCATGCCATATTTTAATCTACCATGTGTAAGTTCTCAGCCCATAGACAATATTGTGCAATTCTCTTGAGATATATTGTTCTGCCAGCTAACTAGAGAATTATATTTTCAGACAAAATTGTACAATGACAGTTGTATAGTTCATCAGGTGGGGAACACAGTATGCTAAAAATCTGTTGTGAAAGTATTAAGAAATGGAGAAGTTACAGGCAGTTGTCTAAATTGCCAGTGAGTAAAATGATCGGACTTCAAGCATTTTGAAGTAGGCTTTTTAAATGAAAGAAACACCCGTAGCTCTATAATTTCTTAACATCTCACATCAAGTTTTCAACATACCATACATATGCTCTTCCATATAATTCCCATTGCAGTTTTTCAACGTCAGCACTGACTACAAAAAAACAACATAGGTAGGCAAGTAAATACACCATAAGGGCAGGACTTGTAGATGGCATATTTAAACAAGATGTGAAAATATTAAATGGTTTTAAGTTAGGAGAAGTTATTTTAAAAGATACAACTGACTGACTTTTAACATTTTGCAGAGAGAAGTCAAAGAATAGGAATATATTTATAGTGGAGTTTGGGTACCCTCCCCCAAGAACATTTTTAAAAGTTAATGAAAGGGTTAGTGGTATGTGGGGATGGAAGGCCGAATCAGTTTTTGCATTTCTGAATATTTTAATATTTTTATTAACCAGAAATGGAGAATCATTTTTCTCTCCAGAGTACAATAAGGGTAATATCTTTTTTTTATTTTGATACTAAGGGATAAGCAACCCAGAATCTGTGCAATATTTTAGTGTGTACTGAGTGACAGAGGTAAACAGCAGTGAATGTATTGGTAAGGACAGTTTGTGATTCCTTTCAAGCTGTCCTTAACTGCAGTCTATACATAATTTAGGGACTGGCTTAATTCTTATAGGTGTGTGTTAATTATTATTATTATTATTATTATTATTATTATTATTATTATTATTATTAATAATAATAATATAAATGATTATTATAGTATCATTTTATCATGTTTTGTTATTTTTGCTTTTTTATGTGTTTAGGCATATTATTTTGCCAGTTACTTTTTTCATGAATTATAGGAATTTTGTATTAAATAAAATTTTATTCTTGGGCCTTGTTATGTATGTATGTATGTATGTATTTATTTATTTGTTTATTTTTGGTACTGGAAGAGAAAGGAGAATCCATGTTTACTATAAATGTATGAAACGTTCTGTGACACAATTATTGTTTGTTAAACGTATGTTTGGTTTGCAATTAATATATACTATACACTTCTGCTACCCGATAAATTTGCTAGTTCTTTTTTATTACTGATATACCCACTGACCTTTTACAGCACAGTTTAATATTATATGCCTATGATATCTTGCTTGTAGAGTCATGTAGAAATATCAGAACCCTACAACAAAAATGTAAAGCTTTTCACAGTTATTTCCATGTTGAAATTATGCTACTTATTACCTCCAAAAATCAAATATTTTGCTTATTGGCATTCAACTAAAGCTCACAACCCCACCCCCAACTCACAATTAGAGAACCAAAAGGCAACCAACTTCTACTAGTTTCAGAGCAGAAATGCCTGGGAATCACCTCAGACCCTATTATAGCAAAGCATACGGACGAGATCATAATCAAGATGTTTTACCAATTAAAATTATGCTATTAGATATCACAACTCCTTACTCCCACAACACAAATGGCTACAGCCAAAAAATGTACTGATTCCAAAACCAGAATATAGATAACCTCTTCAAACTTTTCACTTAACTACTGACACACATAAATAGAAATGACTATTAATAAAAAAAAAACAAACATTTTCTTTACTATCCCAACGACATGTACATCACTGCCATCTTTTAAAAAATGAAATGGCTACCTTAACTAAAAGATCAACATTCCTTCTTTGAACACAAATCTATAAACTCTTAGTAGTGGGACACTGCCCCCCCCCCTTAAAACAAAATTGCATATAAGATAGATTAACTACACACTAAAAGAGTCAACAACAAGGAATAACTCTTACAAGACCAGAGTTCAAAACTTGTACAGAGGAAAGAGCATTTAGGATATTAGGACCAGCTACTTGGAATAAAGTGTCTTTTGCAATCAGACAACAAAGCACCTTAGAGTCATTCAAAAGTAAATTAAAAGAACACCTGCTTAACACCACCAAATACTCATGCTTTAAAGCTAAGAGCTGAATTTGCAATTTAGGTCTTAACTCCTTCTTTATGTAAGATAATTGTATACTATTGGCTATGACATACAAATGTTTTTACATGAGCAAATTTCCATTGCCAATGGTCAGTAAAAACTTTAAGTATGATTTTATGTCTACCCAATCTATATACATCTGTTTTCTTTGTATTGCACTAGTTGCCTAGGTCATGCCTGAAGTGGGTCTGACAGTCAGACCACTTAGTTGACAAACTGAAATAAATACACACGCATGCACACACACACACATACACACACACACGCACACATGCACACACACACACACACACACACACACACACACACACACACACACACACACACACACACACACACACACACACACACACACACACATATATATATATATATATATATATATATATATACCACCAAATGAGAAAACTGACATAAAATGACAAACTCCATGACTATGATAAAAGAACAGGCTGAACAACTCTTTAGCACTTTATCTTGAGGATGTGCCAGCTCTAGCATAACTGAAAGCAGATTTTTTTTTTCCTATCATGCAGAGCTGATGATTCCAGCAGGGGATTTGAGATGACAGTTAATTGGGGAAATGTTCACATGTGCAGGCTTTGTGTATGACATTTTCTACAATATGTTAACCCTTTTTTTGTTAAAGTGAGACATTGATGTTTCACTGTTGACTGACATTGGCACAAGATAGAAGTGCCGAATACGTAGACATCCCTTATAAAATGTGACAGGTGGTAATTGCTTGCATACTTTCATAGTGACATTCAGATCTTCCACTCAGTCCTCATAAAATGCATATACGGCAAATTCACTCAGTGAAGTAATAAGGTTTACCTCTCTGATATACTGCTTTGCATAACAATAAACACATCAGAATGAGTAAAATCAGTGATAACACATGACTGTTTTCACATTAAGAAATGAAATGAGATCTGAACCTTCCACAATACTGATATGGCCTTGAAATGCATGGAATGAAAGTTAAATAGATGACATCTGTTTTTTATTCCTCTGAAACAAATCCCACTTGGGAACAGCAGTGTAATAAATATTTCTAACTTAATCAACTCCAATAATTCCTACAACTTTGAAAACTTGTATTTTCATAATTTATGATCCCCAAATGTCATGTCAATCAGATGAAAATAAAAAACAGCTCTTTCAAGAGCTTGAAAATGAATGTTACAGTAACTGTATGAATCTGTACCCCTGACCCCTTTGCTGGAAGTGAGCTGTTCCAAAGTCTCTGCAGAAAGAAGCTAGAATATTTTCAATACCATTTAAATAATAATTATTCAAAAGAATGGAATTGTTGCTATCATTAACAGAATGGGATGATTAGCTCTAATTATGAACTAAGCACATTTTTATAACAACAATTTCCAAAGTATTGCATTTGCCTTTTTGCCCTTTTTCTATGCTCTTCTATGACATTTCTGGGACCCGACCATTCTCAACCCCACCAAAAGAAAAGCTCTTCTTTGTGTTACATACCCATGTCTGCCCTGTGTACTACACCAGTTACAATTCTCACAATTTACATTTAGCAGACTGGTAGCATGTCACTCTTCATTTGATTAACTGTAATATAATGATCTAATATGACAAATTGCATATATGTTTTACTTCTCTTACAGTAAAGGATCTACCCTCACTCTACTGCCATCTGCTGACCACCAGGCTTGGCTATGGCCAAGTCTTCTATCTGTCCATTGGTGAGAGCATCACATGCAGCCATTAAAGTTTACCCTCTTTAATGGCCCAAGCTATACCCCTGGTGGTGTATGTGGGTACCTATGTCACCATGAGGACATTCTGCCCCTCTCCCTATATGGTGTTCATCCTCCTACACACATGCTTTCTGACAGTGACCATCTCTAGCTTGTGATTGCCTAGCCTGTGTCCTTCCCTGTCCTATGGGCATGGTGAATGTACAAACCTCCTCTTGTACAGATGCAGCTCCTGACCAGAACCATCATTTATCACCCACCAGGTTCAGAGAGGTGGAATATGTTGTTCAATCCCCTTTCCCATCTTTCCCCATCTCTGGCAATGTGTAAGCTGCTGATCAATCTAGGGTCATCTGGGTTATTGTCATGGCTTTATTCCACCATATCACAGAATTTGTATCTCTAACATGTTTAACTAATATATGAAGGTATAATATATGTCAATAAATGAACTAATAAATGACAGCACAGTGCACACCACCAACTGTTATATAAAGACAGAATACATATCACTAACATGTTTAACTAATATATGAAGGTATATGTCAATAAATTGTTTAACTAATAAATTAAAGTACTGTACATACCACTAACTGTTGGATGAAGACAGAATATATTTACCACTAACCTGTTTAACTAATGCATGAAGGTAAAATGCATATTGCTGACCTGCTTAACTAATAAATGAATGTATAATACATACCAATAATTTCTTTAACTAACACATGAATGTATAATATATAAATAATACATACATGAGTACATATCTGTGCATCCTTATGAGTATGAGCCTCATGCTTGTTTAAACTCATTGCATCACTTTGTCTGTTAATGTTTTACATCACTGTATAACTATTCTCATTCTTACTATTTGTCTTTTGTTCGGGACAGTGTCTCAGTGGTAACAGCTCCAGGGTTCAGTTCTGAACTCTGGCAACTGTATATGTTCAGTGCGCATGTTCTCCCTTTATCATTGTGAGTTTTCTTTAGGAACTCTGGTTTCCTGTTACCTTCTAAAAATCTGGTTAATTGCCTTGTCTAAACAGACAAGATAGAACATTGTGCAGTACAACAAAGCACTAGTAGCCCTATGTTGTCCTTGTTGTTCAGGACCCTTGACAAGTAGAAACAGTGAATGCATGAAAACACATGACAGCACTGTCGCATATGCTTCATATCCTCCCGTGACATGCATACTTGTATATATGGAAACACTCTATGCTGGAAGATACAATTTATTGTACAGGGTGCTGCTCTTACAGACCAGAGATGTCTGGAAGGACAAATATGCAGGTGGATTATGGTCAGCCCCCCTTTCTTTAGTCATGTAGTAGTATGTGTGTGCTATAGCTTTCTATAATGGACATTACTGACCTGCTGCTTCTCTACAAACACATGGGTAACTGATGCCAGGCCTGCTTCCACATCCAAGCTACCCCCAGCTGTGAGGGGTAAGTTCCACTTGGCAGTGAGTGACACCAAAATTTCTATGACCTCTGTTAGCTGCTGCTTTGCTGGTGGTCTTCCTACTGTGGTGCCCTATGTACTGTAATGTCCCTTGCCTATTTCTCTGCATGGAGTATCATGGTAGTAACTCCCCATTATATCTGTTGTACAGACCTATTTTGGGCACCTAAATCATTTTTAACCTGCACCAATCATTGCCAAATCTGGTACTGGTAGTTACTGTCTGTGGCACCTTTTCACCAGCTGACACATGTCATGTGCATGTAGGGTCCACAGTAGCTGTTCATTATCCTGGCCAGTGTACTTTAGTAGGTGCTGTCTGCCTGTGTTGGGCATGACAATATCTCTAAACCTAAGTGCCAAACATGTTATTTAGAGGGTGGATGAGATACCATGCACATGCTTTTGACCATAACTCCCCTCTCCCCTGTAGACACCTAGTTAACAGCTGCAGTTAGTGCTATATGCATCTTCAACCCTACAATATGGTACTGTAACCATGCTTGTACATATAGTAGTGGAATCTCCCACCTAGCCCATATAGCATGTAATCTCCACTGTATCCTTTGTTTATAGCTCACTCCCCACAGACAGACAGATAGATAAACAGTCACATGCCATTCAAGTGTACTATGGCCCCAGTTACACATAGAGAAATACATGTCTCAGAGGCGTGGCCAATATGTCAGAGTGAGTGCAGCAGTGTTTTGTTGCTCTGTCTATAAGTTTTTATTTCTGACAGGAAGTTTTGAAGTACATTGGGAAAAACTACCTATAAATAGTCTCTTTATCGCTGTGGATTACTTGAGGAAGAAAAAGTAACAATTTTCAGTGATTATTCTCACAAAATTCCTGTCAGAATATTAGCAGCTGTATACAGATACTTGAAATATGAGTCATTCAAAGTCATCATCTCAAGACAGCTCTATGAAAAAAGAACTGCAGTCTATAATTACAAGTATACAGGACCTTTCTACTATAATGGACAATTTAGAAAACATCATGGAAAATATGAAAAAAGAGAGTAAAAAGCAAATTCAAGATTTAAAGGAAATTATTTCAAAGCACTCAGATCAAATAACCAACATAGAAGAATTTCTAAATGACATAGATGGAAGACAGATAGAGAATGACAGTCAAATAAATTTCCTATTGAAGCAAAACAACTTATTAATTGAAAAAGTGGAAGATTTGGAGTCAAGGTCAAGGAGGAACAACATTAGAATTTATGGAGTTCCTGAAAAGACAGAGGGAAATAATATGATTCTTTTCCTGAATAATTGGTTACCTAAAGTACTAAACCTTCCGGAGTCACTTTCTTACAGAATTGAAAGGACTCAAAGGTCTTTATCAAATCCTTCTGTATCAAAAAATCCAACTTCAGCAAGATCCATCATAGTTAAGTTTTTGTGAACACAGGATAAAGATCTGGTCTTAAAAACTGCCTGGATGAAATGCCCATTGAAGATAATGGAAGAGTTATTAGATTTGATAATGATTATACATCTGTGACAATAGCAAAGAGAAAAACATGTATTCCCCTCATTAAAGACCTTAAGAAAGCCGAAATAAAAGCTCAAATACTCTTCCCTGCTAGATTAAAAGTCACACTTCCAGATGGTCAGAAAATCTTTATTAATATTGAAGAACCAGGATGGGGCACCAGGGTAGTGTGGTGGGGCGCGGTCCTGAGTCCTTTTGCCTAGGGCACCAGTTGACCTAGGGCCGCTCCTGATTGAAGAAACAACAGAATTTGTCAAAAAAGCATAACTTACTGGACAAAATTGAAGATATGGAACTTTCTACTCCAAGTCTAAAGAGGCAAGCTACTAATGGCAAAATAACAGCAAATGATAAGTCCACAAAAAAACTTAAAGGGAAGTAAAGCATAAGTTTCTAACTTCCAGCGGTTATTCTCCTTTGTGAATAGGACAAATAGTGCAAAATATGAGGTAAGATTTTAAAATAAATATTTACAACTATATATAACTAACTCCTTTTCCTCCTTTTATAGTAATTACACTTATTATTACATAAGTAATTACTTTATGCCATACCTCCTTCCTTTACTATGAGGTTTTATCCCCTATACAGAGTATAACATAAATAAAAACAAATGGATTATAAGTACATAAGATCTTGTCATAATCTTACAAGATCGTGATTCAATGTTTATTTTAAATTAGTGGTGTGCTGAGTGCTGTTAGAACAGTATTAAGCTTCCTTTTAGAAATAGTTTGTATCTTTGTTCTGTAACCTTAATGCATTAAATAGAGCTGCAGTAGCTTTAAATGCTGGAAAAGGGGCTGCGGACACCTACACAGTCTGTCAGGAAGCTTTATGGGTTTTAGATTGATTAAATGGAGAGCATTGTGTGTTTTCTTCTATTTTCTTTGTATTTAGTAAATTAATTATGAGAGATGTTTTGGGGAGAGAGAGCACCTTCTAGAGAGGTGCGGTGCGTGATTTTAAGGGAAAAAATTAATAGCCGCATAGTACTGCCCTGTTTAACCTGTTTTTTTCTATTTTACATGCTTTTTTGCAACCCACGAGTGCACGAAAGCCAAAAATAACTGAAAATATTATACTTAGCTCGTGTATGCAGTTCACATTTGAATATAAAGCTTCAAGAGAACTAAATCATGAGCTATTCATTACTCCATGGTTTTGAGACTGGCGCTCTTTTTAACAACTTCTACTGATGATGCAACTGTTCTCTGAGCTCCGGTCACACATAAGAAACAACTGCGACAGATGGTAAGGACGTAGCAAAGAAGTGTTTGCTGCTGAGACAGTTAAAATGCTCTTCAAAGTAGTTATTTGACTGTAAGTTTATAATTTCCTAACAAAATGAATGCTTATTAGTTGTTCTTGATGCCGGAGACTAGAATTAACAACATATATACTGGAAACTGTTGTAGTTGCAGTTTAATTCAGTATTCTAGCCACAACTATCACTCATTGCTTCTTTGCATTGTTTTGAATTGTTTGTTCTCTAAACTTGTTAATAGTGTGCTGTACATGTTTTAGTTATAAGGTGAACACTGATTAATTATATGTAGATATAAAATAACTTGCAAACAAAGAGTAAAATTGCACATGAAGAGAAAATTAACATTTCTATATACACAACACAGATACTTTAGTTATAATGCAGCTTCACTAGATATTTAATATAAGGTAAATGTAGCTGACTGAAGAGAAGGTTGGAAAAAATTTACAACTGTATGGGTTTATACTGTGTACACATGACGATTATTATAGCTAGGTTATAAATGTATCCTGTACCCATTATTAGTACAATTACTGCACTGTTATATGAGATTACGCTGGATAATTACAGCTCAGAGGTCGCAGCATAGCATGCTGTAACCTGGAATACCTACAGGCTGTATAGATAATTCCTGTTAACTAATTACAAAGTGTGGTAGAATGTATTAGCAGATATTTAGGCGTACATGCTGTAAGGCATATGTTTTTAATATTAGAACTGTCTACTGAAATGTTAATATATCTATACAAGGGTACGCTAACTATTTAAAGGTATGGGAACTGTGTACTTGCAACACTGCTGCCTGCTGGTAACTGTTACAAATCTATCCCCACAGGTCACTCCCCTGCTAACAGTACCTAGCAAGCTCCCTCAGCTTAAAGAACTTAACAGTGCGAGTAGTGAAGCATGCGGACCGGGACCACCAAACCCTGCATTGAAAAGTTATAAGGGTAATAACCCTAACTCTTAACTGATGTTTTAAATGAACTGTAGCTGGGTCCGGCACTAGAAATACCCACAAAAAGCCCTACTGTAAACTGCAGCGATATAGCTAACCTTAGCCATATAAACAAAAACCCTCAGTCGCTAGTGTTTTTAAGTTCATCTAGTGACTACCTTGCAGCTAACCCTCCTGCAAAACAGTAAATTAAGGCTAATTTAAAACCTATATCCTGCCTAAAAAGGGCCTATTAAACTAAAGCTAATTTAGAACTTAAAACTTGCCTAAAAGACCTATTTGGAGTAATAGTACACCCACCTTGCAACCTCCAATCACTGGCAACTTGGAAAACTGGTTAAGCCCCCGCTTCACTCGGGCTCGCTTCACGCCCCACTCTGCCCCCAAATCCCACCCACCCCTACTATTGCTTAATTTATATCTCCCTGGCCACTCCCAACCCCTCCACAACCAATCACCTACTACCTGTACTACAACCTCAACCTACCCCATCTGCCAATACTACTCTCCCTCCCCTCCACTACTCTCATACTAGTACCAAATCTTAACCTAACTGCTATGTCTATCTACACACCTTTATTGCTAACCTTTCTGCCATCCCTGCTAATCATCCCATATCTACTCTCCTCCTATGAGAACACGGAATACCTTGGCTTTCACTACCCCAGATTCCGGACCTCAACTCCTTCACTTACACGCAACATTCCTCAACTTCTCCCCTCCCAGATTCTTACCTCAGCCAATTATGCCCCAATCAGGCCTAAATACATCCGCTCCAAACCAAGGCACTATCATAGTACTCTACTCAGGATCTGGAAACTCATAACTAGGCTAAAAAACAACCTCACCATGGATGGTGACATCCACCCAAACCCAGGTCCATCCACTACTACTACCTCTATTCTTTCCACCAACTCCCCAACCAATATAGACCCATCACATAGACCCCCAGACTCCCTGCTGGCCTGCCATCTGAACATCAGGAGCATAAATAACAAAATCCAGCACCTACATGCCCTCCTGGCAGTATATTCACCTGATATACTCTGCCTCACAGAAACATGGCTAAAACCTGCCACTAAGGACAATGAAGTCCTGCCGCCTGGGTACAACATGCATAGACTTGATCGCACCCAAAAAAAGGGCGGAGGGGTAGCAATACTCTACAAGTCCACCTTATCTGTCACCATAGCCAACCTACAACCACCCCTATTCAACAATGCTGAAATCATTATCACAAAGCTACATATTAACAACCATAAAAGCATAAACATTGTCTGTGTCTACATTCCCCCAGGGAAGAACACAGACACCCTTGAGGAGTTCCTAACCTGGCTCAACAACAACCAGCCGCAGGAAACCATAATTCTCGGGGACTTCAACATTGACTGGAAAGCCTGCTCCTCTCAATCCCCAACAACCCATGTAAACCTCCAAGGATTTACCCAAACCATAACTTCACCCACTAGGCTAAGCAAATCACAAGACAAAGCTAGTACCCTGGACTAGATACTCATCAATAACTCTCCAAATCTCTATACGGCAGGCACTGTACCAGATGATCTAAGTGATCACCGCCTCACATATATACTCAAGCTTAAGGTTAACTGCTATCATCAACCCACCTATAGAACTATAAGAAGCAACAAAAACTTTGACCCCCAAAAATTTAACAATGAACTAAAGGCATGCAACTGGTCTGCCCTAAAAAGCCTCCCACTAGATGAAGCAGTCATTTACTTCAACTCCAGATTCCTGGCTATTCTCGACCTTCATGCCCCCAGTTGTACTAGTTGAACCAAGGTCAATACTGCACCTTGGCTCACTAAAGAAACTAGGGCCAAATTTGCATTAAGAAATAAAGCATGGGACACCTACCGGACTACTAAAACCCTACCTGACCAACTATTATTTAGGCAACTAAGAAATGATGCAAAAAAATCTGTAACTATAGATAAAAAGAAATACTACTACCGCCTACAACAAGTACACAAATCTAAACCTCAGAAATTTTGGACGGGAATAAACCGACTCCGCCACCCAGGACAAACCACCACCCCAAACCCATCTGCCACTAATCAAAATCCCCCAGAAGCCATTGCCAACTCCTTTAACACCTTCTTCACTGAAACCATCCAAACATTAGCAAACCAACTCACACCCACTGGTTCTAATCCAAACACAACCAATTCCAAAGCTATAACTCCCTTCAGTCTCCAACCAGTCCCCACTCAACTCATTAAGACCCTACTTAGGAAACTAAGTCCCACCACCCTGGCTGCTGACCTCCTCCCAGCTGACTACTTACAAAAGGCTGCAGATGCAATTGCATACCCCATCTCTGTCCTTATTAACCGATCCATATCAGAAGCCATAATCCCCGACATATGGAAAATCTCACATCATACCACTTCACAAAGGGGGCAGTTCCACTGAACTGTCTAACTACAGGCCCATAGCCATTTTGTCACCACTAGCTAAGATCATGGAGAAGTGTGTTCATATTCAACTCATGAAATATCTCACACAGAACAAACTTCTATCCAACTTGCAACATGGCTTTAGACCTAATCACAGCACCACAACAGCCCTCCTCTCTTTCTCAAACACTATAAACCACAATCGTAACAATAACAAACTGTCCTCTGTCTCTTTCTAGACCTGTCCAAGGCCTTTGACATGGTGGATCACAAAATGCTAATAAACAGCCTGAAGGCCTACAACTTAAACAAACAGGCCCTCCAATGGTTTGAGTCCTACCTACAAGGCAGGCAACAGGCTGTACTGTGGCAGGGAAAATGCTCCTCACACCTCTCCATCAGACTTAGTCCCCCAGGGCTCAATACTAGGTCCCCTTCTTTTCTCCATCTTTATAAATGAACTTAGCACAGTCATACCAGAGGCTACCTGTATTCAATATGCAGATGACTCGACCTTGATCTGCTCTGCCTCCACCCCAGCAAAACTTACCACAATAACCCAAAGCACCTTCAACAAGGTTGAAAATTGGCTACTAAACCAATGCCTAATACTAAATCCCAACAAAACTAAGTTACTTCTCTTCACCCCAACATATAGGACCACCTCACCACTGTTCAACATAACAGCTAATAATGGTACCATCATCTCCCCAGCAACCCAAACTAAACTGTTGGGTGTCATGGTCGACAACAACCTCAGGTTTGATGCACACATCAATCAAACTATTAAAAACTACCAATAAAAAATTTGGTAGTCTCTACAGGATCAAATCATTCCTCACCCCGCAAGCTAGAATTGCAATTGCCCACTCCCATCTCCTATCTACCCTTCTCTATGCCTCCCCTCTCTTCTCCCACCTCAATAAAACCGATCTTAAAAAACTGTCATCATGCTACAACCACATTGCCAGATTTTCAACTGGCTCACCCTACCGTACCCACCACTGCCAGAACCTGAATCTCCTGGGCTGACTGGAACTACCCCACCTTCTACAGCTCAACCAGCTCAAAGTTGCCCTTAAAATCCTCCACCATCCGGACACTACTCCAGCCCTAAGAAACATAATCTGCCCCTACAGCAACAATCAAACACTTCGCTCATCCACCAAACTCCTAGTACTTACGATCAAATCCAACCATGCTGCAGGTGACTCCCTCTTCGCCAACTCTGTCGGTAAAAACTGGAACTCACTACCAGCTGACATTACCCTAGAGTCTTCACCAACTATATTTAAACACAAACTTAAAAGCCACCTCAAATCACGTGGGATATGTCCCTGTACCAACCCGGACTAAGACCCCACACATCCCCCACCTCACTCTTAATAAATGCCCCTGTCCATCCATCCCTCCGCATTTAACCAAGGAGATCCTTTATGTCAGCTTCTCTAGGTATTGTTTTTGTAAATAAAATTTCATAAACCCAAGGTAATATGTTATATTTAACTATTACTTTTAATTGAAAAGTATGCCTTAGGCCTCATGGATGGATGGATGTACTATGTCTACAATCAGCTTGTATGTAACCTCAATTATTAGATTATCTATTTTGTAATGCCTTTAACTTAAGTGCTACATTCCTAGTATTTGTAATTTGTAAATTGTATATGTAATTTGGAGCTTTTTTCCCCGGGTCTCCGCTGAAAATGAACACGTATCCAGCCGGACCATCCCGATTAACAAATGTAAAATAAAATAAATAAAATAAAATAAAATAAACTGCTATAGGTTTATTCCATGTACACATGTTGATTATAGCAAGGTTAGGAATGTGCCCTGTACCCATTGTTGGTATGACTGGTATGAGTTTGTACCCTATACACATGATGATTATAGTTAGGTTAGGAAGGATCCCTGTACCCATTATTACAATAACTGGTATTGATTTTACTGTGTACACACAACGATTATTATAACTAGGTTATAAGTGTCCCCTTTACCCATTATTGTTATAACTGCTATGGGTTTCTTCCATGTACACACAATGATTATAGCAAGGTTAGGAATGTGCCCTGTACCCATCATTGGTAAAAGTGGTATGGGTTTATATCCCGTACACATTATGATTATACCTAGGTTAGGAATGAACCCTGTACCCATTATTACAATAAGTGGTATGGGTTTATACTGTGTACACATGCTGATTATTATAAACAGGTTATAAATGTACCCTGTACTCATTGTTGGTATAACTGATACAGGTTTATACCCCGTACATGTGATGATCATAGCTAGGTTAGGAAAGTACCCTGTACCTGTTGTGACAATAACTGGTATGGGTTTATAAGAAACATTGAAATAGTGCATTCCTTTATAAGTCACAGATATTTTTTTTTTTTAAAAAAGGGGCAAGTGTAATATTGTCATATGTTAATAAGCTGAGGTAAATACAGTTATCTGATACATTAATATCTAAAGGTTTTAACTAAAAGAAACTGTAAAGAGAACATTACTGATATTTTTCCATAAGTTACTTATGGGGAACCATACTTGGAAGTCCCTCCACACATGTGTTTTATATCTTATCCCCAAGAATCCTAGTTTAAACATATCTCTTTTCATGTGAGTGCTGATATATTAGGAATGTTATTTGGATAATAGGAAATTGCTTATTATTTTCTTGGATAATTTGCATCCAGGAATCCCTAAAGTATAGAAGGATATGGTAAAGTAAGTTGATTGCATAGTTTACATAGTACTAATAATTGATTTTAAGCAAGTACAGAATATAACAGTAAGTGTTGAATGAACAAAACAAAAGCTGTTTAAGGAATAACACATCTAATTACATTACAAGCAGCAAATACATGTACCATCTGATCATTATACTAAGGATGTCATCATGTAATTAATAACTAACATAAGCAATGTTGATCTGTGCTTTTGCTAATTGCAGTGATATTGATAACAGTGAGGACGTGAATGAATGCACTTCTGAAATATCAATGTTAGAAAGTTGTATAAATGACTTATTAATGGAACAAAAGGGGATGAATGAGATGGAGAAGGGTGTTTAAATAAAGTAAGTTTATCACATTAAATAAACTTAAAACACACATAATAGTTTAATAGCATAAATTTCAAAATATTGGTCATATTTTGCTTAGATCATACACATATAGCCCATAAACAAAATGTATAGAAGGAATAGTTGAGAGGGGAATGGGTGATAGAAGAAGAATGGAGAAGGTTTTCATGCCTTAAATATATAAATATATATTTAATACGTGGTGTCATTTCAAATCATATACTTAAACTGGATGAACACTCTTTATTCACAGATTAATCTATACTAGGAAAATAATATCTTTTTCATCTTAATGAAAGATTCTGATCCCTTATATTGTTTTTGAAGTTAAGCTTACATATGTTGGTTTATGAGAACATAATACTGTTACTTTAACATAGAGATGTCTGTCAAACATGAACATTTATTGCGTGACTATTTTTATGTGTAATTCGTAAAATACTTAATATTTCATCATATATCTTGAGATGTTTTTGCGCTTTAATAACTAAACATAATGCTACATAATACTGAATAAGTCTAACTGTATACCTAATTATAAGAGGGCAGAAGTAGCAATATTGAAGTTGATTGGTTGTAGGACTGTTAGTGATGGTGGCTAAGATGATGTTTTCATCAAGTCAGGAAATTAGGTTTCCATGTTTAGTTTTGTATACAGTTATATCTGTTATGTTTTTTTTATTCATTTTTATCTACTTGCTCATAACTAAATTCAATAGATATATCTGTATCACTCTAAATGTTCTCTTATAAATGTATGTCTTTAAATGTCAATGGTCTTAATAACCCTATCAAAAGAGGGAGTATAGTTAGATATTTGAAACTGAATAAAGTAGATATAGGTTTTTTACAGGAAACACATATTGTTGGCAGGGATCTAGATAAATTATCTTTTAATGGTTATATGGCCCTTGTAGAATCCCACTACCAAACCAAGAGAAGGGGCACGATGATACTATGGAGGAAAACATTACCAGTGCCTAAAGTCATCAATACTTACTCAGACAAGAATGGCATGTTATGCCTGGCAGTTCTGGAGATGAACAAAAGATATGTAACTCTTGTAAACTCTTACTGGATACCTGGTTTTGGAGCAGTTACAGCAAGGAATCATTTAGAGTTAATAATTTCCAAATCCAAAAGAGAAATAATACACTCAGGAGATTTCAATTGCCTTCTCACTGAAAAAGACACTACTAAGAATGATACATTTAGAATTTCCCCTGCAGCCAAAAAGTTAAAGTATTTTATTAATGTATTATGTCTTAGGGAAATATATGATTTAAAAGAAATACACTCGTTAGAGTACACCCATTATTCATATAGGTATGGTATACAAACAATAATTGATAAAGTATTAGTTACTAACAATATATTTTCTAAGGTCCAAGAAGTGCTAATTAGTTCATGCCCATTATCAGATCATAATACCTTATTTTTTAAGTTTAATATCATGCCTAAAGACTTAATAACGTGGCAAAGATTACCTGTCTACATTACTACACTTAATGGTTTTAAAGAGTGGCTTCTTGGTGAAAAAAAACTCTTTTTAGACATCAGTAATAATAATGAAACTTCAGAGGTTGTACTTTGGGATTCACTAAAATCTTATTTATATGGTAAGATCAAAAGTTGGTATCTAAACAAAAGAAAACAATGGGAAAATGAATTAATACAAATACAATTAAAAATAGACAGAATAAGGAAAAGTTTAAACACCAAAGACATAAAAACTAATTCTGAACTTAAAACATTAAATACTATATATACAGAAATTGTAAATCATAAAGTGGCAGTAAATCTAGAAAAATTCAAAATTCAATCCTATTCAGTGAACCCCAAAAATGTACATAGGTTGGCAGTTAAAGTAAAAAATTTAGCTAGACTTAGTCATATAAAAGAAATTACTGATAATACAGGAGTTAAAACAAGACATGTAACAGCACAAAGAAATTCTGGAGGTCTTCAGATTGTATTATGAGAAGTTAAATAATACAAATAGTGACTCTGCAAACAATATGCTTAAGTGTAATTTTTTGAATGATAATATCAACAGAAGAGTAACAAAGGAACAAAATGCTAATTTGCTCAAACCAATAACATTAAAAGAAATTAAAGAATGCATTAAAAATCTTAAAAACAATAAGGCACCTGGATTAGATGGGATTATAGGAGAAATATATAAGTTGTTTCCAGAGGACACCTTAAAGACTTTAGAGGCAGCTGTTGAAGAATTTAGGAAAAATCAAAATATATTTCCTTCATGGAAGTATGCTATAATATCTCCCATTCTAAAGCAAGATAAAGACCCTAAATTCGTAGCATCATATCAACATATATCTCTGCAAAATGTAGATTATAAAATTTTTACCTCTATACTTACTAAAAGATTGAATCAATTCATCCCCAAAATAATAGCAAATGATCAAACAGGTTTTATTTTGAATAGGAAAGTTCAGGACAATGTCATCAGACTTTTAACCTTAATAGATGTTGCAAATAAAAAGAAAAAAGAACTATCAATTATTAGTTTAGATATAGAGAAGGCATTTGATTCTTTATCTTGGACATACCTATTTAAATTCTTGGAAACATTCAATTTCTCCACAGATTTCATAGAACTAATAAATAGCTTATAAAAAAAACTCTTTGTCATATATTAAAATTGGGGCTTTTTTATCTAATAAAATTCAAGTACTAAAAGGAACTAAGCAAGGTTGTCCACTGTCACGTTTGTTATTTGCATTGTCAGTAGAACCATTTGCAAATTATATAAGAAATAATAACAACATAAATAGCTTTATTGTTAATTCAAATTATGCTTCTAAAATAAAATTATTTGCTGACGATATAATATTAACCATAGGAAATCTAGAGTCCTCAATAACACATATCACAGCAGTTATAGGGCATTTTGAGAAATTTTCAGGTTTAAAATTTAACAGCAATAAATCTGAAACATTATTAGTAAATAAAAAGTAAGTTCTGAATGGAGAAAACAGTAATTTTAGTTGGGGAAATGACACTCTTAAGTATCTAGGTGTGTATATAAAACCTAATTGGAAAGAAATCATACAAATCAATGATAGAAATTTGTTAGGTATATTCAAAGAATATATAAACAAATGGAATACAATGTTCTTTACTTTTGAAGAAAAGCTAACATTAATAAAAATGTGTATTCTCCCCAAAATTGTGTTCCTTATTCAAACCATAATTATTAGCCCTCCAAAAAATGATAAAACAGCTCAATTCACTTCTAATTAAGTTTTTATGGTTCCCACAAAAAAACAAGAATAAAGTATGATTGGCACAATAGAGATTGGGAAAAAGGTGGAATTGCATTCCCAAACTTAGTATATGCTGAATCAGTCATAATTCATATCATAAGCAAGTGGTTAAGTAACAAATATACTTCAAGCTGGAAAATTTACACATGAATATTTTACTATCTAATGCTGATGAAGCAATAAACAATGACATTTTTACTGAAAATAACAATTTTTTTCTAGCGGTGAAGGACTCAGTATATAAAGAAAATAAACATGAGAAGCTACCACATTGTATTAGCTATATACTAAACAATTTTAGGAAAATTATAAACAGAAACTGCATAACAAGACATTTTTCAATATTAATGTTCCCAATAGCACTCACAAAGTATTGTCTAGACTCTTTTAATATGAATAAAATAATGAAAATGAAAGGCAATGGACTAAATTACTGGTACCAGTTCCTAAGTACAAATAATATTCATGACACTGCAAGCCTTTTAGCAAGATATAACACAAATCAAGATAATTGGTTAAATATTCAAATTTTCAGGGAACATCTAATAAAGGAACTTAAAACGAGCCAAGTGACTAATAATTTATTACAGCCTAAAATAATTTTTCTTTTATGTGAATTAAATTCATCACAATTTAACATGGGTTTCTCTTTATCTAAAATTTACAAGACATTGAGAGCAGACTTAAAACAACCTGAAGACTCTTTATGGAGTTATATAGAAAGTATGAACAGAATTAATTTTTCTGAAAATGATAAATTATTAACACTCAGGTCAATCAATCATACAACATCATCTCCATATTGGAAAATATTTGCATGGAAATTTTTACACAGGAGTTTCTTTACTCCACAGAAAATTGCTATACTATCAAATAAAACTAGTCACAATTGTTGGAGATGTGATGAGAGTCTCTATGCTGATTGGGTACACATGTTCCTTGAATGCAGAGTGATTGTCCCATTTTGGAAGAAATTTAAAGATTTTATGAAGGCATTGTGGACTGCCAAGTGTATAATAACAGATACACTTTTATTGTTTAATGCTCCAATACCAGATTGCATACCAAAGCCACAAGTGCATCTTCTCTGGTCTCTTTTGGCAATAGCAACAAAAATTATCACTTCAAACTGGAAAACCAAAATAAATGTATCTTTTGCTGAATTTATATTATTGGCCAAAACAGTATGTAATAGAAAACTTTTAACTCTTGCCTTTAGAACGAAAAGAATGACACACAGAAAGATATCCTGGATGAAACTAAAAACGTTATTAGATAAAATTTAATGATTTCAAACAGAATAGACTAATGTTATGAGCATTTTTTTTGTATATAGTTTTTAATATTTAGTGTTATGTTTATGTATAATTATTTGCATGGTATAAGAAGTTCATGATTTATAAAAATTAATAAAAAGAAAGTTTTTAAAAAAAATCATGTCTCACTCTCCTTGAAAGACAGCACAAGGTTGGCAGTTGTCTGTGAGGTGCTTTACCAGGCTGGACTCTTTCCTTAAATATATAAATGATCCTCATGCACTGGACAGTTACTTAAATTCTTCTATACCGCAGTCACGTGGTTGTAAGTAGTACTGTGCAAGATGATTATGCCATGTTATAGCACGTTAACAGTAGGCATTTAGCATGGTAGTGATGCAAATTAAGTCAGACAGCATTAAAGTCTGGGAATCACTTCCTGAGTGAAATGCACTACTCATGCAGATCACAGTGAGCCATATATATATATATATATATATATATATATATATATATATATGTATATATATATATATATATATATATATACCACTGAGCAGAAGGCATGTGACCTCAATGTTCATGCATAATAGATGTGTATATGCATAGCACCACAGTGCACTACTATGCTTTAAAGCATGTGATACAAAAACCTGCATGTAAGTGCACTGTACTACCATTTTGCCCTTGAGTGGAGCTATTGTGAGGCTATTTCCTCTTCTGGGTATAGCAAAAGCAGGGCTCTTACACTGTGTGCTAGAGAGAAACTGATTTTCCTGTTCATCCTGCACAGAGATCTTAAAAGCACCCACTGGGTCACCCTAATGCCCCTTTGAAGAAAGATAAAACATTCTGACAGATGATGAAAGATGCCACAGGTGTCAACCATTCTGGGAAAATGTATCATCACTGCTATACTGACCTGAGGTGGTACCATCCAGACTTGTTTCATTAAAGGGAAAAAGAGGTTCAGGAGTGGAAGCCAGAGATGTACTGTAAGAATTATTTTAGATCGTTGTCTTCTACTATGTATATGCTTAAATGTGCATGATGTGTTTAGCAGCTGATGAGGGGCATCACCTTACTATGACTGGATGCTACAGAATGCAGATGCACTTCTACAGGCATCCAGACTTGCACACACTGTGAGCCAGTCTACTGTATAACTGCAATGGTGTTTTTATCATATCTGTGTTGACTTCTACAGGAGCAGTTCTAAAACAGTTAGATGAGCAGTCATTCTCAGCTCTGCCTTTATCAGCTGCTGCATTTCTTGTTTCTTTATCACTGCCCACCCGTGTCTGCCTCTCAGGAGTGGGCAATGTCTGTCTACTGGAGGTGACCTGAGGAGTCATAGGTGACTTCCATATCAGCTTTTTAGGACTACAGTGAAGGCTTCTCTCCTGAAAGGGGACCAGGAAATCTGCATGAGGTGTTGAAGTTAGTCACTGCCAAGGCATGCTGGCAGCTGAATGCCTGCACTGGCTCTATTGAGCTCCTACTGGCAGAATCACATGACTGGCAGGCCCTGCTCATTGCGCCTCTGCAGAAGCAGCCATCCTATAACATCAGTCACCCTAGTGAGTGATGCATGATTTTGTTGCCTTTTGGGTGAGCCTGACAGCCAGTCATGCCTGCAGCTCACCCTATCCATTTCCCTACATGTTTTAACCCTTATGTGTCATTACCCATTCCTTATTCATTGTCCATCCCACCCTTTCAACAACTGGACCACCTTCTTTGTGCTGCTAGCTACAACTATGTACTGCAGCATTGTGCACAGTGTTCAACACTGTCTTTGGCACACAAGGCATACCTTGGCAATGATTTCATTCATTTCCCCCTTGTGATCTGTTGTAGTACTGCTCCAGATGTATCTTAGTGCAATGAGGCCTCTTCATGCTATCTCTGTGCCTCTGCTTTATTATGCTGTCTTTTGCTTGGCATGGAGGTACTATCCTCCTGCTTGTTTGCCTGTAATTTTCTCTCTGGTGCTTCAGGTGCTAAGTTCCTCAAAAAGCAGCTCTGCACTTCTCTATGAATCCCAGTCTATGTATCAACAAATATAATAATAAAATATAGCATGAATGTTTTGCAGCAGGACTTAAATCATCACATAACATGAATCATTCTTAATGTGAAGACAAAGGAGTTAATCAGATCTTCTAGCTCTGAAGTAAGCCAGCCACTACCATCAGAGTTTATTCTGCCATAAGTTAGAACCTGGGAATATATTATCGCCATTACACATTTCTTTCTAATTGTTAAAATTGTTTTTCTGTGCTGCTCATGAAGTGTGTCTGCTCTCAAATTTTCAGTTTACAAGAGGTGCGATCATCATAATTATGTGTGATTTTTTTACAATTAAAAAATATGTAAAGTGTGCAATTGCACTTTGTTTAATAACCACTGTATCATTTCAAACTCAGTATGTTGTGTATTAATCTTATAATTTTCCCTGCATATTTCTGTCATATGCAGCAGTAACAAGACAGTCCCCGGGATTTATAAAGCTTGCTCCAGGTGCAGGCATAGCGTCGGCATTCCAACACCAAATATGGCTGCCAAGCAATCCAGGTACGAGCTGTTCCCACATGGACTACCTGCGTACACTACGCTCACACAGTGCCTGGGCCCTGTAGGCTAATTACCCCATGTGCAGCAGTGTAGCATGCAAATGAAGGTATGTAGCGATCCAGGAAGTGATGCAGGCATAGTGTAAGCATGCAGAAATGTAAACCGTAGAAAACGGTTTACATTTTTGCAAACATAAAATCGAAGCCATGACAGCTGACCAAACACATGTATTATATTGCTAATATATGCCAATGGCTAAATATATAGCCATTGGCATAAAAAAATGTACAAAATATAAAATTAACATTTAATATATATATAGTCGCACTATCGCGATGTGGAAGTGCAGGGCAGTGGCGCACAAAGGGGATCGCAAGGAAAATATAAAAATATAGAATAAAACTGCAATTTAACACATATCATGATTTCCCCATAATAGTCAATGGCAGGCATGCTACACCATACTATGGCACAAGGGTTGCTAAGGGCCTGTGACAGTGTTATGCACGGTAGCTAGGAATTAGTAGGCAATGCCATGCAAATGAGAGGAGTAACAATGAATCACAGATTCCCCGCTGGTGTAAGAATGCACCTCACAGTGTAGTGTTATAACACCGCGGTGTGCCCTTGAGATAAAGATGACATCAAGAGAGGGGTGTGTCGCCATTGCTGTAAGCACATTGGAGCATTACTAAACCAGTTTACCCCTAGCTAGGCAAAGCTGCAGGATAGGGCTGTGTTGAACTGGCCATAGCTTTGCTTAGCTGAGAATACACAAGGTAACTGAGTATGCATATGAACGGAGATGAAAACATGCGTAAACTTGGTAAATGGGTTTGCATGGCACGCACTGCAGCTGAAACAGGAAGGATATAGAAAAGAAATAAGGAAATGCTGCAGCAGGGAAATTGGAGTACACATGACTAATTAACACCTAGGAGCCTACAGTGGGTCATTGACAACAGCTAACAAGGCTGCAAGCAGCTACATTCAGAACAGGAAAGGGGAGGGGCTGTACTGCAAAGAAAACAGTAAAGTGTCAAAGCAGAACAAAGATGATTTGCAGTATATCAGCTACAAGACACATTTTGCCATGACTGGGTAGGTAAAGTACAAAACAAGAAAGACAGCAGGTGGATGCATGCCTAATAATGGGAGGGGATCCAGGTTTAAAAGTGAATTAAAGGGCAAAAGATTAATCAAGGCAGGCAAGCATAACTCCACAGTAAAGGCCCCACACTTCCAGTACTCATTGTAAAACCCATAATTAAGATACTCTGCAGCTGGAATAGCTCATACACAGCCAATGACATCAGCAGCATCCATAGCACAATAGTATAAAGTGTGAAAGCACCTCAAAAACATTTGTGTATTCCCATACACTCTGCACCAGTGGTGTATACAGATGGGGAACTTTTAGTAGAAGGTCTTTGGCTAACTAAAGAGACAGATGCCTGGTGTCAAAGACATGGTGTCAAGCTCAATACCAAAAAGTGCATTGTCATCCCCTTTGGTAAAATCTCTGTACCCATGAGCTACCACATAGGCGGTAGTCTACTTAACACCAAAAGTGTGACAGGAGACCTTGGGACACAGGTGGACAGTAGTCTCTCCATTGATAATCACATCACCACAGTGGTCAGGAAATCCTTCTACGTGGCACACCTCATCACAAAAGGTTTCTCATCCAGAAAAAAAGAGGTCATTGTTCCCCTCTACTCATCACTCATTAGACCCATTATAGAGTACAACACCCATTTTGGTATGTACCTCACAAGACATTTACAACAACTGGAAAGGCTGCAAAAATACCTCACAAAGAGGATTACTGGCCTCAAACAGATGCCTTATGCAGACCATCTCAAAAAACTCCAGCTTTACTCCATCACATATCGCCTACTGAGAGGCGATCTCTGCCTAACATACAAAGCTATGTCAAACCCAGAGCTGTTGGACATGCTCCACTTAAAGAAATCCCAATCCCTCCGAACTACACACTCTAGGGACCTAAACCTTGTCACCACAATAAACAGAACATGCTGGAGGGATAGATTCCTATCCCAGAGACTTCCCATACTCTGGAACAGACTACCTATCTATGTCAAACAGAGCTCCTCATTAGCACTCTTCAAGAAAAATCTTGATGATTGGATGGGTAATAGGAAATTAACCCCGGGGATCACTTCTGTGGTTCTGCTTGACAGGGGCATAGGAAAATAATTTTCTTGGGTGGCGAAAGCCAGGGTACCTTTTTGGCTAGGCTTGTACATGCCCTAGGGCCAATAGCCTAATACCTACCTATGAACCAATGAACCTATGTTAGGGGCTGCTATAGCTCTGATCCACCAGCATGTGTTGGAGACTGAAGGTGTTGTGGAGGATGATGCACACGACCACCTCAGGCACCAGAGGAGGAGGAGATTGTTCAGACCCAGGGTAACCTACAAGGGACTACATGATTTGGAGATAGTAGAGCATTACATGGTGGACAGGGACATCCTACAGCAACTTGTGGAGCTGTGCCGGCCACACCTCAAAGCCAGAACAAACAGAGGGAAACCCATCCCAGTGGATACGAAGGTATGTGTAAGCCTGAGAATACTAGCTACAGGTACCTTTCAAGGACCAACTGGGGATGCCATGGGTATCTCACAAGCATCAGCATCCAGGGTACTACAACAGTTTCTGGATGGCATGTTACCACATGCCAATGAGCACATATACTTCTCCCGAATGTAGGAGGAGTTGGCCAGCAATATGCATCTCTTCCACCATGTGGCAGAATACCCAGAGATACTGGGTGCAAGAGACTACATGCACATAAACATCAAGTCACACCCCGGTGAGCAGGGTAGGCACTACATAAACTGCAAGGGATACCCCTCCATCAACTTCTAGGTCATGTGCAATGCTCAGGGCATTATCATGGGTGTGTGTGCTGGCAGCCCTGGAAGCTATCATGATTCCCACATCTGGCATGCCTCACAGCTGTATCAGGTATTTGCCAGGGGGGACATCCCAAATGGCCACCTGGTGGGGGATGCTGGCTACGCACTTGAACCGTGGATGATTCTTCCTATTTCACCTTTCCCACTCCTATCCCTTTCCTCCTTTGTAGTTCTCTCTTACCCACTCCTCCTTAGACTACCTTTCTCATACTTTGACTCAGCTAGCTTTCTCTGATAATTTTTCCTTCCTCTTTAGTGGACTCTGTGCTCTGCCTCTCCTATCTTTTCTGGATCTTCCTAGTTTCTCTCCCTGTCTCTTCGGCATCCAGGTTTACTTACATATTATACTCCTTTTTGATATATATTGTTTATACCCAGTTCTACCTACTTCTTCTCTGTTACATCTCTTTTATCCTCTCTGTTCACCTATCTTTTATATCACCCTTATATCTCCCTTCTTACTCCTGTATTTTTACTCCGTAACTGTTAATCTATCTTATTCCTATTCTGTTAGGTTTTAGTATTCCCCTCCTCTATACAATAGTAAACACCCCTTCCGGTCCATACCTGGCTTTCTCCTATTCCCTACTCCTCCCCCTCCCAGGTACTTCCTCTGCAAGATTTTAAAGTCCCTCCTACTCCCCAGGGCCATCTTTAAATCAGCCCACCTCTCTGCTGCTGTGCGTTCTTGGCTGTGCGCTCTTATCTGCAGTAAGTTTTTATATTTGTTAATTTGTAGTATCTTTGAAACATTCCTCAGTAGATGTGTATGGCTTTTATCTTGTAATTTGTGTTTGCTGACATCCCTGTAGACGCGTATGCATTTGTGTTTGTTTTACTTCTTTTTGTTCCTGTACTGAGTTTCTCCAACAAACATCTGTGTGGTTTGCTTTTATTATGTATGTTGCTTTTAGCGACTGCTTTTAAACTTTTTATTTGAAGGTGCATAACATGTGCCTAAACTGAATATGTCTAGCAGTATATCCTAATGTAATGTTGACGCCATTCCTATTATTCCGCTTTTTTATGCTGATACCTGCATAGTTTCCTTAGCGATAATGCTGCGTAGCTGGTTTTAGCTTGATAACTGTGTACCTACTGTAGCGACAGCGTGTCAGCGTTGTTTCAATAGTTTTTATTCAGTTAAATGCAGCTAACTGCTGTGCTCTTGAAGAGTTAGCCAGTTTGGTGTTTTATGTTTTTTAACCCTGTTTTTGACTAAACTAGTACTGTTTAGCGACTTATACAAGGCTACTTAATTTCACTTGGACCTTATACTGTTAATATTTGGAAATTCTTTGAGCGACTTTTAGTCCTAGGGTTTTAACCCTGCTAGGATTATTTAACCTCCAATGAACGGATTAGCTTTGTGTAAACTTACTTGTATGCTACCTCGCCATTTACCTGAACTGCGTGTAACTTTTGGAGTGGCCTTACACGTGCAGACTGGGCTGAGGTCTTACTCAATTAAGGGCTTCCCTACACTCGACACTCATCTTAGCTTAACTCTTATGGAGTAATTTGCTCACCCCTATGTCTCCCTTTGCCATTAAATGGAAAACCTTGCTATTTAACTTAATTGTTGCATTATTCTACTTTGGATGTGCATATTATATAGCTTGCAGTAGCCATTTAACGCAGTGTATCTATACTATGTGCTATGCCTAAACGCTTATTTTACTTAATGGAACTGCTTGACCTTGCCTGACTGTAACTGTATTCAATGTGTTATATTATGAAGTATAGTACTTGATTAACCTGTTTTATCTGCACTGTATTAGAAACACTGTATTTTATTACTCTCTTTAACATTATTTTATTTTTTTTCTACATTTCCTCCTGTACTAGCTATCTCCTGATTTACCCTGTGGTTGTTTGCCTGGGTTGTATCCCTCTACTAACTCTACTAGGGTACTTTCTGCCTACTACCCTTGGAAAAGTCTGAAACCTTGCCTTCTTCTGCAACCCACTACCTCAAGATATCAAGAAAGTATGTCTACTTAATTCATGGAGTTGTACTTTATGACCAACTTAACCCTGCAAAGCTTTTGTTTGCTCCCAGCTAAGCTTGCCAGCAGCAACCCCTCCCCCTTTACTCTGTTATTACCATCCTCTCCCTTACCTTAGACTTTACTTAGCTTGTGCTCTCCCTCACATTAGTCTAGAATTACTTCCCGATAGCCTCTGTGAATCTTTACTGCACCCCTGCTCTTTGCCCACTAGATGTCACTCTGTCCCCATCAATACTTAATGTACTAGTATATACTTCTACCTTATTCTTCCTATTTCACCTTTCCCACTCCTATCCCTTTCCTCCTTTGTAGTTCTCTTTTACCCTCTCCTCCTTAGACTACCTTTCTCATACTTTGACTCAGCTAGCTTTCTCTGATAATTTTTCCTTCCTCTTTAGTGGACTCTGTGTATCCTGCTGCTCGCTCTGGGCTCACTCCGCTCCCCTCCCTACCCCCAATTCCCACCCACCCCCAGGGGTCCTAACCTTATACTTCTCTAGTCCCACCCTTTACCCTACCCTCCTATCCTGTTCTTTCCCGCTAAACTTAAACCCCTCCCCTCTACACACCCTCTATCCTCCTCCCACTTTCCTCTTTTTCTTACTTACCCTCCTCTCCTATTACTAGCATCTCTCCTCTTCCTCTGTTATCACTCTTTCTATAACCTTCCACTTACTTTACCTATCCCTCTACTTTTTATATCCTTTTATATCCTTACCTCTCCTCTTACTTTTATTTTTCTTTCCTTTTGGCTTATACTTATACTACCACCTCTCTAAACCCTAATCTTGTACCATTACTTTATACCTTGATTTATTTGTAAATATGACTCCCCATTTACCTACCCTGCTTATACTCTTAGTTTTACTCTCAACCACCCTATTCTCGGCTTATCTTCTTACCTTCATCGAACACCCACTTAATATCCAGCCAAACTACACACAGAAACATACATCTATCTTCCACACTTCTCTCACTTCATTCTTAAATTCTAGTTCCACCCCTAACTATCATCTACCTAAGTTCCATAGGCACTCTCACCTCATCTATGCCTTACCCTCTGATAAAAAAATGAAACATCTAACCCTTCTTAAGAGCAACTTCACATCCAGACCTGATGATCCTACCTTACAAGACGGTGACATTCACCCCAACCCTGGTCCTGTATATCCCTCCCCTCAAGCATCTAGGCCTAGCATCAATAATACCTTCCTCATAGGGCATCTTAACATACGAAGTATAAACAACAAAGTACCGTACCTACACGCCCTCCTAGATACTCACCATTTTGACATTCTCTGCCTCTCAGAGACCTGGCTAAAGCCAGTCACTAAAGATGCTGAGATTATACCCCAAGGCTATAATATACTAAGGCCTGATCGCTCTAAACGAAAGGGTGGTGGAGTAGCAATTCTATTTAAGAATCATCTCAATATCTCTACCCTTTCAGCCTGTCCAACCCAGGATAGTAAAGTAGAAGCCATCATCACTAAACTCCAACTAAATGCAAAGAAAGCCCTTTACATCATCTGCATGTATATACCACCAGGTAATAATATACCTATCTTAGAAGACTTTCTCAGTTGGGTTTCCAGTAATTACCCCCAAGAAACTATAATTATTGGTGACTTTAATATAGACTGGAATACTATTAATGCTGAGAATCCCTCCTCTCACATAAACCTAAATGGTTTTACCCAATCCATTACCTCTACTACAAGACTTAATAAGCTAAGTAAAAAACAGAGTATCTTAGACTGGATACTCATAAACAAAGTCAACATCACATATAAAGTAGGAACTATGCCTGATGACCTCAGTGACCACTGCTTAACTTATATTACTAGAGAAAAGACTGATTGTCAAAACCTCCCTAACATAAGAAAAATATGATCTACCAAACACTTTAACATTGACCTATTTCAAAACGAACTCAGATCATGTAACTGGAACCCCTTAAAATCACTTCCACTTAACGAAGCAGTATCATTCTTTAATTCTACTTTCCTTTCCATTTTGGACAAACATGCTCCTGAGCGTTTCATTAGAATGAAGTCTAATACAGCCCCATGGCTATCAAAGGAAACTAAAAAACTAATTCTCTCTAAAAATAAAGTTTGGGCCAAATGGAGATGCCATAGAATCAGCTCTGATTTTCTTCACTTTCGCCAACTTAGAAATATTACCAAAAAAGCTATAATCACTGACAAGAAAAAATTCTACTGTGAACTTCAAGAAACTCACTTCAATAAACCCAAACAATTCTGGTCTTCAATCAATAGACTCCTGTCACCAGGAACAGCCAAAACTCCCTCCCCTCTAAATGCTGACCCAGATACCCCTCACCAAACTGCAAATGCCTTTAACTCTTTTTTCACTGAAACTATTCAATCTCTTGCTAGACAACTGAACACCAATAACTTCTATCCTCCAAATAATCTAGTAGACTCCTCTTATAACTTCTCTCTACAACCCATCTCTACCTCTTTCATCTACAGGCTTATTTTCAAACTGAAACCTTGTACCCCCTCTGCTGACAAGCTCCCTTCTCTCTTTCTTCAAAAGGCTGCCAAAGAAATTGCATACCCAATAACTATACTCATAAATAGAACTATCCAAGAGGGAACCATCCCTGATATCTGGAAAGTCTCTCATATTATTCCACTACACAAAGGTGGTAACTCTATTGACTACTCTAACTTTAGACCAATTGCTCTTCTCTCACCTTTAGCAAAGATTATGGAGAAATGTATTCATCAGCAACTTGTACAGTATCTCTCTTTACACAACATTATAGCTAATTGTCAACATGGCTTTAGACCTCATCACGGCACCACCACTGCCCTCCTTTCCTTTGTAGATACCATCAACAGCAATCGTAACACTAATCTTTTCTCTTCTGCTCTATTCATTGACCTCTCTAAAGCATTTGACATGGTTAACCACTCTTCTTTAATTAACATTCTTGAATCCCTCTCATTTGATAACCTTGCTATTAAATGGTTTAGTTCTTATCTGAGTAACAGACAACAAGCCATTCTTTGGGACAACCACATCTCTTCCTTATTGCCCATTTCTATTGGAGTCCCTCAGGGCTCTATTCTTGGTCCACTTCTCTTCTCCCTTTACGTAAATGATCTTCACTCTGTAATCCCTCAAGCTACCTGCATCCAATATGCTGACGACTCCACTATTATTTGTTCAGCATCTACCTCTTCAGATTTACTCTCACTAACACAAAATATCTTCAACACAGTAGAAACATGGTTTACTAGATGGTACCTTCTTCTTAATGCTAAAAAAACAAAACTTCTCCTCTTCACCCCCACCACTCAAACCTCCCCATTAAACTTCACCATCTTGTCAAACGACGCCACTGTCATCTTTCCTGACTCAACAACTAAACTGCTAGGAATAACCATTGACAACAATCTCACTTTCGATCAACACATCAACAACACCATCAAAACAGTTAACAGAAAAATAGGATCCTTTTACCGTATTAAACCATTTCTCACTCCATCTACCAGAGCTACTATCGCCCACTCCCATCTTATATCTACTCTCTTTTATGCCTCTCCTATCTTCACGAACCTTAAGAAAGCTAACCTAAATAAACTAGCAACTTGCTATAATAACATTGCCTGCTTTGCCACTGGTAACCCTTTCAGAACCCATCACTGTCTTAATTTGAAAATGTTAGGCTGGCTAGAACTACAAAACTATCTTATGATCTCACAACTTACTATCGCCCACAAGATATTGTACCAACCTGACAACACCCCTATACTTTCACAACTTTTAATCCCTTATAACAATCTTACCTCCCTTCAATCCTCTAGTAAACTCATGACCAAATCCATAAAGTCCCACAACTTAGCTGGCGACTCTCTTTTCACTAATACTGTAGGTAGAACATGGAATCTGCTACCTTCAGATATAACTCTGATCACATCCTTACCTCTCTTCAAACAAAAAATCAAACTGTACTTCCAAAATCACTGGCTTTGTTCATGTAGTACTCCAGACTAACTTTCCTCATTCCCTTTCTACCTTTAACTTTACTTTATGCTTAACAGTTAAGCAAATACCTAGTATTTCTCTTGCCCTTTGCACTCCTTCTTTGCTATGACACACTTCTCTCATCTCTCCCATCTCCTCTCTTTTGTCTTCTTTCTTCTTCTCTCTTCTAGACTTCTGTCTCTCCCCTCTTTTCCAATCTTGTATTACTCCTTCAACCTTCTAGTCTCTTGTACATAAATTTTTTCTCCTTCTATATTGTAGAAGCTTTTTGGCATAGCCATTAGCCATCTAATTGAAATGCTTTGTAACTGACCGAATATCATTCATTCTACGGAGTTTTGTGTGGCTTAACTATATTTTGATTTTATTACTAATTTTATATTCTTATTTTACTTTAATTTTATTATTATTATGTCTCTTTGTCATGTTTTGTGTGGAGCTTTTCTCCCAGGGCCTCTACTGAAAATGGACATATATCCAGCTAGAATAGCCCGGTCAACAAATGTAAAATAAAAAATGATGACTCCCATCAGAAATGCACACACACCCATGTAGGAATGCCATAATGAGGCACACGCACAAACCAGAATCATCATAGAGCATGTGTTTGGGATGCTGAAATCATGGTTCCATTGCTTGGAAATATCTGGTGGAGCCTTGCAGTTCTCTCCAGGCACATGTGCCCACATCTTCATAGTATGTGCCATGCTACACAACATGATCCTGCGGAAACAGCTGCAGCAGGGATAGAATGTTGAAGGCCCTCACAGCCCACCACCATTGCCAAAGGCCCCACAGGCACAGAGGTACTCAGACCATGAGCACCCTGAACCAGCCCCAGGAGGCAGATAGAGGCTTGCCCAGTATGCCCATGCTTTGAAAAGGAAGGAATGTATAGCACACACACTGACAGTGTAGGCACCTATGGACTGACACCCTTCTCCACCTGCACACACAGTAAAAATGGATGGCACACACACAAGACTACCTGTAAATTGTCATGTATAGGCAGTCTACTGTGTGCATCCAACATAGGCAGCCCTCAACTATTGCACACACAACTATTAGCACAAGGTAAGTCAACACCTGAACAGTAAATTAAGCTATCAGCATGTGCTGATACTGTATGTATAGGTTCATAGGTAGATACTTGGCCAACTGCCAGAGGCCATTCATAAGCCTCACCAAAATGTGTCAGCTTTTGCCACCCCATTGATTCATTAACTGTCCCTCTCTGGAGCAGAGCCAATGGTGGGATCCCTGGGGTGTATCTGCTGTTCCCCATCCACTCTTCAAGGTTTCTCTTGAAGAGTGTTAGTGAGGGGCTCTGTATAATATAGTTAGGGATGTTGTTCAAAAGTATGGGGAGTGTCTGTGACAGGAATCCGTCCTTCCAGCATCTTCCAGTTATTGTTGTGGCAAGGTTCAGCTCACTACAGTGTGTGTCTCACTGTGACATGGATTCCCATAGGTGGAGCATATCCAGTAAGCCTGAGTTCGACATGGCTGTGTTGGCCAGCAGAGATCATCTCTGTGTAAACGAGATGCCACTGAGTAAAGCAGGAGTTTATTCAGTCTGGCTGTATAGGGCATATGTATGAGGCCAGTAATCACCTTGGCGAGGTACATTCATGGACCTTCCAGCTGTTGGAAGTGTCTTCTGAGGTACATCCAAAATGGGTTTTTATACCCTATGATGGGACTGATGAGTGATGAGTAAAGGGGCACTATAACCCCAGTATGTCTAGATGGGAACCCTTTAGTAATCAGATGGCCTACATAGAAGGATGTCCTAACTACTTTGGAGATATGATTGTCAAAGGAGAGATCACTATCTACCTTAGTCCCCAGATACCCCATTACCCCATTCCACAATGGAATGACCATGCAGTTAGTGGCACTTAGCTGGAGGCCATGACTTTGACACCCTGTGTCAGTCTCTGTGAGGCCCATTGAGGGATGTCTGTGTCAGCTGGACTATCAATCATGGCTTCCAGTTCACAGTCATTACCAAACAGTGTCTGCCGTAGTCCACCTGTGTTTGCCTGTACCTCTGAGAAGTATATGCCAAACAGTAGGGCTCCCAGAACTGAGTCCTGTGGGACAGCAGTCATGACTGGTCAAGAGTTGGACCTGGAGACTGCTAGTCATACCATGTGGGTTCTGTGTTAAGCCCATCGGCAACCCAACCTGTGATGTATGGGTGTATGTACAGGCTGGTGTGTTTATCAATAATACCTGTGTAGGGCATGATGTCAAAAGCCTTGGTGAGGTCCAGGTAGTATGTGTGAATCACCCCTCCCCTCATCTAACGTCTTGGTGACTGTATGTAAGATGTCAAACATTTTCAGTATGTATGAACTGCACTCACCCAAGCTGACCTGGGTTGGGTCACGTGTTTGGAGGTTACCAATGTCTTTGTTAATGAGTGCCATGTGGAAGCGCTCCATACCATTGCAGACAAGGCTAGTCAGGCTTATGGGGTGGTAGTTACCATGGTCAGTTGTGATTCCACCTTGGTGGAGTGGAATAACCGTTGCCATGCGCCATTGTTAGGGCATGTAGCTTGGAGAGGCTGAGGTTGAAAAGCATAATTAGGAGGGGGGTTCAGGTTGTCTTGTACTGTTTGCAAGATGCAGTCTGGGACAACATCTGCCTTTATTGATGCTGTGTTCTGCTGTTAGAGAGGGCCATTTCCACCTGTGTGTCTCTGATGTGTGGGATACTGTACCTTTCAGGTAGTGTTGTGGGCTCTTTAGGGGGTGAAGTATGCACTGAATGTATCTGCAAGGATGTTGACAATATCAGTAGGGTCAGCATATTTTGTGCTATATTTCACTGGCACAGTGCAAATCTGTGTGTCACCACTTAGATCATTGACATAGCCAAAGAAGGCTTAGTGGTTATCTTTCAAATCCTTGCATATTTTCCTGTTGATGTTAGCCTTGCATGATTTCATGAGGGACGTACATATCATACTAATAGTGGTCATGGATGTCTGCTCTTCTTGGGATTTGCTGTTTGTCTGGAACACTGTCCTACTTCTGTAGCATAGCCTGTTTATTGCAGGTGTCCACCAGACTGATGTCCTTATCTAGGAGGAGTGAGTCTTGGTTTACCAGTGATGGCACGATCCATACATCCATGTAGGTGCTTATAGACTGCATTTGTAAAACTGTCTGTATCTTGAGCAGTGTTTCCCCTTAGCATGGGGGCTGCAAACCCCCCCCCCCATCTCTAGTAGTGTAAATTTACTGTAGGAAAGGTATACACTGTGGTTTCCATGGGTGGTGGAGATGTTTGGGTGTGGAAACAGAGAATAGTTCATGGTCAGATCTAACCAGTCACCGGTTAACCTCTGCTGTGGTGCACCTGTTGCCCATGTTGGTGATGACCATCTAGTATGTTTCCACCCCTCGTTAGGTAGGTTACCACCTGATACAAGGTATATGAAGTGATAAATTCCAGTAAGCGCTGGGCCTGGAAGTGAGTATTTGAGTTTCCCAGTTAATGGTAGGGTAGTTGACATCGACCAATGCCAGGGTGTGTGTTAGGACTGTCATGCTCTCCACTGTCTCCAGATAGGTGGAGTGGTGGTCCTGGGTCATGGAGGGTGATCTGTACCAGGCGACAGTTTACATTGCAGTTGTGGCTGATGTTACCTGCACATGGATGATGTCAGAGGTATCATGCTGCCCCACTAGCCTGGAGGTGTAGGTATCCCTGATGAATATGGATACACCCTCTCCATGTCTGTGTCAGTCCATGTTTTGTGGCCGAAATGCATGGTATAGGTTGAAGTCTGGTAGTGCTGGTGTGCTCTCAGGACCCTTAGAACAGATCTCAGTTACTGCACAGATGTTGACGTCCATCCTGAGGAGTGCTGTGAGTGAATGCATGTTGTGATTACAACCCCGGGTGTTGAGTAGCATAACCCTCATTGATTCTGCCATTGTGCTGTTTACGGAGCTGGTATTCAGCTTTCAGATTCTACTAAAAAAGGCACCATGGGGGCGCCAATAGCCTTGGCCAGTATTTCAAAGCCTAAGGCTGACACATAAGCCAGTATGGTATTGTTGCATGCATGTTTCCGATCTGTGCTTGTTTCTTATTGATCCTGTAAGTAACCTACTGGTAAGGAATAGAAAGCCTTAAACTTATACAAGTCTTCTATCTTCCAAGATAGGCTTTTGGAGTGATTAAGTATCAGTGTTCTGTATGTTCTTTTTACTTAACTGTTTCCTGACTACATGGTGATTTCTCACTGTATATTGTGATCTGAAAGTCTGCTTATTCACATATTATGGCTGTGATGGCCTGCACTTTAGAGGTTCACAAATAGCCTACTACCTATCTTCCCAAGGGCAATTAGAAGCATAGCTACAGTGTGTTGGCTTTCTCCACACCATTGATGAAGTAATTGAGCCTCTGTCAAGCATAGCCAATGAAGCAATTCCAGGCAGATGCCAGAAGCTGTTGAAGACTGGGGTGGTGGAGGGTGACAGGGGCACTTAGTGATCTAAAGAGGGCATGGTAATGTGACAATTCAACACCATTCAAGTTCCCCAGCAGGTCTTGCAGCTATCAAACTGGATGGGCTCCCCCAACCCCTGGCTGTATGGTTCTGGGACGCATGACCCCAGAGGTGTATATTCTGTTGCCCATTCACACAACAAAGTTTCCCTTGAAGTGTTTCAGTTAGGGGCTATGCCTAATGTAGTTGGGAATGTAATTTATTGTAGCACATTACATTTGTTATATGTTGTTATTTCAAGAGTAAGTGAAGCTCATTGGGTTTTAGGGCCTCAGCCCTTTGCTTAGCTTAGCTTACACATAGAAATCATCTAAATAAAAAAGGCGGCAGCAACGTTAATGCCAATAGGGTAATGGTTACAGTATCTGCATAGTATCTGTGCATTCGAGGTCCAAATTCCAATAAAGTCAGGGATGTTTATCATGTTAAAAAGTATACCTTAAAAACAGCTTGCATATATAGATAGTAATAGTCTGTAAAAAAACATTCGAAACACCCATATGAACCCATGTGTGCTGGAGAGTAAAGTCAACAGAGACTGTAATGTTATGTAAGAACATATTGAGATGTTACTTCACTGAAATGTAGATATCCTGAGTAGTTAGCGGATGTGGCCGTGTTTACACGCACAGGTTATACATTACAAAGCTTGTTTAACTGTGTATAACTACAGCTATAATGTCACACAAACACTTTTAAACATGCTTACTACTGCTTAAATGAGCCTTAATCTGGAGTAAAAAGCATTTTGAAAGCATCGCAGGTGTTGAACCCTGGACCATGTATACTATAGGCATGGGACTTACCACTAAGCCATCAGAGGTGTAAACTTATTTCATAGTCTTTAGACTACACCTTATACCATATACATTCCACTGTAATGACCATAAATGGGACAGTCACTTTGTGTGCATATGTTCAGTACATTGTAATGTACTGTAGTTTGTGAACCAACACATACAAGTCTACAGATGTATTACTGTTACAAATTAATATGAAATATATATATATATATATATATATATATATATATATATATATATATATATATATATATATATATATATATATATATATATATATATATATATATACATATATATATATATATACATATATATATATATATATATATATATATATATATATATATATATGTCAGCGATGTCTGCACATAGACATAAATATAAATATATAGAGTAGCAGAATATAGCATGTGGCATGTGTGCATACATGCCTTGCATATGATGTTACATTACAAATTGTACAGTAACATATGTACCTATGTGAAAAATGACAGAGTAGTACATCCCAAATGGGTTTTTATACCCTATGATGGGACTGATTAGTGATGAGTAAAGGGGCACTATAACCCCAGTATGTCTAGATGGGAACACTTTAGTAATCAGATGGCCTACATAGAAGGATGTCCTAACTTCTTTGGAGCAAAGGAGAGATCACTATCTACCTTTTCCCCAGATACCCCATTACCTCATCCATATTAAAGTGGCTGCCACTTATGTGTTAATATGAGGGTGCTTAATATTCCTCAATAGAATGACCACTAATTGCATGGTCATTCCACAATGGAATGACCGTGCAGTTAGAGGCACTTAGCTGGAGGCCATGACTTTGACACCCTGTGTCGGTCTCTGTGAGCCCCACTGAGGGATGTCTGTGTCAGCTGGACTATCAGTCATGGCTTCCAGTTCACAGTCATTGCCAAACATGGTCTGCCGTAGTCCACCTGTGTTTGCCTGTACCTCTAAGAAGTATACACCAAACAGTAGGGCTCCCAGAACTGAGTCCTTTGGGACACCAGTCATGACTGGCCAAGAGTTAGACCTGGAGACTGCTAGTCATACCATGTGGGTTCTGTGTGTAAGCCCATTGGCAACGTAACCTGTGATGTATGGGTGTATGTACAGGCTGGTGTGTTTATCAATAATACCTGTGTGGGGTATGGTGTCAAAAGCCTTGGTGAGGTCCAGGTAGTATGTGTGAACCACCTCTCCCCTCATCTAACCTCTTGGTGACTGTATGTAAGACATCAAACAGGTTCCCTAGGCATGAACTGCACTCACCCAAGCTGACCTGGGTTGGGTAACGTGTTTGGAGGTTACCAATGTTTTTGTTAATGAGTGCCATGAGGATGCGCTCCATACCATTACAGACCAGGCTAGTCAGGCTTATGGGATGGTAGTTAACATGGTCAGTTGTGATTCATAGTTCATAGCTTCATATGTAGGTACTAGGCTATCGGCCCTAAGGCCTATACAAGCCTAGCCATAAAATGTACCCTGGCTTTCGCCACCCAAGAAATTTATTTTCCTGTACCCCTGTCAAGCAGAGCCACAGAAGTGATCCCCGGGGTGAATTTCCCATTTCCCATCCAATCATTAAGATTTTTCTTGAAGAGTGCTAATGAGGAGCTCTGTTTGACATAGATAGGTAGTCTGTTCCAGAGTATGGGAAGTCTCTGGGACAGGAATCTATCCCTCCAGCATGTTCTGTTTATTGTGGTGACAAGGTTTAGGTCCCTACAGCGTGTAGCTCAGAGGGATTGGGATTTCTTCAAGTGGAGCATGTCCAACAGCTCTGGGTTTGACATAGGTATGTATGTTAGCAGAGATTGCCCCTGAGTAGGCAATACGTGATGGAGTAAAGCTGTAGTTTTTTGAGATGGTCTGCACAGGGCATCTGTTTGAGACCAGTAATCCTCTTTATGAGGTATTTCTGTGGTCTTTCCAGTTGTTGTAGATGTCTTGTGAGCTACATACCAAAAGGGGCGTTGTACTCTATAATGGGTCTAATGAGTGATGAGTAGAGGGGAACAATGACCTCTTTTTTTCTGGATGAGAATCCTTTTGTGATGAGATGAGCCACGTAGAAGGATTTCCTGACCACTGTGGAGATGTGATTATCAAAGGAGAGACTACTGTCCACCTGTATCCCAAGGTCTCTTATCACATTTTCGGCATTAAGTAGACTACCAGCTATGTGGTATTTTATGGGTACAGAGTTTTTACCAAAGGGGATGGCAATACACTTTTTGGCATTGAGCTTCAGGCCATGGATTTGACACCAGGTATCTGTCTCAGTGAGGCCCTTTTGTAGTTTGTCCACATCGTTAGGAGTTTCATTTATGGTTCCTAGTTTGCAGTCATCTGCAAACTTTGCTAGCCAAAGACCTTCTGTGTTGGCCTGCACTTCAGAGAAGTAGATACCAAACAGGAGAGGACGCCAGGATTGAACCCTGTGGTACTCCACTTGTCACTGGCCTGATGTCGGATTTGGAATCCGCTACTTTCACAGTGTGGGTTCTGTCCGTGTGCCAATTGGCAACCCATCTTTTGACATAGGGATTTATACCTAGATTAGTGAGCTTATCTATAATTCCAGAGTGGGGGATGGTGTCGAAAGCCTTGGCGAGATCTAGATAAGCTATGTGAACCATTTTACCCACATCTATGGCTTTGGTGACTGCTTCAAAGAAGCCAGTCAGGTTTAGGAGACATGATCTGCCTTTTACAAATCCAAACTGGGTAGGGTGCAGAGTTTGGAGATTACCAATGCCTTTGTTTATGAGTTCCATGATGATACGTTCCATGGCCTTGCAGACCAGGCTTGTCAGGCTAATGGGGCGCTAGTTCCCAGGGTCCATTGTGGCTCCCCCTTTGTGAAGTGGGATAACCGTCACAGTGCACCATTCAGTGGGTACAAAGCCTGAGGTGAGGCAATGATTGAACATGGTACTTAGGTAGGGTGCCATTTCATTCTGTAGTTTGTGTAGAACGCAGCCTGGGATATTGTCAGGTCCCATGGATGCTGTGTTCTTGGCTTTGGAGAGTGTTTTTTACCTGTGCAGCCATGATTATAGGAACTTTGCATTCTTCCGGTATAGAGATGGGCCCTCTAGGGGGTGAGAGGGGGGTAAAGTTTGCACTGAACCTATCTGCTAGAATGTTGGCAATATCAGTTGGTTCTGTATATTTAGTGCCATTGTTCTGTAACTCAGAGCAGATCTGAGTGTTCCCATTTAGATTCTTGACATAGCTATAGAATGCTTTGTGGTTGTCTTTAGAGTCAGTGGCAATTTTGTTTTCGTAACTAGCTTTGGAGGATTTTATGAGGGATCTCAGCTTCTTACTGAGGTTGACCAGGGAGTTCCTCCAGTCATGGGATTTTACTATTTTTTGCAACAGTTTCTTTCTTCTGTTGTAGAGTTTGTTTTTGGCAGAAGACCACCAGATTCCACCTTGGTGGAGTGGAATAACTGCTGCCATGCGCCATTGTATGGCCATGTAGCCTGTGGAGAGGCTGAGGTTGAAAAACATAATTAGGTGGGGGGGGTCAGGTTGTCTTGCACTGTTTGCAAGATGCAGTCTGGGACAACATCTGCCTCTATTGATGCTGTGTTCTGCTGTAAGAGAGGGCCATTTCCACCTTTGTGTCTCTGATGTGTGAGATACTGTACCTTTCAGGTAGTGTTGTGGGCTCTTTAGGGGTGAAGTATGCACTGAATGTATCTGCAAGGATGTTGGCGATATCAGTAGGGTCAGCATATTTTTTGCTATATTTCACTGGCACAGTGCAAATCATGTGTCACCACTTAGATCCTTGACATAGCCAAAGATGGCTTTGTGGTTATCTTTCAAATCCTTGCATATTTTCCTGTTGATGTTAGCCTTGGATGATTTCATGAGGGACCTACATATCATACTAATAGTGGTCACGGATGTCTGCTCTTCGTGGGATTTGCTGTTTGTCTGGAACACTGTCCTACTTCTGTAGTATAGCCTGTTTATTGCAGGGGTCCACAAGACTGATGTCCTTGTCTAGGAGGAGTGAGTACTGGTTTACCAGTGATGGCATGATCCATACATCCATGTAGGTACTTATAGATTGCATTTGTAAATCTGTCTGTATCTTGAGCAGTGCTTCCCCTTAGCATGGGGGCCGCAACCCCCAACCCCTGTCTCTAGTAGTGTAAATATAGCTGTAGGAAAGGTATACACTGTGGTTTCCGTGGGAGGAGGAGATGTTTGGGTGTGGAAACAAAATAGTTCAAGGTCAGATCTGACCAGTGACCGGTTAACCTCTACTGTGGTGCACCTGTTGCCCATGTTGGTGATGTCCACGTTTCCACCCCTCGTTAGGGAGGTTACCACCTGATACAGAGTATATGAGGTGATAAATTCCAGGAAGCGCTGGGCCTGGAAGTGAGTACTTGAGTATGTTTCCCAGTTAATGGTAGGGTAGTTGACATCGACCAATGCCAGGGTGTGCGTTAGGACTGTCATGTTTTCCACTGTCTCCAGATAGGTGGAGTGGTGGTCCTGGGTCATGGAGGGTGATCTGTAGCTGGCCACAGTTTACATTGCAGTTGTGGCTGATGTTACCTGCACATGGATGATATCAGAGGTATCATGCTGCCCCACTAGCCTGGAGGTGTAGGTATCCCTGATGAATATGGATACACCCCCTCCATGTCTGTGTCAGTCCATGTTCTGTGGCCAAAATGTGTGGTATGGGTTGTAGTCTGGTAGTGCTGGTGTGCTCTCAGGAGCCTTAAGACAGGTATCAGTTACTGCACAGATGTTGACTTCCATCCTGAGGAGTGCTGTGAGTGCATGCATGTTGTGATCACAACCCCTGGTGTTGAGAAGCATAACCCTCATTGATTCGTCTATTGTGCTGTTTACAGAGCTGGTATTCACCTTTGAGACTCTACTAAAAAAGGCACCATGGGGGTGCCAAAAGCGTTGGCCAGTATTCCAAAGCCTAAGGCTGACACATAAGTCGGTATGGTATTGTTGCATGCATGTTTCCCATCTGTGCTTGTTTCTCATCTCTCCTGTAGGTAACCTACTGGTAAGGAATAGAAAGCCTTAAACTTATACAAGTCTTCTAGCTTCCAAGATAGGCTTTTGGAGTGATTAAGTATCAGTGTTCTGTATGTTCTTTCTGTACTTAACTGTTTCCTGACTACATGGTGATTTCTCACTGTATATTGTGATCTAAAAGTCTGCTTATTCACATATTATGGCTTTGATGGCCTGCACTTTAGAGGTTCACAAAAAGCCTACTACCTATCTCCCCAAGGGCAATTAGAAGCATAGCTACAGTGTGTTGGCTTTCTCCGCACCATTGATGAAGTAACTGAGCCTCTGTCAAGCATAGCCAATGAAGCAATTCCAGGCAGAGTTGCCAGAAGCTGTTGAAGTCTGGGGTGGTGGAGGGTGATAGGGGCACTTAGTGATCTAAAGAGGGCATGTTAATGTGACAATTCAACACCATTCAATTTCCCCAACAGGTCTTGCAGCTATCAAACTGGATGGGCTCCCCCACCCCCTGGCTGTATGGTTCTGGGACACATGACACCAGGGGTATATATTCTGTTACCCATTCACAGAACAAGGTTTTCCTTGAAGTGTTTCAGTTAGGGGCTATGCCTAATGTAGATAGGAATGTAATTTATTGCCTCACATTAAATTTGTTATATGTTGTTATTTCAAGAGTAAGTGAAGCTCAGTGGGTTTTAGGGCCTCCGTCCTTTGCTTAGCCTAGCTTACACATAGAAATCATCTAAATAGGAAATAGGTGGCAGCAACGTTAATGTCAATAGTGTAATGGTTATAGTATCTGCACAGTATATGTGCATTCAAGGTCTCAATTCCAATAAAGTCAGGGATGTTTATCATGTTAAAAAGTATACCTTAAAAACAGCTTGCATTTATAGGTAGTAATCGTCTGTAAAAAAAACATTCGAAACACCCATATAAACCCATGTGTGCTGGAGAGTAAAGTCAACAGAGAATGTAATGTTATATAAGCACATAGTGAGATGTTACTTCACTGACATGTATATATCCTGAGTAGTTAGCGGATGTGGCGCACAAGTTATACGTTACAAAGTTTGTTTAACTGTGTTTAACCACTGCTATAATGTCAAACAAACACTTTTAAACATGTTTACAACTGCTTAAATGAGCCTTAATCTGGAGTAAAAAACAGTTTTAAAGCATCAGAGGCGTTGAACCATGGACCATGTATTCTATAGTCATGTGATTTACCACTAAGCCATCTGAGGTGTATACATGTTTTATTATCTTTACACTACTCCTTATACCATATTCATTCCATTGTAATGACCACAAATGGGGCAGTCACTTTGTGTACATATGTACAGTACATTGTAATGTACTGTAGTTTGTGAACCAACACATACAAGGCTACATAAGGATTAATGTTACAAATTAATATCAAATATATATCTATATATATATATATATATATATATATATATATATATATAGATATCTATATATATATATATATATATATATATATATATCTGCATGTCAGTGATGTCTGCACAGAGATATAAATATAAATACATAGAGTAGCAGAATATAGTATGTGGCATGTATGCATACATGCCTTGCATATGATGTTACATTACAAATTGTACAGTAACACATGTAACTATGTGAAAATTGACAGATTGGTACATCCCAAATGGGTTTTTATACCCTATGATGGGACTGATGTGTGATGAGTAAAGGGGCACTATAACCCCAGTATGTCTAGATGGGAACCCTTTAGTAATCAGATGGCCTACATAGAAGGATGTCCTAACTACTTTGGAGATATGATTGTCAAAGGAGAGATCACTATCTACCTTAGTCCCCAGATACCCCATTACCTCGTCCATATTAAAGTGGCTGCCACTTATTTGTTAATATGTGGGTGCTTAATATTCCACAATGGAATGACCACTAACTGCCTGGTCATTCCACAATGGAATGACCATGCAGTTAGTGGAACTTAGCTGGAGGCCATGACTTTGACACCCTGTGTCATTCTCTGTGAGGCCCATTGAGGGATGTCTGTGTCAGCTGGACTATCAATCATGGTTTCCAGTTCACAGTCATTACCAAACATGGTCTGCAGTAGTCCACCTGTGTTTGCCTGTACCTCTGAGAAGTATATGCCAAACAGTAGGGCTGCCAGAACTGAATCCTGTGGGACACCAGTCATGACTGGTCAAGAGTTGGACCTGGAGATTGCTAGTCATACCATGTGGGTTCTGTGTGTAAGCCCATTGGCAACCCAACCTGCATGGGTGTATGTACAGGCTGGTGTGTTTATCAATAATACCTGTGTGGGGCATGGTGTCAAAAGGTTTGGTGAGGTCCAGGTAGTATGTGTGAACCACCTCTCCCCTCATCTAATGTCTTGGTGACTGTATGTAAGACGTCAAACAGGTTCAGTAGGCATGAACTGCACTCACCAAGCTAACCTGGGTTGGGTCACGTGTTTGGAGCTTACCAATGTTTTTGTTAATGAGTGCCATGAGGATGCACTCCATACCATTGCAGACCAGGCTAGTCAGGCTTATGGGGTGGTAGTTACCATGGTCAGTTGTGATTCCACCTTGGTGGAGTGGAATAACCGTTGCCATGTGCCATTGTATGGCCATGTAGCCTGTGGAGAGGCTGAGGATGAAAAGCATAATTAGGTGGGGTGTCAGGTTGTCCTGTACTGTTTGCAAGATGCAGTCTGGGACATCATCTGCTTCTACTGATGCTGTGTTCTGCTGTTAGAGAGGACCATTTCCACCTGTGTCTCTCTGATGTGTGGGATACTGTACCTTTCAGGTAGTGTTGTTGGCTCTTTAGGGGGTTAAGTATGCACTGAATGTATCTGCAAGGATGTTGGTGATATCAGTAGGGTCAGCATATTTTGTGCTATATTTCACTGGCACAGTGCAAATCTGTGTGTCACCACTTAGATCCTTGACATAGCCAAAGATTGCTTTGTGGTTATCTTTCAAATCCTTGTGTATTTTCCTGTTGATGTTAGCCTTTGATGATTTCATGAGGGACCTACATATCATACTAATAGTGGTCTTGGATGTCTGCCCTTTGTGGGATTTGCTGTTTGTTTGGAACACTGTCCTACTTCTGTAGTATAGCCTGTTTATTGCAGGGGTCCACCAGACTGATGTCCTTGTCTTGAAGGAGGGAGTCTTGGCTTACCAGTGATGGCACGATCCATGCATCCATGTAGGTGCTTATAGATTGCATTTGTAAATCTGTCTGTATCTTGAGCAGTGTTTCCCCTTAGCGTGGGGGCTGCAAATCCCCCACCCCTGTCTTTAGTAGTGTAAATTTAGCTATAGGAAAGGTATACAGTGTGGTTTCCGTGGTTGGTGGAGATGCTTGGGTGTGGAAACAGAGAATAGTTCATGGTCAGATCTAACCAGTGACCTGTTAACCTCTGCTGTGGTGCACCTGTTGCCCATGTTGGTGATGACCACCTAGTATGTTTCCACCCCTCGATAGGGAGGTTACCACCTGATACAGGGTATATGAGGTGATAAATTCCAGGAAGCGCTGGTCCTGGAAGTGAGTATTTGAGTATGTTTCCCAGTTAATGGTAGGGTAGTTGACATCGACCTTTAAAATTTTTTTTTGGGGGGAAAAAAAATTTTTTTTTTTTTTCCCCCCCCGGGGGGAAAGGTTTTTAAAAAAAATTTTTTTTTTTCCCGGGGGGGTTTTTTCCCCCCCGGTTTTTTTAGGGGGGGTTCCTTAAATTTTTTCCCCCAAAAAATTTTTTTTTGGGTTTCCCCTGGGGGTGGGGGTTTTTTGGGGGGGGGGGTTTTTGGGGGGGAAGGTGGGGGAAAAAATTTTTTTTGGGGGGGGCCTTTTTTTTGGGCCGGGGGGAAATTTTTTTGGTTGTTTTGGGGTTTTGGGGGGGTTTTTTTGTTCTTAAGGGGGTTTTTTTTTTTTGGTTTTTTTTGGGGGGAAACCCCCTTTTTTTAGGGAAAAAATTTTTTGGGGATTTTCAAACCCCTTTTTTTTTTGGAAAATTTTTTTTTTAAATATTTTTTAAAATTTTTTTGTTTTTTTTGGGGGTTTTTTTTTGGTTTTTTAAATTTTAATAAATTTTTTGGGGGCCCCCTTTTTGGGGTTTTTTTTTTGGGGGGGGCCCCCTTTTTTTAAAAATTTTAACCCGGGGGGGTTTTTTCCTTTTTAAAAGGGGGTTTTTGGGGGGGCCCCTTTGGGGGGCCCCCCCCCTTTTTTTTTAAATTTTTTTGGGGAAAGGGGTTTTTTGGGGGGGGAAACCCCCTTTTTTTAAAAAAAAATTTTTTTTAAAAAATTTGTTTTTTTTGGTGGAATGTTTTTTAAAAAAATTTTGGGGCCCCCCAAGGGGGTTAACCCCTGTTGGGGAATTTTTGGGGTTTTTCCCCCCTTTTTTTGGGGGGAAAGGGGGGTTAAAGGGAAAAAGGGGGGGGCCAATTTTTGGTTTTTGGGGGGGGTTTTTTAAGGGGAAAAAGGGGGCCCAAAAAATTTTTTTTTTTTAAGGGAAGGGGGGGGGGGGGGAAAATGCCCCCCAAAATTTTTCCCTTTTTTTTTCCCCCCTTTTTTCAGGGGTTTTTTTCCCCCCCGGTTTGGGGGGGTACCCGGGGGGCCCCCAAATTTTTTTTAGGCCTTTTTGGGAAAATTTTTTTTGGGGTTTTTTGGGGGGTTTTTGGGGCCAAAAGGGTTTTTTCCAAAAAATTTTTTTTTTTGGGGGGAGGGTTTTTTTAAAAACCCCCGGGGGGGGGCCCCCCCTTTTTTTTTTAAAAAAAAAAAACCCCCTTTGGTTTTTTCCCCCCCTTTTTTTTTTTCCAAAAAAAAAAATGGGAATTTTTTTAAAATTTTTTTTTTTTCCCCCTTTTTTTAAGGGAACCCTTTTTTTTTTTTAAATTTTTTTAATTTTTTTTTTGGGGGATTTAAAATTTTTTAATTTTTTTTTTTTCCCCAAATTAAAAACCCCCCCTTTTTCCCAAAGGGGGTTTTTTTAAGGGGGGTTTCCCCCAAAAAAAAACCCCCCCCAAAAAAAATTAAAAAGTTTTGGGGTTTTAAACCCGGGGGGGGAAACCCGGGGTTTTCCAAAAGGGTTTTTAAAAAAAAAAAATTTAAAAAGGGGGGGGCGCCAAAAAATTTGGGGGGGGAAACCCCTTTTTGGGGGAAAAAATTTTTAAAAAATTTTTCCCCTTTAAACCAAAAAAATTTTCCCCCCTTTTTTTTTTTCCCCCAAAAAGGGTTTAATTTTTGGAAAAAAAAATTTTTTTTTAATTTTAAAATTAAAGGGGTTTTTTTGGGGGTTTTTTTTTGCCAAAATTTTAAAATTTTTTTTTAAAAAAAAGGGGGGGTTTGGGGGGGGGTTTTTTCCCCGGAAAAAAAAAAAAAAAGAAGGGTTTTTTGGGAAAAAAATTTCCTTTTTTTTGGGGTTTAAAAAAAAACAATTAAAAAAAACCCCCCTGTTTGGGGGGGTTAAAAAAAGGGAAATTTTAAAAAAAAATTTTAAAAAAAAACCCCTTTTTGGGGGGGGGGCCCAAAAAAATTTTTTGGAAAAAATTTTTTTTTCCCCAAAATTTTTTAAAAAAAGGGGGGGGTTTCCTTTTTTAAAAAAATTTTTTAAAAAATTTTTTTTTCCCGGCCCCCCCTTTTAAAACCCCCAAAATTTTTTTTTTTTTTTAAAAAAAAAAAAAAAACCCTTTTTTTTTAAAAGAAAAAAAAAAACCTTTTTTTCAATTTTTTTTTTTTTTAAAAATTTTTTTTTAAAAAATTTTTTTTTTAAAAAGGAAAAAAAAAAATTTTTAAAATATTTAAAAAATTTTTTTTTTTTAAAAAAAAAAAATTTAAAAAATTTTAAAAAAAAAGGGTCCCCAAATTTGGGTTTTTTTTAAAAAAAAAAATTTTTTAAACCCCCCCCCCTTTTTTTAAAAATTTTAAAAAAATTTTTTTTGGGGGGTTTTTCCCCCTTTTGGGGAAAAATTTAAAAAAATTTTTTTCCCCCCCCCCCCCTTTCCCGCCTTTTTTCCCCCCTTTTTTTTTTTTTTTTTTAAAAATAAAAATTTTCCCCCTTTTCCCCAAAAAAAGTTTTTTGCCGGGCCCTTTAAAAACCCCCCGGGGGGAATTTAGGGTTTTTGGGCCCTTTTAAAGGTTTTAATTTCCCAAAAAGGGGGGTTTTAACCCTTTTTAAAAAAAAAAAAAAGGGGGGTTTTTTTTTGTGGGGGGGGGGGGATAGGGGTTAAAAAACCCCCCCCCCAAAACCTTGGGAATTTTTTTAAAAAAAAAAAAAGGGTGGGTTTTTTTAAAAAAGGGGGGGGGGGGGGGTTTTTTGTTTTGGGCCAAAATTTTTTCCTTTGGGGGTAAAACTTTGGGGGGGGTTTTTGGGGGCCCCCCCCCTTTAAGGGGGGAAAATTTTTTGGGGTTTTGGGTTTTTTTGGGGGGGGGTTAAAAAATTGGGGGGAGGGCTTTGGGGGGGAAAAGGGGGTTTTTTCCCCCCCTTTTTTTTTCCCGTGTTTTAAAATTTTTCCCCCCTTTTTGGGGGGGGGGGGAAAAAAAAAAAAGGGGGGGGGGGTTTTTTGGGGGTTTGCAAAAGGGGGGGGGTTTTCCTTTTTTTGGGGGCCTTTTTTTTTTTTTCCCCGGGGTTTTTTAAAGCCTTTTTTGGGGGGGGGTTTTTTTTAAAAAATTTTTTTTTGGGGTGTTGGGGTTTGGGGGGGAAATTTTTTAAAAAAAATGGGGGAAAAATTTTTTTTTTTTTTTGGAAAATTTTTTGGGGGTTTTTCCTTTTTTTTCCCCTTTTTTCCTTGGTTTTAAAAGGGGTTTTTTTCCCCTTTTTTCCCCCTTTGGGGGGTTTTTTTTTTTTTCCCCGTAAAGGGGGTTTCCCCCCAAAGGGGGCCCCCCCTTTCCCTTTTAAAATTTTTGGGGAAAAAGGGTTTTTCCCTTAAAAAATTTTTGGGGGAAAAAAATTTGGGAAAAATTTCCCTTAACCTTGGGGGGCCCCCCCCCCTTTTGGGGAAATTTTTTGGGGGGGGTTTTTTTTTGGGGGGGGGTTTTTTAAAAAATGGGCCGGGGAAAATTTTTTTTAAATTTTGGGGGTTTTTCCCCCCGGGGGGGGGCCCCCCTTTTTAGGGGAAAAAGGGGTTTGGGGGATAAAAAGGGGGGGGGCCCTTTTTGGGGGTTTTTTTAAAAAGGGTTCCCCGGGGCCCCCCCCCGGGGGGGGGGAAGGGTTTTTTTTTTGGGGGGGGGTTTTTTTTTTTGGGAAAAAAAAATTTTTTTTTGGGGGGGTTCCCCCGGGGAAAAAGGGGTTTTTCCCCCAAATTTTTGGGGGTTTTTTTAAAAAAAAATTTTTTCCCCTTTTTTAAAAAATTTTTTTGGGTTTTTTTTTGGGGGGGCCCCCTTTTTAAAAAAAAGGGGAAAATTTTTTCCAATTTAAACCCGGGTGGGTTTTTTTTAAAATTTTTTTAAAAACCCCTTTTTTTTTTCCCCCCCTTTTGGGGTTTTTTTAAAAAAAATTTTAAAAAACCAAAAACCCCCCCTTTTTAAAAAAATTTTTTTTTCTTTTTTTTCTGTTCTTGTTTCCCTTTTTTTTCCCCCTTTTTTTTTAACCAAAGGGGAAAAAAAAAAAATTTTGGGGTTCCTTTTTAAAAAAATTTAATTCCCGGGCTTTGGTTTTTACCTTTTTTTTTTTTTGATTTTAAAAATTTTTTTAAAAAAAAAAAAAAGGGGTTTTTGGGGGGGGGGGGTTTTAAAAGGGGGGGGGGGGCATTTAAAAATTTTTTCCCCCCAAATTTAAAAAGGGGGCCCCTTTAAACCCCCCAACCCCCCCAAAAAGGGGGGGGGGGTTTAATTTTTTCCCCCCAAAAAAGGGGCCTTTAATGTTTCAATTCCCCCCCTTTAAAGGGTTTTTTTTCCCTTTTTTAATTTTTTTTTTTTAAAAAAAAAAGGGGTTTTTCCCCTTTTTTTTAAAAAAATTTTTTTTTTAAAAAAGGGGGGAAAAAAGGAAAATTTTTTTTTTTTTAAATTTTTTATATGTTTTTTTAAAAAAAAAAGGGGGGGTTTTTCCTTTTTTTTAAAAAAAAATTTTAAAAAAATTTGGAAAAAATTGGAAACCCCCAAAACCCCCAAAAAAAAAAGTAATTTTTTTTTTTTAAATTTAGGGGGTTTTTTTTTAAAAAAAAAAAAAGGGGGTTTTTTTTTAAAAAAATTTTTTTTTTTTAAAACCCCAAAAAAAAAAAAAAAAGAAAAAAATTTAAAAGGTTTTTTTAAAAAAAAATTTTTCCCCGGGTTTAACCGGGGAATTTTTAAAAAATTTTTTTTTAAATTTTTTTTTTTTTCCCCTTTTTTCCCAAAAAATTTTTTTTTTAAACCCAAAAGGGGGGTTAAAAAAAAAAAAAATTTTTTTTTTTAAAAAAGTTTTTTCCCTTTTTAAAAAAAAAATTTTTTTTTTATTTTTTAAATTTTTTAAAAAATATTTTTAAAAAAAAAAAATTTTTTTTTTTAATTTAAAATTTTTTTTGAAAAAAAGGGGGGGAAAAAAAAAAAATTTTAAAAAATATAAAAAAAAAAAATTTGTTAAAAATTAAAAATTTTTTAAAAAAATTAATTTTTAAAATTTTTTAAATTTAAAGGGTTTTTTTTAAAGGGTTTTAAAAAAAAAATTTTGGTTTTAAAAAATTTAAAAAAAAGGGTTTAATTTTTTAAAAAAAAAAAAAAAAAATTTTGGGGGGCATTCCCCCTTTTTTTTTTTTAATTTTTTTGGGGGGTTTTTTTTGGAAAGCCAAAGGGTTTTAAAAATGGTTTGGGAAATTTAAAAATTTGGGTTGGTTTTTTGGGGCCCAAATTTGTTCCCCCCCAAAAAGGGGGTTTTTTAAAATTTTTTTGGGGGGCCCCTTTTTTTTTCCCAAAAAAAAAGGGGGAAAAAAAATTAAGGGGGGGAAATTTTCCCCTTTCCCTTTTTTTGGGGTTTTGGGGGGTTTTTTTGGGGGGGGGGGTTGGGTTTTTTTTTTTCCCGGGGTTTTTTTTTTAAAAAAAAAAACCCCCCCCCCGGGGGGGGGGGGAAAAAAAAGGGCCGGGTTTTTCCCCCCCGGGGGGTTTTTTTTTGGGAAAAAGGGGGGGGGTTTTTTTTTTTTTTTAAAAAAAAATTTTTGGGGGGGCAAAATTTTTTTTTTTGGAAACCCCCCCCCTTTTTGGGGGGGGGTTTTAAAAAAAAAGGCCCGGGGTGGGGGGGAAAAAATTTGGGGGGGGTTTGGGTTTTTTTTTTTAAAAGGGCCGGGGGGGCCCCCCTTTTTTTTGGGGGGAGAGGGGGTTTTTGGGGGGGGTTCCCCTTTTTTTTTTTTGGGCCTTTGGGGTTTTGGGGAAATTTTAAGGGGGGAAAAAAAAAAGGGGGGGTTTTTTTTTTTTTTAAAAATTTTTTCCCCCCTTTTTTTTTTTGGGGGGGGGGTTTTTTTTTATTTTTGGGGGTTTTTTTGGTTTTTGGGGGGAAAAAAAGGGTTTTTCCGGGTTTGGGGGGAAATTTTTTTTTTGGTTTTTTTTTTTTTTTCAAAATTTTAATTTTTTTGGGGGGGGGGTTTTTAAATTTTTTTTTTTTTAGGGTTTTTTTTTTTGGGGGGTTTTTTCCCCGGGGTTTTTTGTTGGGGGGGGGTTTTTTTTTTTTTTAAATTTTTTGGAAATTTTCCTTTTTTCCGGGGGGGGGGGGGTTTTTTTGGGGGGGGTTTTTTGGTTAATTAAAAAACCCCTTTTTGGGGGGTTTTTTTTTTTAAAAAATTTTTTTTGGGCCCCCCCGGGGGGGAAAAAAATTTTTGGGAAAAAAAGGTTGGGGGAAAGTTTTTTGGTTTGGGGGGGTTTTTGGGGTTAAAAAAAATTTGGGGGCCCCCTTTTCCCCTTTTTAATGGGGGGTTTGGGGGAAAATTTTTCCCCCCAAAAAAAAATTAGGGAAAAACCCCCTTTGGGGGGGGTATTTTTTTTAAAAGGGGGGGGTTTTTCCCCTTTTTTGGGGGGGGTTTTTGTTTCCCTTTCCGGGGGGGGGGCCTTGGGGGGGGTTTTGTTCGGCCCCAATTTTTTTTGGGGAAGGGGTTTAAAGGGGGTTCCCCCCCCCCTTTTTTTTTTTTTTTTTTTGGGGGGGGGCCCCCTTTTTTAAAAAAAAAAATTTTTTGGGGGGGAAATTTTTTAAACCTTTAAAACGCCAAAGGGGGGTTTTTTTTTTTCCCCCCCGGGGCCCCTTTTTAAAACCCCCCTTTTTAAAAAAAACCCCCAAATTTTTTTTTGGTTCCCCGGGGTTTTTTTAAAACCCCCTTTTTTTTTAAAACTGGGTTTTTAAAAAAAATTTTTTCAAAGGGGGGTTTTTTTTAAAAAATTTTTTTTTTGTTTCCCCTTTGGGTTAAAAAAGGAAAAAACCCCCCCCAAAAAAAACTTTTTGGGGGGGTTTTAATTTTTGAAAATTTTTTTTTTAAAAAACTTTTTTTGGGAAATTTTTTCCCCCCTTTTTTTTTTTTGGGGGGGCGGGTTTTTTAAAGGGGGGTTTTTTTTTTCCCCCCAAAAACCCCCCTTTTTCCCCCCAAAAAAAATTTTTTCCCCTTTTTTTCTCCCCCTTTAAAAAATTTTTTTTTCCCCCCAAAAAATTTTCCCAAATTTTTTTGGGGGAAGCCCAAAAAAAAAATTTTTTTAAAAGGGTTTTTTTTTAACCCCCCAAAAAAAAGGTCTTTTTTCCCCCCCCCCCGGAAGGTGTAAAAAAAAAAAAAAAAATTTTTTAAAAAAAAAAATTTTTTTTTGGGGGGGTTTTTAAAGTTTGGGGGGTTAAATTTTTTCCCAAAAATTTTTTTTTAAAATTTTGGGAAAAAAAAAACCCCCCTTTTTTTTGGGAAAAAATTAAAAAAAAAAAAAGGGAAAAAAAATTTTTTAAAGGGGAAAGGTTTTAAATTTGGAGTTTGGGTTTTTTTTCCCTTTAAAAAAAGGTTTTTTTTCTTTTTAAAAAATTTTAAAAAACCCCAATTTTTAAAAATTTTTTTAAAAAAAAAAAATTTTTTAAAAAAAAATTTTTAAAAAACAAAGGGGGGGAAAAAAAAAAAAAAATTTTTTTTTCCCTTTTTTTAAATTTTTTTGGTTTTGGGTTTTTAAAAAAATTTTTGGGGGAAAAAAAAAACCCCCTTTAAAACAAAATTTTAAAATTTTTTTGTTAAAAGGAATTAAAATTTAAAAAAAAAAAGGGGAAAAAAAAAAAAAAGTTTTTTAAAAATTTTTTGGAAAAAAGGGGGTTTTAACCAAAAAAAATTTTTTTTAAAAAAAACCTTTTTTTTTGGGGGGAAAAAACTTTTTTGGGCCCCCAAAACCCCTTACCCTTTAATTTAAATTTCCCTTTGAAAAAAAGGGGGGTTTAAAAAAATTTAAAAAAGGGGTGGTTATTTGGGGGCCCCTTTTTTTTTAAAAATTTTTTTTGGGCCCCGGGGGGTTTTTTTCCCCAAAAAAAAAATTTTTTTTTATTTTTAAAAAATGGGCCCCTTTTTTTTGTTTTTCCCCCAAATTTTTAAAAAGTGGGGAAACCAAACCTTTTTTCCCCTTTTAAAAAGGGGTTTATTGGGGTTTTGATTTTTGGGGGGCCCCCCCCCAGGCCCCCGGGGGGGGGGGGTTTTTTTTTTTTTTTCCGTTTTAAAAGGGGCCCTTTTGGGGGGGGGGCCCCCCCCCAAAAAAGGGGGGGGAAAATTTTTGGGCCCCCCCAAAGGGGCCTGGGGGGAATTTTGGGGGGTTTTTTTTTTTAAAAGGGAAAAGGGGGTTTTTTTTTGGGGGGGTTTTAACCTTTGGGGGGTTGGGAAATTTTGGGGGGAAATTTTTTTCCCTCCTCCTTTTTTAAAAAAAAGGGCCCGGGGAAAAAATTAAAGGGGGGGGGGTTTAAATTTTGGGGGGGTTTTAAAACCCCTTTTTTTCCCTTTTTTAAAGGCAAGGGGGGGTTTTTGGGGTTTTGCCCCGGGGGGGGAAAAAATTTTCCCCAAATTTTAAGGGGGGAAAAAAGGGGTTTTTTTTTAAATTTTTTTAAACCCCTTTTTTAAAGGGAAAAGCCAAAACCCCTTTTTGGTTTTTTTTTTAAATTTTTTTTTTGGGGGTTTAGGGGGGTTTTTTTAAAAATTTTTGGGGGGATTCGGGGGTTTTTTTTTTTTGGGGGAAAAAACCCCAAAAAAGGGGGAAAATTTTTTTTTAAAAAATTTTTTTTTAAAGGGGGGTTTAATTTTTTTTATAAAATTTTTTTTTTTTTTTCTTGGGGGGTTTTTTTTTGGGGGCCCCCCCCCGTTTTTGTTTAAAAAGGGGAAAAATTCCCCTTTTTGGGGGGGTTTTTTTTGGGGGGGGAAAAAAAACCCCTTTCCCAAATTAATTTTTTTGACCCGGGGGTTTTGGGGGCCCCCCCCCCAAAATTTAATTTTAAAAGGGGTTTTTTGGGGGGGTTTTGGGGGTTTGGGGAAAAAAGGGGGTTTTTTTAGTTAAGGTTAAAAAACCCCTTTTCCGGGGTGGTTCCCCCAAAGTTTTCCCCCGTTAAAATTTTTCCCCCCTTTTTGGGGGTTTTTTAAAAAGGGCCCCCCTTTTTTTTTTAAAAAAAAAAAGGGGGGGTTTGGGGTTTTTTTTGGGGGGGGGAAAAAAAACCCCCCCTTTTTGGGGGGTTTTTTTTTAAAAAAAGGGGAATTTTTCCCCGGGGGGGTTTTGGGGTTTCCCCCTTTTTTCCCCCTTTTAAAAAAAGGGGTTTTTTTCCCCTTTTTGGTTTTTTAAACCCTTTTTTTTAAAAAAAAACCCCCAAATTTTTGGGGTTAAAAAGGGGGGTTTTTTAAAATTTCCAAATTTTTTTTTTTTTAAAAAAAAAAAAAAAAAAACCCCCCCTTTTTTTTTTTCCCGGGCCCCCCCTTTAAAAATTTTTAAAATTTTTTTTTTTTTTTAAAAATTGGGGGTTTTTTTTTAAAAATTTTTTTTTTGGGGGGGTTTTTGGGGGGTTTGGGTTTTTTTTTTTTTAATTTTTGGCCCCTTTTTTTTTTAAAAAATTTTTCTTCCCAACCCTTTTTTCCCCTTTTTTTTCACAACCCCCAAAAAAAAAAAAAAAAAAAATTTTTTCCCCCCCCCAAAAAAAAAGGGAAAGGGGGAAAAACCCGGTTTAAAGGGAAATTTGGGGAAAAAATTAAAACCCAAAAATTTCCCCCCCAAATTTCCCCCTTTTTTTAAAACCCCCCCCTGTTTTTGGGTTTTAAAAAAAAAAATTTTTTTTTTTTAAAAATTTTTTGGGGGTTTTTTTTTTAAATTTTTTTTTTTTGTTTTATTTCAAAGGGAAAATTTTTTTTTTTTCCCCCTTTTTTTCCCCCCCTTTGAAACCCTTAAAAAAAAAAAAAAAGGGGGGAAAGGGGAATGAAAAAAATTTTTTTTTTTTTTTTTCAATTAAAAAAATTTTTTTTTTGTTAAAAATTTTTTAAAAAAAAAAAAAAGGTTTTTAAAAAATTGGAAAAAAAACCCTTTGGGTTTAAAAAAAAAAGGGGGTTTTTTTTTATTTTGAAAATTTTTGGTAATTTGGAAAAAAGGGGGGGGTTTTTTTTTTTTTTTAAAAAGGTTTTTTTCCCCCCAAATTTTAAAAATTTTAAAAATTTTTCCCCTTTAAAGGGTTAAAAATTTTAAAAAATTTTAAAATTTAAAAAATTTAAAAATTTAAAATTTAAAACCCCGGGGTTTTTTAAATTTTTACTTTTTTAAAAAATTTTAAATTTTTCCCCTTTTTAAAAAAAACCCAAAAATTTTTTTAAAAGGGGAATTTTTTTTGGTTTAAAAAAATTTTTTTTTAAAAAAAATTTTTTTTAAAAAAAAAGGGAAAAAAAAATTTTTTTTTTTTAAATTGGGGGGGTTTTTTTAAAAAAAAATAAGGGGGGGGGGGGTTTGGGAAATTTTAAAAAATTTTTTTTTGGGGGGTTTTTGGGGGGGGTTTTTGGGTTTCCTGTTTCCAAAAGGTTCAAAGAAAAAAAAAAGGAAAAAACCTTTTTAAAAAGGAAAAAAAGGGGGGGTTTTTAAAAAAAAACCCAAAACCCCCAAAAAAGGGAAATTTTTTTAAAAAAATAAAAAATTTTTAAAAATTTTTTCCCCAAAAGGGGGTTAAAATTTAAAATTTTCTTTTTTTTTAAAAAAAAAAAAAAATTTTTTTTTTAAAATTAAAATTAAAAAAAAAAAAAAAAAAAAAAAAAAATAAATTTTTTTTAATAAAATAAAAATTAAAAAGCCCCCAAAAAATTTTTTTAAAAAAAAAGGAAAAAAAAATTTTTTTAAAATTTTTTGGGAAAAAAATTTTTTACAAAAGGGAAAAATGGGGGAAAAAAAAAATTTCCCCAAATTTTTTTTTGGGGAGGGGAAAAAAAACCCCCCTTTTTAGAAGGGGTTTTAAAAAACCCCCCAAAAAATTTTCCCCTTTTTTTTTAAAGGGGCCCCTTTTTTTTTGGGAAATTCCCCAAAAAAAAATTTTTTAAATGGGGGCCCAAAAAAATTTTTAAAAATAATTTTTTTTTTTCCCCCCCCTTTTTTTTGGGGGAAAAATTTTTTTTTAAAAAAATGGGCCCCCTTTTTTTTCCAAAAACAAAAAAAGGGCCCCCCCTTTTTTTTTCAAAAAACCCCAAAAAAAAATAACCTTTGGGGCCCTTTTTTAAAAAAAAAGGGGGGGTTTTTCCTTTTGGGGTTTTTTAAAAAAAATTGGGGTTCCGGGTTTGGGGGGGGAAAAATTTTTTTAAAAAAATTTTTTTTGTTTCCCGGGGCCCCCGGAAATTTTAAACCCCCCTTTTTTGGGGGGAAAATTTTTTTAAAAAATTTCCCCCCCGGGGGGGGGTTTGGGGTTTTGGGGGGTTTTTAAAGGGGGGGCCCCCCCCCAAAAATTTTTTTGGGGGGGGGGGTTAAAAAATTTTTTAACCCCTTTTTTTGGAAAAAGGGTTTTTCCCCCCTTTTTTTGGGGGGGAAAAAATTTTCCCTTTTTTCTTATTTTAAATTTTATTTTAAAAGGGGGGTTTTTTTTTTTAACCCCCCGGGGGGGGTTTTTTTTTTTTGGGGGCCCTTTTTTAAAAACCCAAAAAAAAAGGTTTTGGGGAAAACAATTTTTTTTATTTTCCCGGAATTTTTTTTTAAAAATTTTTGGGTTAAAAAATTTTTTGGGGGTTTTTTTTTTAAATTTTTTTTGTTGTTGGGTTTTTTGGGGGCCCCCAAAAAAAAGGGGGGGGGTTTTTTTGGGTTTTTTTGGCGGGCCTTTTTTTTTTTTTTAAAGGGGCCCAAAAATTTTTTTTTTGGGGGGGAAAAAAAGATTAAATTTTGGGGTTTTTTTTTGGGAAAATTTTTTTTTCCCCCAAGGGGGCCCCCTTTTTTTTTTTTTTTGGGTTTCCCCCCGGAAGGGGGGTTTTTTTCTAAAAAATTAAAAAAAAAATTTTTTTTTTTTGGGGGGGGGGCCCCCGGGTTTTTTTCCCCAAATTTTTTTAAAAAACCCCGGGGGGAAAAATTTTTTTTTGGGGGGGGGGGTTTTTATTGGGTTTTTGGAGGGGTTTTTTGGGGGGGTTAAAAATTTTTTTTTTCCCTTTTTTTCCCCCCCTTTGGGGGGGCCCCCCCAAAAAATTTTTCCCTTTGGTTTTTTTCCCCGGGGGTTTTTTTGCCCCAAAGGGGGGGAATTTCCCCGGAAAAAACCCCCTTTTGGGGGGGGTTTTCTTGGCCCCAAAACCCCTTTTTTTTTGTTTTTGGGTTTTTTGGGGGGAAAAACGGTTTTTCCCGGGTTTTAAAAGGGGTGGGAAAAACCCCTTTTAAACCCCCGGGAAAAAATTTTTTTTTTTTTCCCCCCCTTTTCCCAAACCCCCAAAAAACCCTTTTAAAAATTTTTTTTAAAAAGGGTTTTTTATTTTTATGGTTTTTTTTTTTTTTTTTTTTGGGCCCCCTTTTTAAAAAAATTTTTTAAAAATTTTTTTTCCCTTTTGGGGGATAAAAACCCCCTTTTTCCCCAAAAAAAATTTCCCCCGGGGGGTTTTTCCCCTTTTTTAATTAAAGGCCCCTTTTTAAATTTTGGAAAACCGGGAATTTTTTTTTTTTTCCCCGGGGGAATTAGGTTTTTAAAAAATTTTTTTCCCCCCCCCCAAAAAAAACCCCCCAAATAAAAAGGGCCCGGGGTTTTAAAATTTAAAAGGGGGGGGTTTTGGGGGGGTTAAAACAAAACCTTTTTAAAAAAAAACCCCCCCTTTTTTTAAAAAAAATTTTTAAAAAAATTTTTTTTTTTTGGTTTTTTTCCCCTTTTTTAAAAAAAAAAAAAGGGGAAAAAATTAAGGGGGTTTTTTTTTTTTAAAATTCCCTTTTTTGGGGGTTTTTTTAAAAAAAAAGCTTTTTTGGGTTTTTTTTTAAAAAAAAAACCCCCCCAAAAAAAAGGGGGGAAAAATTAAAAAAATTTTTTTTGTTTTTCCCCAAAAAAAAAAAGGGTTTTAATTTTGGGGGGGGAAAAAATTCAATTTTTTAAAAAAGGGTTTAAAAAAAAATTAAAACCCCAAAAAAAAAAACCTTAAAGGGGTTTTTTTTAAAAAAAACAAAAAAATTCAAAAAATTTTTTTTTTTAAGGGGGGGGGCCCTTTTTTTTTTTTAAAACAACCATAATTTTCCCCAAAAAAAAAAAGGGCCCAATTTTTAAAAATTTTAAAAGGGGAAAAAAAATTTTTAAAAATTCAAAAAAAATTTTTTTTGGGTTTTTTTTTTTAAAAAAAATTTTTTTAAAAAATTTTTTTAAAAAAACCCTTTTTTTAAAAAAAAACCTTTTTTAAATAATTTTAAATTTTTTTGGGGAAAAACATTTCAAAAATTTTAAAATAAAACCAAAAAAAGGGGGGTTTTGGGAAAAAAAAAATTTTTTTAATTAAAGGAAAAAAAAAAATTTTATTTAATTTAAAATTTTTAAAATTTTTAAAAAAAAACCCCAAAAAAAAATTTTTTTTAAAAAAATTTTTTCCCCCCCTTTTTTTTTAAAAAAAATTAAAAAAAAAAAAAGGGGGTTTTTTTTTAAAAAGGGGCCAAAATTTTTTAAAAACCAAAAAACCCCGGGGTTTTTTGGGGTTTTTTTAAAAAACCCCCAAAAATTAAATTTTTTTGAATTTAAAAAATTTTTTTTAAAACCCCCTTTTTAAAAAAAAAAATTTTTTAAATTTTTTTTTAAAATTTTTAAAAAAAAAAATTTTTTAAAAGGAAAAATTAAATTTTTGGGGGTTTAAAAAAAATTTAAAAATTTTTTTGGGGGGGGGTTTTTTTTTTCCCAAAAAATTTTTTTTTAAAAAAAAAAAAGGGGAAAAAGCCCTTTTTTTCCCCAAATTTTAAAAAAAATTGGGGGAAAAAAGGGAAAAGTTTTGGGGGGGAAAATTTTTTTTTTAAAAAAAAGTTCCCCCCGGGAAAAAAGGGGGGTTTTTTTTTAAAAATTCCCGGGGGTTTTTTTTGGGGGGGGTTTTTTTTTTCCCCCCCCCCAAAAAATTTTTTTTTTATAAAAATTTTGGGGGGAAAAACCCCCCCCTTTTTGGGGGGTTTTTTTTTTTTTTAAAAGTTTTTTTGGGGGTTCCCCAAAACCCCAAAATTTCCCCCCTGGGCGGTTTTTGGGGGGTTTTTCCCCCTTTAAAAAAAAAGGGGGGGGGGGAAAAAAAGGGGGTTTTTTGGGGAAAAGGGAAGGGGGGTTTTTTTGGGGGGGGTTTTTTTTTTTTTTCCCCCCCCCTTTTTTACGGGGTTTTTTTTTTGGGGGGCCCCTTTTTTGGTTTGGGGGGTTGGGTTTTGGGAAATTTTCCCTTTTTTCTTTTTTTTCCAAAAGGGGGGGGGGCCGCCAAGGGAGGGGGGTTTTTTTTTTTTTTCCCCTTTTTTTAAATTTTAAATTTTTTTTGGGGGGGGGGGGCCCCCTTTAAAAAAAAGGGGGCCCCCCTTTTTGGAGGGGGGCTGGGGGAAAAAAAAAAAATTTTTTTTTTGGGGGAAAAGGGGGGTTTCCCCTTTTTTTTTCCTTTGGGGTTTTTCCCCCCCTTTTTTTTTATTCTTTTTTGGGGGTTTTTTTTTTTTTTTTTTCCCCCCCGGGTTTTTTTAAAAAAGGAGGAAATTTTTTTTTCCCCCGGGGGGGGGGGGTTTTTCCTTTAAAAAAAAGGGGTTTTTTTAACCCCCCTTTTTTTTTTTTTTGGGGAAAATTTTTTCCCCCCCCCTTTTTTTTGGGGGGGGGAAAAGGGTTTTTTTTTGGGGGGAAAAAAATTTTTTTTTTGGGGGTTTTTGGGGAAAAAAAACCCCCTTAAGGGGTTTTTTTTTATTGGGGGGTTTTCCGGGTTTTTTGGGGGGTTTTTTCCCCCTTTAAAAAGGGGGGGTTTTTGGGTTTAAACCCCCTTTCCCCTTTTTTTTTTTGGGGGGGGGTTTTTTTTTTTAGGGGGGGGGGGGGGAAAAGGGTTTTGGTTGGGTTTTTGGGGGGGAAAAAACCCCCCCTTTGGGGAACCCCGGGGTTTTTTTTCCCCCCAAAGGGGGTTAACCCCCCGGGGGGGAAATTTTAAAAATTCCCTTTTTTTTTTTTTTAAAAAAATTTTTTCCCAAAAAACCCGGGGGGAAAGCCTTTTTCCCAATTTAAAAAAGGGGGGGGGCCGGGGGGGTTTTTTTTGGGCCCTTTTTTTTTCCCTTTTTAAAAAAGGGGGGAAAAAATTCCCCCGGGTTTTTTTTTTGGGTTTTTGTTTTTAATTTTTTAAATTTTTTTGGGGGTTTTTCCCCGGGGGGTTTTTTTTTTTCCCAATTTTTTTTTTCCGGGTCTAATTTTTTGGGGGGCCCCCCTTTTTTTTTCCCAAAACCCCCCTTTTAAATTTTTTTTTTTTTTTAAAAAAAAAAAAAAAAAAAATTTGGGGGAAAAAAGGGAAATTTTAAAAAGGGGGTTTTAAAAAAAATTTTTTAAATTTTTTTCCACTTCCCCCAAAAAATTTCCCAAAAAAAACCCCCCAAAAAAAATTTTTTTTTTTTTTAAAAAAATTTTTTTTTTTTTTTTTTTTTTTTTTTAAAATTTTTCCAATTTTGGGGGGGCCCCCCTTTTTAAAAAAAAAATTTTAAAAAAAAAGGGGGCTTTTTTTTTTCCCCACCGGAAAAATTAAATTCCCCAAAAACCAAAAAATTTTTTTAAAAAAAATTTAAAAAAAAGGGTTTTTTGGGGGGAAAAAAAAAAAAAATTTTTTTTTAAAAAAAAAAAGGGTTTTTTTTAAAAAAAAAATTTTTTTTTTTTCCTGCATGTTTCCTATCTATGCTTGTTTCTCATCTCTCCTGTAGGTAACCTACTGGTAAGGAATAGAAAGCCTTAAACTTATACAAGACTTCTAGCTTCCAAGATAGGATTTTGGAGTGATTAAGTATCAGTGTTCTGTATGTTATTACTGTACTTAACTTTTTCCTGACTACATGGTGATTTCTCACTGTATATTGTGATCTGAAAATCTGCTTATTCACATATTATGGCTGTGATGGCCTGCACTTTAGAGGTTCACAAATAGCCTACTACCTATCTTCCCAAGGGCAATTAGAAGCATAGCTACAGTGTGTTGGCTTTCTCCACACCATTGATGAAGTAATTGAGCCTCTGTCAAGCATAGCCAATGAAGCAATTCCAGGCAGAGTTGCCAGAAGCTGTTGAAGACTGGGGTGGTGGAGGGTGACAGGGGCACTTAGTGATCTAAAGAGGGCATGTTAATGTGACAATTCAACACCATTCAATTTCCCCAACAGGTCTTGCAGCTATCAAACTGGACGGGCTCCCCCACCCCCTGGCTGTATGGTTCTGGGACACATGATCCCATGGGTGTATATTCTGTTACCCATTCACACAACAATGTTTTCCTTGACGTGTTTCAGTTAGGGGCTATGCCTAATGTAATTAGGAATGTAATGTATTGTCTCACATTACATGTGTTTTATGTTGTTATTTCAAGAGTAAGTGAAGCTCAGTGGGTTTTAGGGCCTCCGCCCTTTGCTTAGCCTAGCTTACACATAGAAATCATCTAAATAGGAAATAGGTGGCAGCAACGTTAATGTCTATAGTGTAATGGTTACAGCATCTGCATAGTATATGTGCATTCAAGGTCCCAATTCCAATAAAGTCAGGGATGTTTATCATGTTAAAAAGTATACCTTAAAAACAGCTTGCATTTATGGGTAGTAATCGTCTGTAAAAAAACATTCGAAACACCCATATAAACCCATGTGTGCTGGAGAGTAAAGCCAACAGAAAATGTAATGTTATGTAAGCACATAGTGAGATGTTACTTCACTGAAATGTATATATCCTGAGTAGTTAGCGGATGTGGCCATGTTTACGCGCACAGGTTATACGTTACAAAGTTTGTTTAACTATGTTTAACCACTGTTATAACATCACACAAACACTATTAAACATGCTTACAACTGCTTAAATGAGCCTTAATCTGGAGTAAAAAACATTTTGAAAGCATTGCAGGTGTTGAAGCCTGGACCATGCATACTATAGTCATAGGACTTACCACTAAGCCATCGGAGGTGTATATGTGTTTCACAGTCTTTAAACTACACCTTATACCATATGCATTCCACTGTAATGACCACAAATGGGACAGTCACTTTGTGTACATATGTACAGTACATTGTAATGTCCTGTAGTTTGTGAACCAACACATACAAGTCTACATATGTATTACTGTTACAAATTAATATTAAATATATATATATATATATATATATACACACATACATGTCAGTGATGTCTGCACATAGATGTTAATAAATATATATATATATATACATATATATATATATATATATATATATATATATATATATATATATATATATATATATATATATATATATATATATATATATATATATATATATATATATATATATATATATATATATATATAGATACAGTTACATCAAAAGCCATATAGATAAACATCTATGAACACACTTCATGACACAGAAGCAATCCAAAGGAATTGAAGTGTACACAAACCACATGCAGCTCTGGTATTATAACTATTAATATTAACCTAATTCACCACAGAAGGGGTGGTTGTTGTGTATGTGAAGATTGGGGTGGGGGAGGAATGATGGGTAATGAAATGATGCATCAAGGACAGCCTGGGTCGGACGTTCAATAAGTAAATTGGAGGGGTATACATGGAGTATGGGGACAATATTAAAAGAACACAAAACAAGAACTTTCCTCTTTCATAATACACCCTGCCATGTCACATTGCAACACCTAATTTGACAAACATATGAACATTAACATGTATCACGGATATGCACACCAACTGACTGTCACATTTGTTTTCAGTAGTGAGGAATGCCTGTAGTAAAATGTATATTCTAAACACCATTACATTTGTACGTACCTCAGATTCCTTAATGGTAAAGCCAGTGACTGTGGTGTTCATGTTCCCGGGTTCAAGACATGCAAGGGCTGTTAAGTTATTTTGAGGGCCAGAATAACGGCTGTTGGATTAAAGCACTTTTAAGCAGGTTTGTATGGGTTTGCGTGACATTTAGCGGCACTTAAACACAGTTAAACAGAGAAGCGCTTCACAGGTTTAACCTTTGCTTAATGTCATGCAGACCACGGGCAAACCTGCTTACAACCATTTAAATGTGCGTTATTCACACTTTCCCTACCAGTGCCTACTCTGAGAGGTAAAATAATAAAACCTTCCAGGATTATAACCTGCGACCATGTACTCCATTCTCAAAATAACCTACCATTAAGGTACCTGAGATGTACCAATGCCAGTTGTGTATGCAGACAGGTTAAAACACAAAAGGGAGGAATGTGTTGAAATAGGACAACCAGCCATGTACCCTATGAAAGGTATATGCTCATATATATATATATATATATATATATATATATATATATATATATATATATAGATATATAGATAGGTTAAAAACATCTACACATTTATGGAGGTACAGATAAAAGTATTGAATAATATATATTATATATTATATATTATATCTATATGGTTCTAGGTTAGAACATCGACAGCTGCTTTCACCAACAACAGAAACATCGACACCAGATAATCGACAAACCATAAACACGAAACCTCACATGCCCGACAAACAAATAACCGACAGTCCACAAACCCCAGACGCTGCACACCACAATAACAACAATCAACTAACAAACATCATCCTGTCCAAAACCAACACAGAACACAAGCACACCCAAAAATCCACAAACCCACACTAAACCTCACATACACAACTATGTACAACCTAACTCAGCTAACCCCTAACTCTAACTCACTTAACCCCCTAACCCAAAAATATTACTACCCTAACTCACTTAACCCGCCCCAACCCAAAATACTACTACAAGACACTTAACTAACTGACCCTAAATCACTAAACCCACCCCTATCCCCACAGACTGTCACTATCCACACTTACACGTCCGTCACCACCGCATACTCACAGCCTTCTTTCCAAGTCACTATCCTTGGGCGCCGAGTTTTTTTTTCCATTAGCGTCGGTCTTCCGCATAATGATCTCATCACGCGCGCCGCTAATCAGATTCAGCCGGATGTCGGCTGTCGATGTTCTAACCTAGAACCATCTATATACATATATACATATATAATAAATATGTATATATATATATATATATATATATATATATATATATATATATATATATATATATATACATATATAATATATATATATATATATGTGTATAGATATATATATATATATATATATATATATATATATATATATATATATACATACATACATACATGTGTGTAGACAGCATCTGAAGTGTTCATATCTGAGTATAGCATGGACCATAGCAGACACACATTCCACCCCACCCCACCCCAAACAATATGAACATAACATATGAAGAGTATATGCCAATACACTATTACAAATGTGTTCTATAGACACAATCACCAACACAACTGCAATGACTGCAAATATCCATGACAGAAATACACAGAGAGCTTTCATTTAGCAAAACTTTATTACATTCCAATGTATTGCCAAAAGGATTCAAGAACTAGCAGTACCTGCATTCTATACAGAAAGCATTTAGCAGTGCCTTAATGAATCAGTATTAGTCCACTAAGGGATAGGTGTTCACATAGGGAAAGAACACCCACACACATATAGAAGTTGTATAAAAGGTGTTCCTACACTTGCATCTGCTATGTACACCCACCACCATCTCCCCCACAACCAAAATAATTACATCAATACATACTGTCATACCATAACCAGTTATTCAACTACTGTACAATGTCTGCTGAAACCTTAACATACCTGGACACAAACACGCTAACATGGCCCTATGTGAAATAGTTGCTGTTATACAATTGAACAGCTGCTGATGTTACAGAGTTTGTATGAACTAATCCCGTTTCAGAGGGTTGAAAGGTTTGTACACCAGGAAGTGTTACCGAGTACTGATTATCAGCACAGTATGATACACATTAACACCAAACTAAAGATGTCTGGTAAGCACACTGTAAACCCCCTAACATTATATGCATATCTATGCAGCCTTGAGCTGGTCAAACATCCTGGCCAGACTGAAACATATGCAGAAGTATTAGGTACAGACAAACCCTGCACAAGTAGCATTGTTCAGAAATATAACAGCAGTACTCACATTTAGACCAAATCCTCTAGACATTACACACAATATATTACTGTTCGCCTCCATACAGCTGTTGCAATAGATTTCAAACAACACTTCCAGGCTATATTCCACACAAGTAAGGCAAAGGGACAATGCCCAAGTAGAGTACTCAATTATACTCCACTGTAGCCATGGTATTGGCTAAGGCAGTAGCAGCGCAGCTGATGTGCATGTAATTAGCTACTTAGGAATACCAATTGGTTATCAGGATAGCACATGTTACTGATCTGTAACTATTAAAGGTTGCCTTATCACACATTCAAACCATCTGTATCTACCTGTAGAACAGAACAAAATACTGAAAAACAAACCCAAACCGAGTATTATACTAGTCAATAACACCTCCAATTACTAAGAAGGTATGTATAACATGTAGTATGTCTGTGTATGTAGTACCTGTTCTGCAAGAATTACAGTGTAATCAATGCATATAGTGGAAATAGCAATTTTGTAGCGGTGTATTGTTGAGCAGTAGTAATGCTTGTAGTATTCTTTGTGTGTACTGCTGTAGGTCACAAGGCAAACTCCTCATGCACCACAAGGGGTGATATGGGTTTGGAACTCACCAATTCGCTTGCTGCCACTGTCAGTGTCAGGGTTGGTCCAACAAGTATGTGCTATAACAGGGGATAGTATATGTTGATATATTGTAACAGGAGACATATGTATGGGTGTATAAGTAAGATGAACATGTCAAAGGTGGTCTTACTGTGCAAATATGGTTTGCATTGTGGGATATTGTGCCAATAACTGTGTAACGTACAATATTTTAGGCAGATCTGTATTCCATTCTACATAGCATTTCTGTTATGTTATGCAAACAGTAGTTATGTCTATTGGCAATTACAATACTTAATAACAGGATACATATTCATCTGACAGTTTAGCAGCATGATAACAAAGATAATCGGAAGAGCTAGGTAACTATCCATGCACATAACACATGTAATATCCACCTCTCTAGTATCACTTGCAAGCAATGACAGCTGTGCATGTGTACATGTTATGCAAATGTGTAGTGACCCTTGTTACAGGGCTGGACCTCTCTAGTATCATTTGCAAGCAGTAACAGCTGTGCATGTGTACATGTTATGCAAATGTGTAGTGACCTTTGTTACAGGGCTGGGCCAAATGGCTATGTGCACACCTACATAGAGTGGATATTGAGAGTAGAGACACACTGGTTGAACTACCAGGTTTGTGTAGCCTAACCTCTCATTGCCATCCTAACAGCCGCTTGCACATACTGAATGTAAGGTAGTGCACAGTACTGGTAATGAAACAGGTTGCATATGATCTTTAACTCCAGTGTAACATCTGCAGTAGGAGTGTAAGATGTAGGAGACTGCTGCACATGTGTAATAGCCACTTCATAGGTGATGGCTTACACTATCTGATTATATCCTGATCATGTTGATAGTGGCATCAGAGTCTATTGATACATGACTCTGTTTGGGGAGCGGGTGTCTGTGCCCAATAGAGCTCATGGTCCTGGTGGATATGTGAGTATATACCCAGAAAAGTAAACAGACCTGTAGACACTTGCATCATCTGTAATCAACTATCAGGATGTGATGTGCTCCTCAGAGGAGGATTGCTGCTAAAGGTAGCTACAATGTTTCCGTAATAGCCAGTGTTGTCACATCCATAACACCAATATTTACATGTGAGCACCACTGTCTAAAACATCTTCATAAGCAATAAGTAAACTAAATACAGCATTTGATACTTGTAGTACTGAATGCTCATACATGCATGTCCACTAGTCAGCTGCTGGTGTTTACTAATGTCAGCTTTGTGTATGTGGCCATCCTGGGGAATGTAATCTCTATGCCATGTACACTGCCAACCTCACCTAATACCACACCCTACACATTGTCTGGGATGCAGCTACAGGGGTAAGCTGGAAGGCAGTCCAGTCTACAGCCATGACTGGACTTGACAGTCATGAGGTGTAGGTTAACACATGCATCTCATCATCACAACCAACACATACCCTTACCAGAATACAGTAAGGACACCCACACACACTACCAGAAATCACACACATTCACAGACACTTCTAAGTATCTGGCCAAACAAGTGAACTCTCAACTGGAATAGACAGACAATGAAATACACAAACTGTATGACATAGTTTGCATAATTGTGCCACACCTCAGAACACGTGGCCGGAAATATGCCCAACAGTACTCATTTGTGAATACAAACTCTAGCACTATGTTACACACCAACCTATATGAGGGCATACATACTGTCAGCTGCCTGTCTGCCATGATTAGCCACATACCCATACACTCAGACCACCTTTTGAACTATACACATGGCTCTGGCATATTCCATGTTGTTGTGCAGGACCTGTGATGCAATAGCCTGGACTGCATGGAAACACATGTAGGAACTGTTAGGTCTTGTAGCCCATGCAGGTATGTCCCAAGGCCTGGGTAGCATTCTGCCATTGGCCAGAATGATACTGCAATACAGGGACAAAAGGATTGTATTCCACAATTGTCTAATGTAGTGGTGCAAGTCAAAGGGTATCCAGTATCCTGCCTGGGTTGACAGACCATGATGCTTTGCCAGACAGGGCCTGCACCTGTCACCCCTGGGAGTCTGGATACTGGCTAGGGCTCATACTTCCCCTATAGTGCCCTCATCATGCATAGTTCAGGTGAAGGTCCACCGCTGTTACAGCGACAGCCAAGCAATAAACTGTGGGTCTTGCTACTCAATGATACATGTCAGAAACACTATATAGACTCACATATGTCAATCCCTAACATGGAGAACATATCTGTGCAGTGGCTGAGACATGTTTCAACACTCCAGAGAGCACACCTGCATGACCATGTTATAACACATACCTCACCTCTTGCCCAATATCCTTTATTGGAACACACAGGCCACAGGTGTGTCCATATTCCTGAAGGATATGTACACCCCCACGCTAGCTGCACTTACATAACTTCAAATTCATTATGCTGAGCAACTACCTGTGTGCCAAAGTGGAATTAAAATTGCACCTTGTGACAGATCATCCACCATGCCACAGATTTCCCAACTGTCATAATGTGCTGTAATGGGGGGGATTAGGTTTGAGACAGAAAACCATAATAATGGCTACTCTCAACTATTCCATTATGAATTGGGAAGACTCCTCATGTACCAACACCTGCGCTCAATGCATGTTGGATTCCATCAACCCCAATGACCTGGATCACAATAGTCACACAAACATGGTTATCAGTATGCTACACATAGTCTCCAAAGCCAATGTTATGCTTCCTAAGAGCAAAGTGGTGGCTGTCATGGCACCCATGCAGATGGACAATGCATGTGCAAATGCTGAATCCTATACAAATGAACCTTAAGCAGTCACATACGTGCAGTGACTGTGCCACTGAAACAGAACCAAGATTCAACCAAACACAAACAAGAAGGCAAAATGGTGGTACCATGCTTTAAACTGTATCACAGATGGTAGTAACTGTTGCAAGAGTGAACAAACATGAGTGTAGGTGATCCCTGCTCAGTCTCAGTAAAATGCAGACACACCATATAAAACCACACAAAGTTACTGTGTAACTAATCAGCCACATATTATGAGGCCAACCACAGAGCATTCTATAGCTGTGTCATTAATTGTAATGGCAATGACAAGACCTGCCATGCTGCACAGCACTATGGCATGGGAAGTACTTCACCTACAGAAATAGCATCTGTTCATCCAGATAGGGTTTTGGAGAACCTAAACCCACCCTCACCCCCACCCCCAACAGGTACACATAGGAATATATCCATGTACACTACACAGCCCCTGTAATAACAACTATGCAGGTACAAGCTGCACTCTCTAAAGCCATACATATAGCTTTCATGGGACCTGTCAATATCCCAGGGTGTATCCTACACATGTAAGAACAATCAGCTCTCCACATACACATCATGTTCAATCATAGCTCCATGTCAGGCTGTGTACACACTGAATGGTGCACAGCAACAGTTATCACACCCCACAAAGGGGGAGACACCATTGATAATGGGAAATAGTGCACTACTACCCTGCTGAGTCTAGTCTGTAAGGACATGAACCGTGATCAACTTATTTAATGCACTCAGTACAGATGTAGATAACGGTAAGGCTGATTCACACAGCATATCATGACCTTGCCAGGCCTTAGGATACCATCACACATACTGTGTTCCAGCTACACTCAGTAAACTAGGTGTATATTCCTATGTCTCAGGAGTGGTTGACAACTGGACTGCTGGCAGAACCAACACTACAGAAGGTATCTGAGTAATACATGCACATCAAACCAGTGCCAGCCACAGTAATACAGGGTTCACTCCAGGTACTCCCCCTCTTTGTTATCTATACCACACAGACTAACACAGAAGGCATCTGCCTATTGATGTTTGCAAATGACTATGAACTAGGAGCAATAGTTGACTCAATGTGTGCTGCGTTCAACATACAGAAGGGCCTTTGTGTGTCAGATGTGTGGTGTGTGGTGTATGGCCACAATCTGACAGCTAAGTATTGCATTGTCATCCCCTATGTTAAAAACCCTGTACCCATGAACTGCCATAACACCTAGGCAGCAGTCAGCGTAATGGCAACTCTGTGTGTATGGGATGCAGCTGGACAGTAGTCTTTCCTTTGATAGTTACTTCACCACACCAGTCAGGTAGTTGTATGTGGCACCCCTAATCATGACAGGGTGCCATCCATGAATATAGAGATAATTGTTCAGCCATACTTAACACTCATGTGACCCATGATAGATCACATATTTCCTTTAAGTGTTATTGTCCATGTGTAGATGGCCTACACTGCCCTTCCCAATCCTTAGCTCCACTATGTAGCATGCAGCCTACCCTGAATAAAGCCATGTCCAACACAGAGATGTTGGACATGCTACACTTAACACATCTTGATTCCAAATAAACACATATTTCATGGACATCCATCTTTCTAGTACAAGGATCTCAACATGCCTGACAGATCTCTATCCCTTACACTTTACATACTCTTGCCATACTATGCATCCCTGTCCAGCGAAGCTGCACATTGCCCCTTTCTGTGACATGGTGTGATGACCGCATGCCAAATATATCAGTAACCCTGTGGATCAGTTTTATGGCACTGCTTGAATTGGCCACTGAAACTTACCTGTCTGTTGCCTACAGCTAGGTAACCTTTCTGCCTAGGCTCATAAATGGCCCAGAGCATATAGCCTACTAATTCACTATGACCATACATGCTATAGTTGATATCCAACCCTGCAAATGCCATCAGGCTAGCTATTGTCCCATGTGTTTCACATATGCAACACAGGCAATACATGGCAGGATGCTACACAGCTGTACAGTGCCATGTAGATGTATATGGCAAAACACATACATGTAAAACATTCTGTGAACAAGTCTGCAGGGTCACAGGTCATGTCCCTAAAGGCTGTCTATGACTATATATGTGACATATACACAGCACTGAGGTATATTGCATTAATGTGAACACATCCAGGCATGTGCTGATAGGTAAGGACACCAGTACAGGCAAACAGACATGCCCACGTCAAGACAACATCCACATGGAGTATGATCAATTTCATCACATGACACACACATATATGGTGATAACATCGCATCACCAGTAAGTGTCAAATGTGCGTGACTTAAACATGTCGGTGGTGTTAGTGTCATGTAAATTTGCAAATACTTATTTGTAATCTTAATAAATGTGATACACATGTATGTTCATCTGTACTTCTGTACTTCTCTGTGAGTTACTGTGACCTGTCTCCATCATTATGTCTTCCAGGTATGCTGCATGGCAGGCTGCTAGCATACACCCGCTTGGAGGATGAGGTCCTCATCCCATACCTCCTCGACAACCATTTAACACTCTTCAGCAATGTGCCACAGGATGCACAGCAGCAGGATGCCCTGTGGGAGGAACTCTGCAGGAGGGTAAATGATGTTGGCAGTCACAATCGCACCTATCAGCAGGTGCACCAACACTGCACTGACCTCATAAGATGGGCAAAACAGCAAGCTAATGAATCGCCAGGGAACAAGGTGCAACAGGTGGGGGCCACTCACCCAGCTCCCACTCACACGTACCGAGGAGCTACTGGCCAACCTGGGGACACCTGCAGACCTCCATCCACAAGCTTTAGCTGGTATTGTGGAGGTGGGTGTCTCTCAACCACCAAGTCTGGAGTTGCCTGGTAAGTCAGTACTGCACATATAACACAACTATATTTCACATAGTTACATGTGTTACTGTACAATTTGTAATGTAACATCATATGCAAGGCATGTAGGTACACATGCCACATACTATATTCTGCTACTCTATGTATGCGCAGATGTGCATACTCCATAGTATAGTGTATTGTACTGGTTTATGTGCTAACATGGACATTGCACCCTGTAGCTATCACACAGGTGTGGATAATGATTTTACTGCTGTGACACTCCTGTTTAGGTACCTCTGGCATTTTGCAGCGACAGCAGCCTGTGTCAGGTGAGATTATTATTTACCAGGCTTGATAATGCACAGATCATATTAATTGCATGCTATCTGCCATAACACACATACACATAATGTATGGTGGTCCTGTTAATAGACACTGGTCAAACCTGCAATGCATCACAGTGGTTACCCATGTGAAACAAGTGAAGACTATATGAAACACCTACACTAAACCTTCCAAACTGTCATTGCCAGATATGTGGACAACTGTGAATACAATGGTGGAGGTGTGGTTCACTCTAGGGGCAGGTACTACAGATCAGCATTACACATGTTGGGAATACAAATAGTACTGTACAGAGAGTATATGTGTGTACACACTCTAAATGTGTTGGAGCTGGAGTATGACCAGCCTACAGGATACACCCTTGTTGATTATACTCTTGCTATGAATGTCACACAATGTCATGTACTATCTGACATGTCCATGACATGTAGTGGGCTGACTGCAACACTGCTCAGCTATCCTGCAAAACATGATATTTACATCCCATACATACCACCCTTTGTCTTCATAACCCTGTCCTCAGTGGAGCATATGACATCTATGAGTGTATGTCATATGGGATAACACTGACATGTGAAATAGATGGCTATCACAACCATTGGACAGAACATGTGTACACATGGCCATGGAGGATGGCCAGAGACATGAAGCAACACACACAGTAGAAGTGATGTACATATGTGTACATCCTGTTGTACATTGTCTCAACACAATACAACTATGGCCTTTGTGTAATGGTGATACTGCAGATGTGAAAAACTAAACATCATACAGGCCTGTGCACAGCTTGTGTAGGCATAACATGAAACCACCACATAACATGTCTTGAACATCTTGAGTGTGTCACGACATGAAAGCGTTCACCTATACAGTATCCAAATGCATACATGTGTTGCACAACACACACATACAACCACATCAGGCCACAGATACAGTACATTCACCTTGCTGGTGTCAGACATCACTGTCATGCCTGCTCCTCATGTGTGTCAGGTACACAGATGGCATGCGGGACATAGAGTACTGCTACATTAGCCATGTGTGGGCATAGTTGCCAAGCATCAGTAATATGGTTGCAGATGTGCATGGGTGTCATCTGTATACCCTTCTGTGACCTGTGTCACATATTCCACATTAGGATTTAGTGTGTATACACCTCAGTGACATGGGTCACATTCCACATTAGATATGTATTGTATGTGAACACTGCCATGGCTATGAACTGTGTCAGTAACTCACACTGTATAGCAATAGTGAAGCCACATGATGCCCTGCAATGGCTATGCACATCGGTTCAATGTGCAGTATGTCACTGCATATTTGTAGGGCGGACAGACAACATTGCGTCAGCTGAAGGCCCATGTTAGTATAACACGTCCCTGCATTGGGACACCATTACCATACTGTAGATTGGAAAGGACACCATTGTGTTACACATGTATGCATGTCATTCAACATGTCAACAGAAGACTACATGTGATTGACAAGGTCATATGCCACACACCAGGCCGGTGTACTGTAAACCTGTGCTGGTCTGTGGCACCATTGCAAAGTAGGGACAGCCATGTCAAACATATGTGTACAGCCACATGCAGAATGTCTGTAGACTCAGCTCAGGGGTAGGTGTAATAATGTTGAACAGACATGCACTGTTTTGGGGGAGATATGCAAGCTAGGGCTCAGGTAAACATAGTATTCAGTCAAAATACCCTTCTGCTCATGTTCTCACACATAGGGGCAGTGGCCAACACAAAGCATCAGTGGCAGATGTACAAAGGTCAGCAATGGTCTTTTAACATGTGGTGTATGTTGCACACACCATGGCAGTGCGGTGCAGTGGTGCATAGTGTATGCATTGTGTTGCAGGTATGGGGCATAAGCTACTAACACAAATGGTGCAATACAGGTATGTATGCTAACCATCACTATAATTGTGTAAGGTGCATGCCGTCTGCTATAAAACATGCATGCTGTTGTGTGCAACTCAGGGATGTATGATAACTACCACTATAATTGTTTAAGCTGAATGCCATCTGCCATATCACCTGTATGTTGCATGCCGTTGGGTGCGCCATAGAATGTGTCTGTGTGTCTGTGTTGTATAACTTGTAATGTACAGTTCTTGTCTGCCCCTCACAGGTGTTGATGTAGGTACGTTGCCCTCCTGTAGCCCACCTGATGTTGGTGTCCCCACAGACTCTAGCAGTGATGATGAAAGTATGATTGAGGCACAGGCAGGGTTGTCAGGGGCTGAATCTGTGCCAATGGTTGCCATTCCACCTGTATCCCCTCATCCTCGCACACAGTTCCTCTGCCTACACATAGCCCATCATCACTGGCCATAGAGGAAGCACATTTGGTGGGTGGTAGCATGTAACAGGGAAGTGTGGAGACTATGGAAGGTGTGCCTGCACACCATGATCCCAGTCAAATGACTGGTGATGTCCCACACAGGCATGTGCCCAGTGCTGCTCATAGGAGGACCACTGGCCAACATGCCCCTGCGAGAGAAAGCACATCAGCTGGAGTCACGAGACACATGTTTCAGGCTGTAATGGTGGCACAGGCACATGCTGAACAGCACAACAGAGAAGGTCTGAGGCTTCAGAGGTCTGCTGTCCATTCATTAACTGACAACATCCAGGCAATTGCAAATACTCACCATCATCTTGCAGATGTTTTGGATAGATGATTGGGTGACATGGTGGGAGTCCTTGACCGTGGCATGTCAATCCTCGAGTGTGGAATGTCTGTGCTGGAACATCTGGTGGGAGTGAGGTGTCGGGCACATGGATGTAAGTCAGCTGCATCACCTGTTAAAGGTCTATGTGAACATGCTACTGCACACGCCCACTGTCATAGTGGCGGTAGCAGCTGCAGTGCAGCTGGTGTTGTGCAGTTCACACCAGGACACAGCAGGCCACATGCACATGGTCCTGGACAGTCCTAACAGGGACACGGTTCCAGTGAACATGTCCACTGGAACCGTGTCCCTAACAGGGACACGGTTCCAGTGAACATGTGTCATCAGACAGTACCCAATCTGGACCTCTGCCTGTTAGTGCCCGTGCAACCCCTGGCAGGCACAGGTCACGTGGCCAGGCTGGACTCCGTAAACTGTGAAACCTGCCTTGTACAATCTGCAGCTGTCAATAATCCCCTGTGTAGGCCAGCCACATGCCAGAACTGTGTGCATGCATACACACACACACACACACACACACACACACACACACACACACACACACACACACACACACACACACACACCAGAAACAAATGTAGTGCACCTCAACACACACACACATAACATCCACACACACACACACAATGATATCACAGGCCCTAACACACACACACATGTCATCCAATGATGCAGCCTAGGCCTCTGGCAAACATTATCACCCTGTGCATATGATGATGCCTGTGCTGCATCCCTGTCATCCACACCATCGGGTGCAGGGACATGCTAATATGGTCTGATGCACAGGGTGAACATACTAATTAGACAATTGTAGATTAATATTGTTGAGTGGTGTTGACAGGCAGCAGACATACCATGTATTACAGTTTTAGAATCCATTTTGTATGTTTGACAGTATGTAGCATGTGTAACAACATTAACAGCATGTTGATCTTGATGTTCTGCCTTCCTCTTTCAGGTGTAATTGCATGTGCCGGGGGATGTCACTGTTTGCGGTTAGTGTCCAAAATGTACATGTTGACTACTCACAGGTCTGTATGACAATACCTGCATGCACTTTGTAGCTTCCACATCACAGTTATAATCTCCCATGTTTCAATTATGTTTACTGTTCTAATGATCCAAGAGCATGATAGCTGTGTAGTAAGCTACTGTGTTCAGAGCTGTCACATCCATAGTGGGTGACATCACAGGTATAGTTACTTGGAGCTGGGAGGAGGTAAAAGAGTGGTATAGCGGATGACAAGGGTAAAGGCCAGTGGGAATAGTGGCTTCTCACTGGGAAGCAGTAATACCCGCTGCCATGACAGGATGCAAACACAGACACATCCACACACTCAGGGATTCACAGACACAGTAACACACACTCTGACACACACACACACAGTTGCCAGTGTTGGGATGAAAACCCCTGCCTATGTGCAAATCATCATTATAGAACTACGCAATTACAAGACACGCCACAGAGATTACACATGTACAGGTAGTCGGAATGGCCTAAGATCAAGGACATCGACAGGGATACTACATTGCAGTGAGTGTATGTGGGGGGGATTCATCAGTAGGCTATGTAACAACAAGCTACATCCCAGGGTGTACATGTTAACAGGTGGTTAGAATGCCCGATTGATGATATCAACAGGGATACTAAATTGCATTGAGTGGATGGGGGAGGGGGCATTAACATTTCACTATGGCAAAATACAGCCTCACTCCAGGGACCAGACAGCCATACACATGGACAGCCATACACATGCACATACACACACACACACACACACACACACACACACACACACACACACACACACACACTGTGGCATTCACAAAGATATACACATATGTCACACACATACAGACACTTGACATGTGAGGTTCAACCACCTGCCTATGCCTTTTTTTCTACACTTCATTCTGTACTGATGTCACCAACAGTGTTCAGGAGAGTGAAAAACATATTGCATGATAGGTATTACAGAGGTACAGCACTATCGCATTCACTAAAAAGTGTACTGACTCTTTCCTTTGCCAACTGTGCTGATATATGCACAATATATGCACAGGAGAGGTATTACTGTTACAGGTGTCAAGAGGTTTGCCTTCAGTGTCACCCTTACTGCATTCTACATTGTCTGTCTTCCACTTCAATTAACAAAACCAGACCTTAGCAGTTACACAGGTTATTGTAGGAATGGTTGTAACACACCTGTGAACTGTCCTCAGTAATCATTCATCTGCAAAGTAGCCCCACCACTTAGTAGTCATGTCCAAACATCTGTCCATACCTCATGTACAGCTTATTGTACTTTGAGCATATCACCATATACAGTTGGTAATGTTGAGGCTGTATTGCAACAGCATGATGTACTAAGACAAAAGTCACCTTCAAACATCAGACACTGCACACTCATGGAATGTAAACAAACATCAATACATGTACACATATGCGGTCTACATCAGTAAGTGGACTAGCAGGTCAAGAGGATACATTCCACACTTTCCCCACACCGTGTGTGAAACATAGCCAAGCATTACACCATAATGGATGTTGAATTCATGTACTGGTAGGACACAACCACCTTTATGGAGTAGCCAAGTGTACATATATGACAACAGCACATATCAACAAGACACACACAGCATTATTCCATGTCATTTTCCTACAAACTGTTACTTGACAGTTCCAGGGTGAAGCCATGGCACTGTAATGGTCAACAGTGAGCACATCATATTTGCTACACACACCTCATGTTTACTGGAAGAGTGCCAGCAATGTGCTCTGTTAGAGCTAGGCAGTACACTCATTCAAGCATGTGCGAGGTCTGTGGCTTGTAAGCATCTCACCCCAGCATGTACAGCTATTGTGGTACTAAGGCTAATGTCCAGACAGCACACAGCATGCATGGCTTGCAATTGTTGACATGGGGTATATGTAGGAGCTGTGGGCACACATGGCTGTACATGTCATGGACATATCACCTGTGACTACTCAGGAATATACAGAGCAGAGCTGGATTTCCCTGAGTCTGTCAATACAGGCCTTGTGTAGGTCCTATGATCCTGTTATCTGGGTATGTTTGTAGGCATTGCATTAGGTCTAATGACATACATGCCACATGGGCTGTTGTATGATATGATAAGTTTCATGGGTGACCAGTAGAGAGGGAATATTACCTCTGTTAACATAGATATCAAACCTTATGTACTGTTAGCATGCTATCTGCCACATGCATGTGTGTAATGAATGTAGCCACCTGTATGTAGGAAAGGATAACGAAAGCTATGGTAACGTCATTTATATTGTATGAATGTGGGATGTACATATCCAGGGCAGGTACAGTTAGGTCATATACAACCATGAGGGTGTTGTTTACTGGTGTACAGCAACAGTCAACTGTGTTAATGCTGACAACATTTGAGGGACCCCGGTATGCATAGAACTGACCTGGTTACAAACAGTGGTATTATTGCATTACATAACACATTATGCAGTTGTGTCTGTACATGGGTACTTTGCACAGTTGATGTAAGCCTAGGTACAGTCCACCAACAGAAGGTTATCTGGTGGTCTTCCATACTATGTTGTACCACATATGGATGTGTGTTGGTAGTCTGGGGACAAGGTGGTGGATATATATGAGGATACAACCTAGAATGTAGCGTTTGCCACTGTCACCTATACCTGACTCATCTGTGATGAGTTATGTTGGAGTAGTGGTCTTTACATGTGAGAAGCCTTTATGAATATGTGGACACCACCACCTGGAATGGTCTGTACCAGTGTTATGGCCCACATGTCTGGATCTGAGTTATATGGTGGTAGTGCAAATGTGCACTACAGAGCCTTCAGCCAGGTGTTCCTCACTGCACAGATGTCAGTATTCCCCATTGTAGGTTCTACATTGAGCAAATGGATTACAAAAGCCACACATCTAGCACTGGTTAGCATAAGCATCCAATGCAATTGTCTTGTAGGTGTCAGGGTGTTACTTCTGTGTGTAGGACCTTTGCCTTGGAATGCAACTATATGGGTAAATGTGACCTAGGTATTATCCTCACTCACTTGAAACATGGATGCATGTGCTCTGTGTCGAAGGCTTGTCGTTCAGTCATGAAAGCCCGGAATGGCAGACACTGGACAACCTCATAATAACAGCAGGACATTGGCTCATTGTTTTGGTCTAGCAGTTGCTACTCTTACCATGACATCACTGCAAGTGGCAGTAATGTGCTTGGTAGCAAATGCCACATCTAAGGTGATGGACAGCAGCAGACATTGTGTATATGACCAATGTGAGACATGCTTAGTGTAGCAGTCCTGCTAATAATGACAACTACTAACACAGCTGGGAGAGGTCATCTTGACACCTGCACCTCAGTACCATTACACAATGGGGCTCACACATTATGCTTGCACGTGCCACTGTTCCAAGTATAATGCCACTATCCACAACCTGCTATCAATGTATGCCTTTCAGGGCAGCAAGATGTGTGACACATGCAGTAGGTAGCATCTGCCTGTGTGTCCCAGTTAACCTATTGTCTGTCATGTCCACACATGCATGATTGTGTATACTTAACATATATATGTCAGTACTTCATGTACATGCATGCATGTATATCACACAGCACAGGCACAGATATATCATTTACGGGCCACATACAGGTATCTGGTAATAAACCAGTATGATGTGCATATATACTGACAGGTAAAATGCACATAGCTGTAAACCTGTGTGTTTACAATAGAAGTCCATTACAATGTGGTCTGTACATGTAAGTGTATGAGCATGCACACTGTGGCCTTCTTTGGTTAGAATCAGAGTGCATCCCAAACTGCCCTGTGCTACTAAGTGTATGAGTGCACCCACTGCCACCATGTGTAAGTTGAGTCAGTGCATCTAAAAAAAGCCCTTTGTTTCTAAGTGTATGAGCATGCTCAGTATAACCTTGTGTAGTTGTAGTCATAGTGCATCCCAAATGGCCCTGTGCTACTAAGTGTATGAGCATGCCCACTGTCACCTTGTGTAATTGGAGTCAATGCATCCAAACAAGTTCTGTGATTCTATGTGTATGAGCATGGCCACTGTAACCCTGTATAGTGATAGTAGTTGTCCATTCCACAGATGGTATACTCCAGTTCAGGGCTTGTTGTGCTACAACTATACCTCTCAGGCCTACCTATGTCTTACCTGCAGATGATGTGTCTTGTTTGTACATACAGGTTGTAATGAACTTCTACTTTAAACACACAGGTTTACAGCTATATACATCTTGACTGTCAGTATCCCTGTTGTTGTCCTCAATCTTAGAAGGGAATTCTGACTGCCTTGACATGTGTAATCTCTGTGGCATGTCTCATAACTGCATAGTACTATAATAGTGATCTGTAAATAAGCAAGAGTTCTAATCCTACCAACTGTATGCATGAGTTTTTGTGTGTGTGTGTCAGCAAATGGCTGAGTGTGGATGTGTGTGTTTGTAATTGTATCTGCATCCTGTCATGACGGTGGGTTTTGCTGTATTCCAAAGAGATACCACCTTTTGCACTGACCTTACCAACTGCTAAACCTCTCCTTCTCCCCTCCCCACTGCAAGTAATCAGTCCTGTGATGTCACCCAGCTCAGAAGTCGAATCAGAGTAAGTGTAATTGTATGTGTTCTGTGGCACATACCCCAACTGCATACCACTGTACCAGTTACCTTCACATAGGCAAGATGTGTATGCACAATACAGGCAAGTGTGTGTGTTTCTGTGTTTGACTACCCTGTAGCCAGGCATACACATGTGTAATGTCTTTTAACATGCTGCACACCATGGTAACCATCTGTGGTGACTGGAATCTACAAAGTATTACATAGTTAGGAATGGAAAAGAATACACAGTCAAGAACAACTACAGTTGGGTATGTTATTTTCCTTTGCCACTGTCGAGCAGTGACACAGAAGTGGTCACCAGTGTGTAAGTCCATACCCATCATTCCCCACCCAAACTCCACTATACCCAGGGTAGATTACATTAGCCATCATTCCCCACCCCAAACTCCACATACACAATGACCATCCCTTCTCTGGTGAACTGATTAAGATTTAAATGTTATAAAACAAGAGATGCCTTTGTTTTCTGTACACATCAGTTCCTTTGGAACCCTTCTGTGTCACAAAGAGTGTTAAGAAATGTGTATATATATATATATATATATATATATATATATATATATATATATATATATATATATATATATATATATATATATATATATATATATATATATATATATATCTATAGCTGTGTCTGTGTATATGTATATATATATATATATATATATATATATATATATATATATATATATATGTGTGTGTGTGTGTGTGTGTGTGTGTGTGTGTGTGTGTGTGTGTGTGTGTGTGTGTGTACACATCCCATACGTGTATGTATATATATATATATATATATATATATATATATATATATATATATATATACATATATTTAGTTATGACAGTTGTACAGATGTAGACTTGTCTTTGTTGTTTCACAGAGTACAGTACATTCAAGGGTACTGTACATATGTACACAAAGTGACTGTTCCATTTGTTTTTAGTACTGTGGAATACCTGTAGTAAGATGTGCATTATAAAATCCATGAAACATGTGCACAACTCATATGGCTTAGTGTTAAGTCCAGCGACCTCAGTGTGCATTGTCCAGGGTTCACAACCTGCAAGGCTTGTTGATACTGCCAATTAGGACTGAATAAGACACTTGTAAGTGGGTGTAAATGTGTTTTCGTGACAGTAAGTAGCAGGTACAGACATGTACACTTGAAATGCCCTTGTTTGGCAATCCTACTGATGTCACCCACCTATGAATACACCTCTGGGAGTGCTGTAACCCAATAATCTCCATAGCATGCACTGTAACTGCGTAATGCTGTAGTTTGATAAACTAGTTTGGTAGGTGTTCTAATTCCAGACAAGCCAAATGTGTGTCTATCTGCTTGAGAAAGAAGCAACGCTTTTTAGAGTATTCACACTCTTTATGATTCACATACTCACCTTTGGCAATCCTGCTGATATCACCCACCTAGAAATACACCTCTGGGACTGCTGTAACCCTATAATCTCTGTAGCATGTGCTGTAACTGCGTAATGCTGTAGTGTGATAAACTAGTTAGGCAGGGTTTCTATTTCAAGACATTGCAGGTGTGTGTGTGTTTGACAGTCAGAACCTGTGTGGGGGTGGCTGTGAGTGTCTAACCACTGGACATGTTGGGGAGTGGTTTTGTAGTTTTCCTATATGGTGTCTATATTATATGTCACAATGTCCACCTCACGAGAAGTACAGATGTCAATCAGCCAAGGGACTGGGTTGGCAAGCCATACCCCTACATCTGGCAAAAGGCCTGGTGAGCAAAGTATGCAACCCTACTATTATCCAGAATACATTATGAACCTAAGTGTCATACACAAACACACTTGCCTAGAATATCCCACTATGTTGCTAGTACCCTGCACATTTATGACAGATAGTAGGCATGGTGTGATTGCAGTGGCCTGCAGAAGGCATGGCAACCTGTCCAACAGTACAATAGGCACATAATTGCGGACAATGTGCCTTCACTATGTTCCCCACTGGATGCCTGCAACATATGTGGTACCATCGAATGTGATCCACAAAAGGACATACTTACACACATGCCCTGTATGGACAGATGCCACTGACACCAGGGAATACCTGTATCATGCTATCAATGCAGGTGCAGGGTCAACCTGCTGTCTTTTAGCAGGTCCTGCCACACCAGGCCAGTATTGGCATATCTGATAACAGTCTGTGTACACATGTGCCAGCCAAACCAGGTACACTTGTACATGTCACTGTACATTACTGTGGGATGTGCACATCCTAGGCAATGTCCATGTCAAGGACTATCAAACACAGACATGGCATGCATTGCAAAGCAATGGCCATACACAATGGTAACCAGGATGACAGGACAGTTCATACAATACCCATCTGTGTGAGACATTGCAGACACTACACCCCTGAACCACACTGCACATCGTCAGGTGGCATGATGCCAAGAATTACCCCTTACCCAGCCTTGTACAGCCATCTTGCACAGCCAACCACTACACACCAATGAAGCAATGCACACATGCATGTCAGTACTGGCACCTTGTGTCAGCATGTGGGATATGATGCTCCCAACCACAGTCACACCCAGTATAACTCTCATTGGCATACTGACTGATGTCAGACACGTTCACATGCCCTAGCTCATAGAACCACAGGATATCCCCTGTGGTACTTGTAGTACCTGTGCATTACTGCAGTGTGGCAAACTAAGTAGTTAGGAAGTGTATTTGTGAGCCTGGCAAAGTGTGGCAATGTGTCTCAGTCCCTTAGAGAGTGTGGTTGTGTTGACAATGACATTTGTTCATGTGGACAGACATGTGTGCTACACCTAATATATGTATACTATATCTCTGTTGCAGATGTCATTCACCAGCACACATATATATTCTTACAGCACGCCAACATTTCAGCTATGTGGCACATGGAGTAACTGTATGCACTTGTAATAGTAATGGCTAGTCAGTCGGGGGTTTGAACCCCTGTACTGGTAGGTGTGTGTGACATACAATGCTTAGGTTTTAGTCTCCAGGCCCTTCTCTGATGTACTTTGCCTCTGTCTGTCCCTCCCACATACTCTCTGATGTATGTGGAGTTGTACACCTGCTCAGCAGCAGCTTGTGTTTTGTAAGTGATGGTCATGATCTGGTGTTGGCCTCTGCACTTATTGCAGTCCTCCTCTAGCTGATTGCATGTGGAACAGCTGTGGTGACATTCCCATAGCCAATTGCATGGAAACACAGTACAATACCTAGGAACATCATGTTGGTGTTTGCCCATGACAGTCGCTGTGGGTGGAACCTGGATCTGGTGTTTGGTAAACAGCATCACAAATGATATCTGGATATTCCACAAACAACATACACAGTGAAAAATAGCCTAAAGACAGGATGGTGATGTGCCAGACTTGACTACAGCATGCAAGTGTAGCTATGCTTCATTGAGACTACTGCCAGTTTAACAAGTTGTGTGTGGTAATGCCTGGTCTGCATGTTTTAAAACTGATAAGACAGTGCTCTGCTTGTGAGGGAACCCCCATCTGTAGGGCCATCTGTGGACTGGTCAGTGTGTGGAACCATTTGTTTCTTGTGTTACTCACTGAACACACATCTGTGAATTGCAGAAGCATAGTGTGAGGATTGCAGTTAGTACATGGTGATAGTGATGAGAGTTACTGCCATTGCATCCCTGATTGGACATATGTCACATGAAACAGTGGTATGACAGTTATTTATTATTTTATTTATTTTACATTTGTTAACCGGGCTAGTCCAACTGGATACATGTCAATTTTCAGTGGAGGCCCGAGGAGAAAAGCTCCACTAACTACTACTTAACAAGTTAAAGAAAAAGTATACAGAATTATGCGATAAAAAGAAACATTTGCTTAAAATATCTTCCAGAATGTATATACACAAGAGTACAATATGAGACTTAGCAGGTGAGTTAGATTAGATATTTTACTTGGTTACAGTAATACTGCATTATACTGAGAAGTAGAATTAGATTATGATAG
>NC_056733.1:161343959-161399975 GCF_019279795.1 Protopterus annectens | reverse complement strand
TTTGTAAGTGATGGTCATGATCTGGTGTTGGCCTCTGCACTTATTGCAGTCCTCCTCTAGCTGATTGCATGTGGAACAGCTGTGGTGACATTCCCATAGCCAATTGCATGGAAACACAGTACAATACCTAGGAACATCATGTTGGTGTTTGCCCATGACAGTCGCTGTGAGTGGAACCTGGATCTGGTGTTTGGTAAACAGCATCACAAATGATATCTGGATATTCCGCAAACAACATACACAGTGAAAAATAGCCTAAAGACAGGAGGGTGATGTGCCAGACTTGACTACAGCATGCAAGTGTAGCTATGCTTCATTGAGACTACTGCCAGTTTAACAAGTTGTGTGTGGTAATGCCTAGTCTGCATGTTTTAAAACTGATAAGGCAGTGCTCTGTTTGTGATGGAACCCCCATCTGTAGGGCCATCTGTGGACTGGTCAGTGTGTGGAACCATTTGTTTCTTGTGTTACTCACTGAACACACATCTGTGAACTGCAGAAGCATAGTGTGAGGATTGCAGTTAGTACATGGTGATAGTGATGAGAGTTACTGCCATTGCATCCCTGATTGGACATATGTCACATGAAACAGTGGTATGACAGTCACTGTCTGAGGTTCTCACAGTGATATGCCAATAATGGGCCACTGTTCATAGCTCTAGTCACAAGTCTTCTACACTTTGTACAGATGTCATGCAGTATATATGTATGTGTTGGGTTCCCTCTGCAAATGTATGCCATCTGTTGTGTTGGGTTGATGGTCATATCTATGCATGCTGTTATAGGGAATCCTGAATGCTGTTAACTATTACTAAGCCATATCTGTGTTAAAACTGCAACACCATAGGCTGTATGGGATTGGAGGTCCCGGCGGAACCTCCTGTCCCACTTCAGTTTGCCATGGCACCAGGCACCAGCACATCTGGGGCCCAGCCTTGGACCTTCACCTCTGCTGGCTCTGCACCACCTTCTGGTGGAACCACCACTGAGGATGGGGTTTGTCCCCCCTGAGAGCAGATCCAGACAGGAACTTGTCAGCCGTCGTACAGTCACAAACATGGTAGGGGGCTCAGTAAGGGGTTTCAAGGCCAGATACACCAGCTCGAGGGCAGAGTGTCACATTTAGAGGGTGAGCCTGCCCCTCCTAGTCAGTCCCCAGAACAGCCACCTTTGTGGCTCATTTGGTGCAGTGGTGGCTGCCCATGGGTGGGGACCTCCATCCCACTGTTTCCATCTGGGGGCTCATGGGCTTGTGACTGCCGAACACCCCTCCCCGTTCAAGGTGTATCCCCCCACATGTGTCATATACCAACCCTGTATGCTGTCTTGTCTGTCATCCTACCCAACCTATCCTCCGCTAGAATACCTACTCTCCTTCCCCAACATCCCACTCTTACCTTACGGAAACAAAAGGCCAATCTGTTCCTAGAACAGCATTTGCCCCATACATTGCTGTCCATTTCACACACATGTCCACTGGACACATGTAACCTTTTTAATTTGCATCACAACATACTACTGTTGTCCTCACCCCTGTCTCTCAGGCATATGATCCTGGTATGCACATGACTCCTAAAGGTTCCTGGTACACGTGATGCAGATGACCCCATTGTACACATGACACTACCAGTCCCTCTATGGTTACCCCATTTACCTTTTTCATGATGATGATGATGATGTCGCACACAGCACCTTGCAAGAGTACTGTTCTCACATAATGATTGGACAGGAACTATTGTGTTAATGTAAATACAATGCACAGAATAATGTATTTGGCCAATGTACAAATGTTTGCATGTATTAATGACATGTCTGTCTGAGGGAGTCTTGATATTACATAGGACAACACCACTACATAATACAGGAGTTGCTGGTGTTTCCCTTTTCATTCCTTTTTAATGCGTTGTTGTCACATGGGATGTTCTTGACATATCTATATATATTTATGTATCTATATCTGGACATAAACACACACACATACATCTACTGATGGAATACATTTCCTATATTGTTGAATGACTGTGCTGGATGATATGTTTGTGATAACATCCAATGTCTATATATCTGCCATGGTTTAGTGATAAATCACATTGGCTGTGGTATGCAGGGTCCTGGTTTTGAGCATTATTTTGTTGCTGGGCAGAATAAGGCCATTGGGTACAGAGTGATTAAGGCACTTTTAAGCAGTTGTCAGCGGGTGTGCGCGGGTTTGCGTGACGGTAAGCAGTGGTTTCTTTTTGTTAGTTCCTTACACTCAGTTACCTTCTTGATTGCTTAACCTGGTAGGCAATGATTACCCCCGTGCAAACAGGCTGAAACCCGCTCACTGCTGCTTAAAAGTGCTTACTCCTGCTTACCCGCCTGCTAATTTCTTTAAATGAAAAGAAAACAGGGTTGATAGGAAAGTGGTGAAAAAGGGGCACAAAGAGGGAAAGACAGTAGGGAAAATAGCTAGGGATGTGCAGAAAGGGTGTAGGAAAGGTCCATAGCTGTCCATTTCTTCTACAGCAATGGCTGTGCATATGCAATAAATTTGGCAGGACATTTGGACACTCACAACCTTGAGAGAGGAGTGAGGATAACAAAAGTATGTTATGATGCCAATTAGAAATGTTTACATGTGTCCAGTTGATACGTGTGCAAAATGGACAGCTATGTATGGGGCATGTTTTTTTTGCGGGAACAGATTGCCCTTCTTTTCTTTTATGTTTAGGTGAGAGTGGGATGTTGGGGAAGGAGACTAGGTATGATCAGGGAAGATAGGGTTGGGTAGGATGACAGACAAGAGAAACAAGGCGCATACAGGGGCGGTATATGACGCATTCCCGCACTTTTCGGTAATTGGCCGGTTTTGAAAAGGCTAAGCTATGGGCGCACATGCTTACTTCAGGATGGCACTGCTTAAAAAGGTGTACCTGTGGGCATATTGTATTGGCTTCCCTGCACATTGCTTACAATTACTTAGTTGGGCTGTGCGGTGGTTAGCATAGCTTACTGGTTATCCAGCATTATATTTGACTTATGTCAATAATGTCTTACTCATTACAGGCTATATATGTTTCTGGTGTCTGTCATTCATGTGTACATACACTGTAGAGGTCCTGGGGACCTCTGAACCTTCTAACAGTGACACCTCAACTCTATGTTTACTGCAGTACTCTAATTCACATATTTATGATCTGTGACAGGTTATAGAACATTACTCTGTACATAGATTCAGTTCACATATTTGATTTGTTTCCCTGTTGTAAGGATTAGTTTGCTGATACCTCCTTTATATGTATTGTTATCATGGCGTAGTGGTTTACTACTATGACTGTGATGAATAGGGTCCTGTGTTTTAGCCTTGCAGAGGCTGGTTCTTTTGTTGCTAGCCAGAACACGAGCTGTTGGGTACAGAGTGATTAAGGCACTTTAAAGCAGTTGTGAGCAGGTGTGTGTGGGTTTGCGCGGAGCTAAGCAATGTTAACCTCCGGTTACAGTTTCTTACACTCAGTTAGCCTCTACATTGTTTCATCAGTGTGATACTCGCATACCGGAGGACAAACAGGCTTACACCCACTTGCTCCTGCACTTGCAAATGCATCTGACACTCACACCTCTGGGTGGGAGTGAGGACTATGATATTACCTTGTGATGCTTATTACATCGGATTACATGCCTACAGTATTGGGAATGGCTGCCCATTAGGCGTAAGCATGCCATTGACTGTACGGAATCTGTGGCCAGTCCAGAGTTTGATTCATACTATTGGTGTGTTCCTCTTACAATCTGCACCTTTCTGGCTAATACATGGGGACTGACACCATTTAATACAACATCTTTCTAATGTTTAAGTGGAATATGTGCTTTCTGTCCCTATCAGACCTCTCAAATGATCGGGGACAAATATCAACTGAATCAGGGACAAGTCATGACAACATCAGGGACAATCAGGGACATATTTAAAATATTAGTGCTATTAACTTGACACATTGACAGACTCAGAGCATATGAATTAATACACATTTTCTGAGGTAAATGAAGTTTATAACTCTCAATTGGTGTCATTATTCATTATGTGTAATTCACCACCTTTCCTCCAAAGGTCACCAGTTTTAGGAGGGATTAAGCGGGACAGAGTTAGAATTTGAGTCAAAATCAGGGACGTCCCTGGAAATCAGGGACAGTTGAGAGGTATGGTCTCTATTGTTCCCACAATGGTTTATGTCCTGTCCAGTAGATTTGCTCTTAGGGATTGAGAGGTATGGGCATAAGCTATGCACATTTCGGAATATTACTTACATCCCTGGGACAGTCCTAATATGACTGCATCAGTCAACACCTGCACACCTAGGCCCATAATTGCATACCCATAGTTCCTGAACCTGCACCTCCTCTATAGCACTCATCCTTACTGTGGGTGCAGGTGGGGTATAAACACACCACTACACACTGCCTACTCTCCATGTGTCGGGACACATGTCGTACATTGTGTCGACCCATGGGTTATCAGGCTTGCACAACCTACTGGTCCGTGTACGTCTACAGCCTGGTTTGATGAATCATTACAGGGACTGACTCCGATGATCAGTAATTTTTGGGGTGCCCCACAAGAGTCATTGATGTCTTTGCTTCAGGATTAGACCTGGCAGGTTTCTCCCACTGGTAGTATCCTGCCAGTGGTCTGAAAAGCAGTGGTGTGTTTACTTTTATTGTGTGTCTGTATGTCTCACAGGCCTAGCTGGCGGGTGGGTGGGTGGGTTTATGCTATGTGTTACACGTTTGTTGATTGAACCTCTCACCCCCATATGCACGGCCTGTGAACATATGTAATTCGTAACTGCTGTATCATATCCTAGCTATATACATGTGTATATTTATAGTCACACATATATATATATATATATATATATATATATATATACACACATATATATATATATATATATATATATATATATGCATATATATATATTACTATATACATATATATCTGTATATGTATGCATACATGTATATATTTATATATTGCTGTCTATATATATATCTAACAACATATGGGTCTATGGGTGTCTGCATATGTATATATCTATATGTGGGTATGTATATGTATTCTGTCTCTGTATGTACACATTTGTACTATGGAGAGGGAGAGGTATATCTCTGTGTCGCTATGGGTAGATATACACATACATACCTCTACATATATACATCTGGTTATTCCGTTCCTTGCCATGTTGATTACTCTTTGCTGCTGTGGGACTCGTAGCGGGTGTGGCTGCTCGTTGGGCGATGCCTCTGCCCAATGAACACTTTTGCTTACATCCCTGGGGCTGTCCATAAAGGCCCACATCAGCCAACACCTGCACACCTAGACCCATAACTAGCTACCCATAGTTCCCCCACCTGCACCTCCTCTACAGTACTCATCCTTAATCTGGGTCCTGGTTGGGTCTGAACACACCACTACACGCTGCCCACTTTCCACTTCACGGGACCCATGTCATACATTGTCTCAACCTATGGGTCATCAGGCTTTCCCATCCTTGTATTCCGGGTATGTACACACCCCACCCAAAATGGCCGGCGTATCACCTTCCTTTGGTCTTATGTCAATTTTTGGGGCATCCCGCAAGGGACGCTCCTGTCTGTGTTCCAAGATTAGATTTCACGGGTGCATCCAGCTGGAGGGAGAGTGGAAGGTCATGCTACGTGTTTCATGTTTCTTGCTTGGGCCCCTCACTTCCATTGGCATAGCCTGTGAACATATGTCATTCCTGTGTGCTGTTTCCTATCATAGCTGTATATCTGTGTATATCTACGCACACGCACACACACACACACACACACACACACACACACACACACACACACACACACACACACACACACACACATATATAAATATATATATATGTATGTATATATATAAAAACCACGAACAAAAGAGACTTTCACAAACTGTTGAAACACTAAGCACAAAGAATAGAGCCACGAGTTAACCTAATAGTTGAATAAAGACCTTGTGGTAATATATATTTTTTCTAACACAGTTTTATTAGCGCTTTCGGAAGCAATAATACGTTTCCTTCTTCAGATTTACAGACAAAAACTCCAACCAACAACCAAAAGCCATTTTTAAACCAATAAAAAAGTCATATGATACAATTTACCCTGTAGGACTACTTATCCTTAATTAACTAATTTATATTCAAAATTAGTTTTAACTATCTTATAAAATGTGTATTGTGAATGACCCATAACTATAATGTTGGGCATTCACCATAATAAAATTACATACTCCATTGTAAAATAAACATTTAAAAACATTAAAAATGTAAATATTATAAAGCAATGCACAATAGACCAAATGAACAAATAACCTTAGATGCTGCAGGACTAAATAAGTTATAAGCAATAGGTACTTATGAAGTAAGACTTAAAACTTCCAGAACCAAAAGCTCTTAACATATTCAAAATGTGCATTCAATGCACATTAATGGACCACTTTGTTGGTAAATGACAAAAGATGTGTGTCATCTTATAAAATTATGTATATGTTTCTAAGCTGTTGTTCATCTTTTTAAAGCCAGCTTTTTTAAAATGCTTGCAATAGAAAGCTGCTCATTGAGGCCCGGGGAAAATGAGGCCGCAGTTCTAATTTGCCAACATAATTCCTCCACCTCCAAATGTGTTTGCCATGGTCCTATGTAAGGGGTGTCTTCAACCTGTTTAAGTACTGTAAACTTAAACTGGTGGCTTGGATGTTCCATAATGTGATTAGCCAACGCGTTATTTGTATCTTTTTTTGAGATAGCATAGGAATGTTCGTAAATGCGCTGTTTTAATTTGCGCTCAGTCTTTCCTATATAAAACGCCTGACATGTCGTGCATGTTGCCACATAGACTATTGGTTTAGTATTACAGTTGTATTTGCCCCTTACTTTATATCCAATTTTGTTAACAAGAACTGTGGTTCCTTCCCTAATAAATTTACATTGTGTACAACGACCACATTTCCCCATACCTAACACCGATATTCTCGACTTGGGTCTGCCAGTTTCCAAGAGGGTTTTTAAATTAACCCCTCTTCGAAATGTGATAGCTGGTGGGGCACTAGAAATATTCTGAATTTTCTTGTCGTTTAAAAGTAGTTTCCAATTCTTACATAATATCTCCCTAATAAAATGATGGTCTATGGAGAAAGTACACAAAAACCCAAGATTGTTATTAGATTGACTAATGCAAGGCATTTGTGACTCACTGCCTCCTTCCTCACGTGTCTGATGAACCACTTGACCTGCCCATAATATAGGACTAAAATGTCCTATTTTGCGTTTATGTTTGACTTCTTCCCTAATCTCTCTTATTAGCTCATTTGGATAGCCCCTATTGCGGAACATGTTAGAAAGATTCCCACATTCCGCAATAAAATCAATATCATCTGTTACCATTCTAGCCGCCCGGACCATCTGCCCTTTTACAACTGCTTTCTTTTGATGGTGTGGGTGACAGCTAGAATAGTGTAGGAAACCATTTGAATATGTTGGTTTCCTATAGATGTTGCTCTTAAATCTAGAATTCAAATTGTCTTTGTGTAATGAAATATCCAAAAAACTGATATAAGTATCACTAAATTCAAATTTGAACTCCAACAAGTTCGTCAATTTGGAAATAGAGCTAATAAAATGAGGAATGTGGTCTGAACTACCCTTCCAAATAAAGAACATGTCTTCCTGGTACCTAGTGTACCAGGCGACATGACTGTGAAACATGGGATCTTCAAATAAGAGTGTGTTCTCCCATTGGGCCAAAACACAATTAGCATATGCTCCTCCACAGGGTGAACCCATGGCCACCCCTGATGTTTGTATAAAAGTGTGGCCTTCAAACCTGAAAAAGTTGGAAGAAAGAATTAACTCTAATAGCGTCTCAACTAGGTAAATGATCTTGTCATTTACTTTTCTGGTCAAAAGAAGCTCTCTAATCCACTCAAGTCCAATGTTATGTGGGATCACCGTATATAAGTCTTTTATATCGACTGTGAGTAACACATATGCCAGATCAAATGGAATTTGATTGATGGCCCTCAAAAAACTCCAAGAGTCCTTGCAAATGTGTGTTTCTTTTGCTATCAATGGCTTGAGTAAACTGTCAACATAGATAGCACAAGCACTCGTGATAGAACCCCTACCATCAACAATGGGTCTAAAAGGGGGATCAAGAGTGGACTTGTGAATTTTTGGCACTCCAAAGAAAGCAGGGAGCCTAGGAGAAGTCATAGTTAAATAACTATGTAAATCAATGTCAATATAGTCTTCTAAAAATAAGTCTTCTAAAACACTCCTGATTTTCCCATAGGCTATATTGATCTCATTGATGCTAATCTCCTGATATGGCCCCAACTCCAAATGTGTTAAGATTTTTGCCACATAATCATGGTGATCCATGAAGATGAGCCCATTCCCTTTATCGGGTTTCATAACCCTGATGTTGCATTCCTTCAAAGTACGGATCAGATCCCTATCCTGCACAGTTATATTTTGTTTGACCCCTTTAATATGGGGTCGACTGGCAGCTAAGTGTCTAAAATCCAATTCGCATGCTGAATCAAATACGTAAGGCTCTGTAAAAGGTGTGGATTGAAAACACTAGCAATCCTGAAGGGGTTCACCAGGGAAGGCATGTTCCCCAATGAAATACGTAAATTTAGTTTTTGTATAAATAATTTCAGATCTATGATAGTTTTCACCATATCAAAATGTGTATCTGGAACAAACGAAAGTCCCTTAGAAAAAAAGTCACACATACTTTGATCAATGTGAAAAGAAGTGAAATTATAAATTTTAAAGTCTCCTTCAGTGCTATGTGTTATACTCAAGCTCACTCGAAGTGGAGCTACCTCTTCGTCTGGTTCCATTTGTTCTTCGGACTGTTCTGGTTCCTGTTGGACCTCAAGTTCCTCTGATTGAAACTCTGTCCTTGCCGAAAACCCTGAGCACTCAATGGCTCACTCATGTCGTTGTTGTTAATTTGAACACTGTTGTTACCCCCATTATTAACGTTGTTTCTATCATTTCTTTGATTCTGGTTACTAAAACCTTGATTATTGGAATATGGTTCACCATACTGTGGTTGAGGAGACGCATTAGAGTGAATAGGAGACAGTGGACATACTTCCTGCCCACTTCCATGGTGCTCTTTGCCAATACCCCTAAATGCAAATTTAATTTGGGTAACTGGTGGGGGTGGCGGGTAGGCTTTATTGTTAGAGTACTGGAATAAATCCCTGTCAATTTTCCTTTTCTTGTTGTTCGATAACTTTAACATCGTGGCATCAATGCTGGTAAAGATGTGCATATATTCATACTTATACCTAGTAAAATCCTGGTTATTTTTAATCTCTTGTTCCAGCACTTCCAAATCATGCTGGTAACTTTCAATTTGTTGCAAGTAGTGCCCTATGAGTGCCTGCATATAGTCAAAACCCTGTTTGTCAAATAGTCCTAGCAACTGTTTATGGAAGCTTGAACCATTAACCAGCCCCACCGGAAACCTCCATTGCCTGAGGCCTTTAGGGACTATGCCTTTCTCCAAACATTCCTCTAAATAAGCTACCTCTTATTACCTATTATCTACCATTTTATTAGCTCTATTTCTAATTTGACGAACTTCTTGGAGTTCACATTTGAATTTAGTGATACTTATATCAGTTTTTTGGATATTTTATTACACAAAGACAATTTGAATTCTAGATTTAAGAGCAACATCTATAGGAAACCAACATATTCAAATGGTTTCCTACACTATTCTAGCTGTCACCTGCACCATCAAAAGAAAGCAGTTGTAAAAGGGCAGATGGTGCGGGCGGCTAGAATGGTAACAGATGATATTGATTTTATTGCGGAATGTGGGAATCTTTCTAACATGTTCCGCAATAGGGGCTATCCAAATGAGCTAATAAGAGAGATTAAGGAAGAAGTCAAACATAAACGCAAAATAGGACATTTTAGTCCTATATTATGGGCAGGTCAAGTGGTTCATCAGACACGTGAGGAAGGAGGCAGTGAGTCACAAATGCCTTGCATTAGTCAATCTAATAACAATCTTAGGTTTTTGTGTACTTTCTCCATAGACCATCATTTTGTTAGGGAGATATTATGTAAGAATTGGAAACTACTTTTAAACGACAAGAACATTCAGAATATTTCTAGTGCCCCACCAGCTATCACATTTCGAAGAGGGGTTAATTTAAAAACCCTCTTGGAAACTGGCAGACCCAAGTCGAGAATATCGGTGTTAGGTATGGGGAAATGTGGTCGTTGTACACAATGTAAATTTATTAGGGAAGGAACCACAGTTCTTGTTAACAAAATTGGATATAAAGTAAGGGGCAAATACAACTGTAATACTAAACCAATAGTCTATGTGGCAACATGCACGACATGTCACGCGTTTTATATAGGAAAGACTGAGCGCAAATTAAAACAGCGCATTTACGAGCATTCCTATGCCTCAAAAAGAGACACAAATAACGCGTTGGCTAATCACATTATGGAACATCCAAGCCACCAGACAGTACTTAAACAGGTTGAAGACACCCCTTACATAGGACCATGGCAAACACATTTGGAGGTGGAGGAATTATGTTGGCAAATTAGAACTGCGGCCTCATTTTCCCCGGGCCTCAATGAGCAGCTTTCTATTGTTAGCATATTAAAAAAGCTGGCTTTAAAAAGATAAACAACAGCTTAGAAATACATACATTATTTTATAATATATATATTTTTTGTCATTTACCAACAAAGTGGTCCATTAATGTGCACTGTATGCACATTCTGAATATGTTAAGAGCTTTTGGTTCTGGAAGTTTTAAGTCTTACTTCATAAGTACCTATTGCCTATAAATTATCTAGTCCTGCAGCATCTAAGGTTACTTGTTCATTTGGACTATTGTGTATTGCTTTATAACATTTACAATTTTTAAAGGTTTTTAAATGTTTATTTTATAATGGAGTATGTAATTTTATTATGGTGAATGCCCAATATTACAAACAATCATAGGTCATTCACAATACACATTTTTATAAGATAGTTGAAACTAATTTTGAACATAAATTAGTTAATTAAGGATAAGTAGTCGTATAGGGTAAATTGTATCATGACTTTTTTATTGGTTTAAAAATGGCTTTTGGTTGTTGGTTGGAGTTTTTGTCTGTAAATCTGAAGAAGGAAACGTATTATTGCTTCCGAAAGCGTGTTAGAAAAAATATATATCACCACAAGGACTTTATTCAATTATTAGGTTAACTCGTGGCTCTATTCTTTGTGCTTAATGTTTCAACAGTATGTATATATATATATATATATATATATATATATATATATATATATAGATATATATATATATATATACATATATATATATATATATATATATATATACATATATGTATATGTATATGTCTGCAACTATATATATATATATATATATATATATATAAATATATATATGTGTGTGTGTGTGTGTGTGTGTGTGTGTGTCTGTAAAGCAATGCATACCCCACGCCAACGGACTTACACACGCTTACTGGTGTTTGTATATGCTTAAACCTGCTTACTAGTGCCTTATTCATTATGAATTATGACACTGACACTTCGCTCCAGTTCACTTTTAATTGTTATTTTACAGGTTATACAGTGGGCAGATGTCAAAATATGTTCATATACAGATTACCGATGGAAAATGGTATGTGCTGCAGTGGGATTTGAAACGGGAATGTCTGTTCGTTAGGCGGATGCTCTAACCAATACACTATTGCTGTGCTGCTTCATTTGCATATATACCCATATACCCATGACTCCTAGTCCCCAAACACCCACCCCAACACCTCACTAACACTGCAGTCATCCATTCTCCAGTTGGATTTGCGGTGTATCCACACCACTACAAATTGGCCACACCTTACTCCTGTAGACCCATCCCATCGGTTGACTCACTCCACGTATCCTCAGAAATCCCAAACTTTTAGTCCACAAACATTGGTGACATGAGCGACCAATAGGACACTATTCACAATTTTTGGGTTGTCCCACATGGGACACGCATATCTTTATTTCAAGATTAGACTCTATACTTCATTACATCCTTACTCCTGTTAACGTGACACTACAATTAATTAATAAGTATGACTATGTGGTAACGCACACGTTACACATGAGAGCTTATTATGTACGAGTTTGACGTAATTCTTTTCCAAATAGACTGGTTTAGTAATTGTCGTTGCCATAGCAGGCAGATCACAGGAATGATTCCATGTGTGAGAAAGTCCTCACATTTGATTTTTTCAGCACAGCACTGACTTCGGATATTGTACACACGTCTGCATTTTAGCAGTTTTGTCCCTTCCCTCTTATGCACAACCTATTATTCTATCTACTGTTGAGGTTTGTAAGGGCACATTCATGTTATTTATGTCTGCAAATGGAATGAATGTGTTACAGGGAATGTATTTCTACATATAGATGTATGCATGTGTGTATGCGTATATACTTATAACGAACTCGCTGACCTCCATGAGGCGGTCCAATTAGAACCAGCCTATCCAACCCTGACATGCCTGGATCCATAATTTCATACCCATAGTTCCTCCACCCCACCCGAGTTCAACATAACGCATACCATCCATTGTCCAGTTGCTATCGCAGCCATGACACACTTCCACACACTGCCCTCTCCCAAGCGTTAGGGGCCCTACACGTATGTTGTCCCAACCCATGTATTATCAGGCTCTCCCACCATTTAGTCCTTGAACATACCTGCCCTTGCTTGTGTAATGGTCGGATGGCCAAACATCCTATCAATTTTTGGGTAGTCCCACCAAGGACTACCCTCTGATTGTAAAGTAGACTAAGCAGATCAGCAATGTTACTCCCACTGGTAATATCCTGCCTGTGGTGTGAGGAGCAGTGCTTTGCTCACTCCTGCCCAGCTTGATATGACATACACTGACAGCACTATATAACACTGGAGTTGCTGTTGATTCCCTGCTCATTCCTTTTGTATGCTTTATTGTTACGACGTTCATTCTTCATATATATATATATATATATATATATATATATATATATATATATATATTATATATCTGTACATACTTATATACATTTCTTATGCTGGGCACTGCTTACACCCATGCAAGCACACTCAGACTTGCTTACTGGTACTTATATATGTTTACTGCTGCTTATTTGTGCTTACACCTGCTTATAGTGCCTTATTCATTATGACAGTACCACTTTGATTGAATGAAATTTAGTTAAACATCTCATGCAATACTCAAGTTCACATTTACATGTTATTATGTTGGTTTTACATCAAAACAACATTCATTCCACATGGAAAACGATATGTGCTACAGTTGGACTCAAACCGTGAATGCCTGTTTGTTTGGCAGATGCTCTAACCACTACACTATTGACATTTACGTCAATTTTGCATGTTTTTCTCTATTTGAATGATTTTGATGTGTAAGCTATGCTCGGTGGAGGGCAGCGACATGCAAACACACTGCGCTTTGGTTTCACTTTTGATATTGCAGTAATACAAATGTAAAATAGGGACATGGGGAATCTAATTGTAAAATGTTCTAGGGATGGGGCTCAACATTCCACTACGTGCTTGTGTGTTTACTACTTTGATTTTATTTCACTGTTCATGGACACTCTTGTACGCTTAGCATACATTTTAGTATCCATGGACACTGAATTACTGGCTTACTATTAGAGGCAGGCTCTAATAGTAAGCATAGTAGGTTATGCAACTGTTGGGGCATGTTTACACCTCCGTAGAGCACTTGTACACGCCCCCTGCACTCAAACACGTTTCCTGTGCACATTGAGAGTGTGGCAGCGCACCCTCATAAATATTCATATGGCGCTGCTGTACCATCTGTAATGGGGACGCTTGGCGCAAGGCTAAAACCATCCTTCTGCCGAGCTTCATGAATCCCGGGGAGTATCTCTTCAAGTTATAAGAGGCATCCTGTGCTTCCCACAGATCACATAGCCTTCTGGTATGTAATTACTTTGTGATATTTATTTACATAGAAGAAAAGTTGAAGGCATGGTAAGCGCTGGAGTAATGAAACTCCATGAGTGATCAAGGAAAGTAGCCACTCTGTAAAAAAAATATATATTTTTTCTGTATCCTTTTTTCTTTTGTGGCTGCTGACCATTAGGCCTCCTCCCACTGCTCTTGAGCCAATTTGCTTTCCCTGTATGGAGATGAGCCTGCAGTACAAGCAGTCAAGGGGGTGTTTGTGCCCTCACCTATATTTATCAATGCATGCTGTAAGAATAGTTCTAATGGATGTAACCTTTGTCTTAGGTGGATCCTAATCCTTCTTCTGTGTAGGGCTGAGTGGGAAATTCAAATGGCCATAATTCTTCTCCAGGGTAGTTGATATCAACATTTGCATCACTGCAGGATCTACTTTTCCCTTTCTATGAATTTGCAGACTTCCACACATAATAATGAGTGCTACCACCAAAATTCGTAGAAACAAACACACAGCTCTGAGTATTTTGACATTATGTTGCCCAGGAGGCATGAAAATTATAAAGAAATATATATATATATATATATATATATATATATATATATATATATATATATATATATATATATATATAGACACCACATATAATAGGCTTACTATTGAAAAGTTGAAATTAAAAAAAAAAAAAACATAACTAAAAATGGAAATATATAGCCAAAATTAGACTTAAACGAATGGTCCTAATGTTGAAAAGTAACTGTTAATGTCAAAAATGTTGAAAACAAAATTTTATGGCAATTACTGAGAATGCCACCCTTGCCGTAACTCCGTAACTCCTACACCTAACATCCCGTTTATGCAGGGGAGGAAGCCCCCCGTGCATCCCCCTGTGGGGGACTGTGCACCCCACACCCCCCCTAACTATATATTCCAACTCTGAGATCACACTACAGTGAGGAAAATGATGTATTTCCCTAACCACACTGTACCGTGATCTCTGTACTTCCCTTCGAACATTTATATTTGCGAATGTACAGGACATTCGCAAATACAACATTCGGACATTTGACATGTACTCATATGAAATATTCGAACATCTGTTGTTTGAATAATTCATAGGCATACATTCTGATGTTGAGATATTGATTGTAAACCATATATATATATATATATATATATATATATATACACACACACATATATATATATATATATATATATATATATATATATATATATATATATACACACACATACAGTGGATATAAAATGTTTACACACCCCTGTTAAAATGCCAGGTTTTTGTGATATAAAACATGAGACCACAATAAATAATTTCAAAACTTTTCCCACCTTTAATGTGACCTATAACCTGTTCAATTCAATTGAAAAACAAACAAATCTGTTAGGGGGAAAAATAAAAAATAAAAAATGTACATTAAGCTGGTTGCACAAGTGCGCACACCCTTAAAATAATACTTGTTGAAGCACCTTTTGATTTAATTACAGAATTCAGTCTTCTTGGGTAGGAGTCTATCAGCATGGCACATCTTGACTTGACAATATTTGCCCATTCTTCCTTGCAAAAGCACTCCAAATCTGTCAGATTGCGAGGGTATCTCTTGTGCACAGCCCTCTTCAGGTCACCCCACAGATTTTCTATTGGATTTAGGTCTGGGCTCTGCCTGGGCCATTCCAAAATTTTAATTTTCTTCTGGTGAAGCCATTCTTTCATTGATTTGGATGTATGCTTGGGGTCATTGTTGTGTTGAAAGGTGAAATTCCACTTCATCTTCACCTTTCTATCAGATGCCTGAAGGTTTTGGGCCAAAAGTGACTGGTATTTGGAACTGTTCATAATTCCCTCCACCCTGACTAAAGCCCCAGTTCCAGCTGAAGAAAAGTGACTCCAAAGCATGATACTGCCACCCCCATGCTTCACAGTGGGGCTAGTGTTCTTTTGGTGATGCAAAGTGTTGTTTTTGCACCAAACATACCTTTTGGAATTGTGACCAAAAAGTTCAACCTTGGTCTCATCAGACCATAACACACTTTTCCACATGCTTTTGTGAGACTTGATGTATTGTTTTGGAAATTTTAGCTGGATCTGGATGTTTTTCTGTGTAAGAAAAGGCTTCCGTCTTGTAACCCGACCCCATAACCCAGACATATGGAGAATATGGGAGATTGTTGTCACATGCTGTACACAACCAGTACTTTCCAGAAATTCCTGCACCTCCTTCAGTGTTGCTGTAGGTCTCTTGACAGCCTCCCTAACCAGTTTTCTTCTTGTCTTTTCATACATTTTGGAGGGATTTCCAGTTCTTTGCAACGTCACTGTTGTCCCATATTTTCTCCACTTTTTGATGACTGTCTTCACTGTGTTCAATGGTATGTCCAATGCTGTGGACATTTTTTTGTACCCTTTTCTGACTGATACCTTTCAACAGTGAGATACCTTTGATGTTTTGTAAGCTCTCTGCAAACTATGGCTTTTGCTGTAGCAGGCAACTGAGTAAATTTCAGGAAAAATTCTACTAGGATACCCTGCTCAATTTTATTTGGAGTTAATCAGAATCTCTTTAATTGATGGCAGGTGTGTACCCGAGAAGACTGAATGCTGTAATTAAATCAAAAGGTACTTCAACAAAGTATTATTTTAAGGGTGTGCACACACAACAAAGTATTAGTTTAAGGGTGTGCACACTTATACAACCAGCATATTGTATGTTTTTATTTTTTGTTATATTTTTTCCCTAACAGATTTGTTTGTTTTTCAATTGAATTGTACAGGCTATAGGTCACATTAAAGGTGGGAAAAGTTTTGAAATGTTTTGTTGTGGTATCATTTTTTTATATCACAAAAACCTGGCATTTTAACAGGGATGTTACATGTGTGTGTGTGTGTGTATATATATATATATATATATATATATATATATATATATATATATATATATATATATATATATATATATATATATATATATATATAAATATATATATATATGGTTTATTATGACTTACCTGCTGGCAGTCAGTCGAATGGCCGATGTTCGAAATCACAGCATTCTAGGGGCAGGAAATTAAACCAACAGAGGTTAACCAAGTTTAGTCGAGTTGCATGGTGTACTCAACCTTTTAGCAAGTGACATACTGAGACTGTGGAGGGATGGCACACTTCAGTGAGGAACAGGGACTTAGCCCATTTCCTCACTGTAGTACGATATCGGAGTCGATATATTTAATGTGCAGGGTGTGTGTGTATGTGTGTGTGTGTGTGTGTGTGTGTGTGTGTGTGTGTGTGTGTGTGTGTGTGTGTGTGTGTGTGTTGGGGGGGTGCAGCCCCCCACATGGGTGCCCCCCCCTGCAAAATAGTACAATTAACGTACCATTGAACATAGAGTTCAATGGTACATTGCTGTGCATAGCAGGAGGTGACATCACTCACCTCCTGTTATGCACAGTAACATACCATGGAGGTTGATATATTCAGTTTACCTGTGGTTTACTATTCGGAATTTTGGATTCAACATTTCAGGTCGACATTGTAAACAATCGACCAAAGTTGATTCGAAATTTCTATATATATATATATATATATATATATATATATATATATATATATATATAAAATCTAGCAGAAAACTTGATTAGCAGTACATGAAATTATGCTTATTGTTAGGTTTCATCAGTGTAATTAGTAAATCAAATTTAAATTATCAAATGACACCTCAACTTTCTAAGAGAAAAATTATCATTTGCCTTGATCTTTGTAAGAAAGTACAGGGGCTTATCAGATTTCTTTTTATATGATTTACTTATGACATTGTATAAGAATAATAAATGCATATAAAGGCTAGACAAAGGTATTGTAAAAGGACTTTCTAATGAAGGCATCAGAGATATATTACAGATGACACAATAAAGTAAATCTAATATAAATGATCACCAAGGTTATTACTGAACAGTCCCCTAGATTCACGAAGCTCCATGCAAGAATAAGGCACAATAGGAAGTTTGCGGTTTGGTACATTCGATATTATGAGCATTCTCAATTTGTGTGATTCACTCATATGATATAGACCTGTCAGTCTATATAATATTAGAGCCTGGCTCTAATATTATATAGTAAATGAGTGTCCACAGACACTGAAATGTAAATAGCAACATTTCAGTGTCCATAGACACTGAAAAAGTAAATAAAAACATAAACACCTAGAAGGCAGCATCCTTCAAATGCACACCCCCAAATGTATACACTTTTGCCCGACATGCACGGAAGCAGTAGGGCAAGAGGAATGGAATAGAAATTAAAAAAATGCAATAATTTTTTTTTTCATCAAATTAATCCAAAGTTTAAGTGGTGCGCAGCTTGTTTGCGTGGCACACCACTTGGCTGAAATCCTGAAAATGACAGACAAGTGCTACTGTTGACAGCCACCATCATCAAGCTGCTGTAGCATAGTGGTACTGCCTTGGTATAGCATGTAAAACATGTTCAGTTTCTATTCCCCTCTGCCAGTTTATTTAATACATTTTTAAGGAATTCCAATGATAGATATCAATCATATGGCTCACGTATAGCACAGTTAGGGTGGGAATATGTAAAATATAAATGTAAAGAATAATTTATAAATGTAATGAAAAAAAATAGATTTAAGCAATGCTTTCCTAGTGTATGCATTGCTTACCTGCTATCAGCTCTGCTTAGCTGGTGTAAGGATTGCTATGTGGATTTGCACGGAGCTAAGCATAGTTCAGCATATTAAAATCAGCCAATCAAGAAAAAGTGTGGGAAAACTTCCCTATTTAAACTGCACAGGCGGGAATACAGCCATATCCATTTGGGATTGCTCACAGCAGGACCAAAATGTCTGGTGTTGGTGAAGGTGTATGCTTCCGAGCACAACTTTGGGGCATCCAGGAGTCCAGGGTCATAGTTGGGCTCCTAGTTAAAAACCATGATGGCAGGCTGCTGCAGGGCCAGGGGTTCCTATTAGAACCACAAATGCTTGAAATTTTGAATGGCATATGGTCGACACTATATGATCGAAATTTCAAGCGTTTGAAGGTTAAACGTAACGGCATTTTTCGGTGTAGAATGGGAGAATTTCCCTTTTCTGCACTGGAGTGCAATCTTGAAGTTGGTATATTTAAGTAGGGGGGTGTGGGGGGCCTGCCCCCTGCCTGCACTGTTAAGGTAAGTTTTTTTTTGTTTTGTTTTATTATATATTCGAACTTTTAAACTTCGATCATATGTTGTCGAACATATGGGATTCGAAGTTTAGAAAGTCTGAATATATAATATCGACCCAGGGCCAGTACCAGGGTTTGCAGTACAAAGCGGAGGCCTGGGACCAACTTGTACGTGATCTCACCAGTGCCACTGGCATATCCCAGACTGGTGAGCAGGTACATCATCACCATAATGCTAAAGTGGAGGAGGGGTACACTCTTGGACCAGTGGATCCAAGAAGCTCGAGCGCAGGATGTCCCACCTGTCTGTAATTTTGCAGTCTTATGTATCTCTAAGTATGGAAAATGTTCAAGTTGTGACTGTGCAAGTGTGATTAATATGTCATGTCTCCCCATACAGCTGCTGCGGAGATGTCCCAGAATGTTGAGACTCATGCCCAGCAACTGGCCCAGCTGCATTGGCAGTATGTTGAGTACAGAATATCCCCTAATATTAGCAGTAAGAAATCAAAATTATAGTAATGGTAGTACTGCCTGTATATATAATTTTACTGTAAAAATCAGAAATAGGTGCAAGTGTCAGGCTGCCAGTGCTAAAATGGAGTATTCTCAGCTGCTGTGTAATACAGATATCTGTAGAAAACAAGGTACAATATGCAGGAGAGGAATATTAGAATATGTATGAGTGTGTCTGAGTGAACCTGCCAAAAAAGTGCCATGTCAAGGCTACTGTAACAGTTAGAAATGAAAAGCATTCCCCTGTGCAGATCATGCAGGAATAGTAATTGTGGATTTCTGAGTCATACACAGATATGTATGTCAAAACTAATAAAGGTGATCCCAAACACGTGTGTGTCATCTCACTTGTACCTGATAAATAGAAATGTGTATGTCCTGCAGAATGCATTAACTGAGATGAATTGATTTAGCGCTGCTTGCCTGCGCACTTTAGAAGGGGCATGTCAAATAACTGGAAAAAAGTAACAGTACATATTCCCATCAGAATGTGTTTTACTTGTTTGTCTGCCAGCATTGACCTATATTAACCTTTCAATTTCAGCTGTATGTAGCTGTGAATGTACTGAAAATATATAAGGCTAATAGGTGCAGACTTAAAACCTACACTGTGTACTCAGGAATCTAAATTACAGTATGTAGTTGTAAAATAGTCAAGTGTGCAATCCAGCTAATGTGCACATGTTTCACAAACAGTGACACGAATGTCTGTTGTGTATGCATAATTTGTACTGAAAATGGGAAACAAATAATGCAACATGTCATAATAAAAGTACTGTGCACAAAAAGATGTACTAGATAGAAATGTCACAAATAGTACACCACACCTCCCTAGTAGCTTAGTCTGATAAGGACTAGGTCTGTTCAATTTTGTACACACAGCACGGTCCTGCTAACATCTCAGTCTAGTTCTACAGTTGTAAACTGCAATCTGAATAGAAATAATAATGTACTGCAACACATACATTCTCCATACAGGTCACACAGGTAAAGAAATCTGAATACAAATACTATTATGATGTGTATAACTATGAAAGGTGTAAATTTGCTGTGTTGATCAGCCTCAGTCCTACAAATAGATGCAAGCTAGACATCCACACTCTGCAGTCTGGCCCAGACAACCCCCTCAAGTGTCATGCTGTCATGGATAGTTTCCCCAGTTGCCAAGAAACCTGCACACAGAGAATGTCACAGTAGATGTATGTGAAAGGTACAACACACACTCCAGGGCCTGCAACTAATATGTGAATCTGAAATATGTGCAGAAACAGCAATGTAATGTGCACACAGTTCAACTGCACAGGCCTACAGGTAAAGAAATTGGTATAGAAACAAGTCTGATGTGTATAATTAAAATAAGGGTACAATTGCTCTGTTGATATGTACAGCTCTTGGTCTGCTGCAGCAGCCCCATGGCGCAGGTAGAGTGTAAGTTTGGTCAGAATGTAGAGTAGTGAACAGTAGTGTACTGACAAATATACTTGATAGCAGTTGTCAATTGAATCTGTCCCCTTCTCCCACCACTCAACTAATCCAACCATCACACTGAAACCAACATGGGTATGTTCCTAAACAAACCTCTACTGTTGGGACCATTGTTCCATTTGGTTTATCATAGTTTAAACTGTGTGCATACTAATATTCCCTGTTGAATAATATTTTTTTTGCCTGCCTGACATACCACTAACTGGCATGCTGTTGCAACCCTAAATCCTATTCCATATATGCATGGTATCTGTTTGCTATGGCACTGTTATAATTGCACTGTTTTGGGTAAATGGGATATCCATGCATGCTATTTTGACTAATGTTGTAATGTTTTGTGCATGACTAACCAATATTCATTGTTACTTTCCACATCATAGCACATATGGGAAGGCAGATCCCAGCAGATCCTCCTCTCCCACCCCACCTGGCCAAGGCACCAGGTCCCAGCACATCTGGGACCCAACCCAGACCTCTCTCATCTGCTGGTCCTGCACTACCCTCAGGTGGAACCACTGCAGGGGATGAGGCTCGCCCCCCCTGCAAGTGGGTGCAGTGAGAACATTGTCACCCAGAATGGGGTCTGTGGCATGGTGTGCAGTCTCCTCCAGATGGAGCTGGATGACCACCTGGTCCAGGTGGAGGGCAGGCTGTCACAGATAGAGGGGCAGGTGGCTTCCCCAGCCCAGCCCCCAGCCCAGCTACCTTTGGGGCTGTGAAGGAGTAGTGGTGAATGCCATTGGGTGGGGACATCATTGCCACTACAATCATCTGGGGGGCTCATGAGCCTCAGATTACCAACCACCCTCCCTATCAAGGTGTTTACCCCCCATGTGTCATACATCACCCCTGTCTGCTATCTTCTCTGTCTTGTCTGTCTGCAAATGCAACCTCCCCTACCAAACATCCCTCACCACACTTACCAATAATCCTTCCTTAACATCCCACTGTCACCTTAAAAAAAAAAAAAAGGACACCTGTCACACAAAAAAAATCACATCCCATACATAGCTCTGCATTTCGCACAGAAACATGTACCTATGACACAATCTAACTCTACCAATCATCCCTGTTGTATGATGCCCACACACCTCCCTGTAGGGCATGAGGCTCCAAATTCTAAATGGCCACATTGAAAGCAGCTGTTGCTGCCAAAGAAATGCAGAGCTATGGTCCTTTCCTACACCCATCCTGCACATCCCAACTTGTTTCTCCTCTTGTTTGTCCCCCCTGCTTGCCCCAATTTCACCACTTTCCTATCTCCCTTTTTTCTTTTCTTTATTTGAAATTAGCGCAGGTTTAAGCGGCCGAAAGCAGCAATATATATATATATATATATATATATATATATATATATATTGAGAGAGAGAGAGATGTATATGCACATACATACACATATACATATATTACTTCTTATAGACATGTATAAGAAGATATATATTTAGAGGGTGCACAGCATATCGAACAGCCAGTATTCCTACAGTTACCACCTTTTAAAATGGGCAGTGTTTGATTCTTTCATACTTATTGCATGAACCATATACCCACAGACAAGTCAAAGGATATGACACCACACACAAGTTTGCATACAAAGAAATGTTTATTTGTGTACTACTTCAGTTGTATATGCCATTTCATATAGCAGTTAGGTGTTTGAAATACATAATAACTGAGTAATACAACTCTCAAACAAAACATTTGATACAGTAATCTGAAAGCATAACACATATTGCTGTCCAGGCCAAGGCCTTCAAGTAGTACAACAGTAAAAAAAACACTGGCCTGGAAGATAAGAATCAAGCAACACTAATTAATACAGATGTAGTTCAGCAGCCTCCAATTACACTCTGTAATCATCCCCTAGGGGGAAAGAATTAAGTTGTCACAATGAAAATGCATCTGTTACATAACAATGCTTAACTTAAATCATCACTATCACACTGACAAACAGAACTGTCTGTAAGACAGTAAGCACTAGCCCACCACTGTTCCCATGGTGAAATGTATGAAAATGTACAGCCATATACCTTCATGTGTCTTACTACTGATATCCCTCACATGTTGTAACAGCCTAGGTTAAAAACGGTGCATACCCTCCCTCATAGAATGACTTACAAGGGCATATAACAGTGTTACATTCACTGACCTCTGGACTGTACAAGGTCACACACACTTTGTCCAGCTGTAGCCCTCATATATATAGACCCTTCCTCACAATATGTGTGGGAGTCCAGAACATCACTGGAATGATAGCAGGAATGCCAGCACTACATAACGATAGGCCAAAACTTAACAACCTCTTACTGCATGACATATGGACAAATCATGGTATATAGGTGGAGGACAGGGGCTGGAACACAGGGCCATATTTGCAATATTGCTATTATACACTGTGAAAGTTGCTGGTGTTACAAGATTGGTTGCAACATACCCTTACTCAGGAATATGAAGTCAGAAACACAAATGGATGTAGCCATGTACTGATAGCACTCAACAGAGAGAATGCCACTGATATATCAGAGTCACGACCTGTGTGGTGAGCAGACAAAATCTAACAGCCAATTCTCTGGCCATCATGTGGATAGGCCCACAGTTGGGAGCTATGCAGACAGACTGCATTCCATGCAAAACTAGCATGTACACATAAACCCTGTAAAGCTAGTGGTATGCAATGCATATAACAACAATACTCACATTGTCCGTAGGTCTGGAACCTTGTACAAATATGTAGTTGGACTGTGTCTGCAAGTCCTGTTGTACAAGGTATTGCTACCTGCTGTCTGTAACACTGCTGCCCCCACACAGGAAGGATGTCTTCCATACAGGAAAGGTAAAGGGACAACACCCACATGATGTAGTAATTTATAGTAGTGGGTTGTCATTAAAGTGGTAATTGGAAGTATTACACAGCTGGCTGCATGCAGTTAGCAAGTGATGAACACTGATGGGTGCAGAGGCCATCACCTGATCATGAGCATCACCTACAAAATCCACACTGCAATCTATTCAAAGCACCTCAATCTATGTAGTGGAGAGAGACAGAGAGAGAGAGAGAGAGAGACAGAGAGACAGAGAGACAGAGATAACTAAAACTACAAACCAAATCAAAACAAAAGTATATAAAACAAGGAACACATAGTGTACCTAGAAGAGAGGACAATACTACAACAGGTATGTGAAACACATATTCATGTAATTGAATGCAGTACTTGGTCTGTAATAATGGAATAGATGATGTGGAAAGATTTATATGTGCCTTCAAGACTTGTTGTAATGATGTCCTGCTGAACAACTGCTATGGATATAGCGTCTGGCCCTGTGGGCAGTGGGCCATACCTGTCAACTGTGCAGATCAGCACTGAATGACAAGATGTAAGCCATCATAGTGTGTTTTCTGTACCTCAAGACATGTACATTAGTGTGGCAAATAACTGGTGGTGGAAGTAATGAAGTTATGATAGACACATGCGTTACAGACCCCACCACCTGCAGGACAGTCATGTTAACATGAAATATATCATGCACAACTGTCATATGTTTGTAATAGGCTTACCTGCAAACTGTCCCTATATATACCCCCCTAATGTTAGGCTGTGTATACATGTGGCACCCATCTTTTTTGTAACAAAGCAGAACAGTGCAGTTATGGAGGAAGGAGAGTTGCAGAGTGTGGACCTGATGTTTGAATGCCCTCTCTCTCTTTCTATATATATATATATATATATATATATATATATATATATATATATATATATATTACACACACACACACATATATATATATATATATATATATATATATATATATATGTGTGTGTGTGTGTGTGTATCTCTCTCTCTCTCTCTCTCTCTATATATATATATATATATATTTATATATATATATATATATATATATATACATATATATATATGGTCTTTATGGACCATGTCTAGAGAGCATTTGCCAGTCTATTCCCCCCAGGAAAATGAGGTTATAATAAACCACCTGGTGCAGCACTACCACACCCTATTTGGCCATACAGCCCATGATCTGCAGGAGAGAACCACCCTGTGGAATGAGCTCATCCACAGGGTAAACGATGGTGGCCTGAATAACCGCAGTTATGAGGAGGTCTGATATCATTGCACTGACCTACTCCGCCATGCCTGTTAGCATGCTGCTGCAGTGAGGAGGGGCCAGCTAGCCGCAGGGGGGAGTCATGCCATCCAGCCCCCCCGACACATGCTGAGGTGCTCCTCACTAGGCTCTGGTCACCTGCCCGCCAGCAAAGACAAGACCCAACAGATAGCGTTGTGGAGGTGGATGCTACCCACACAATGGATGAGGAGCATGCAGGAAAGGCCCCAGGGCATGTCAGTAGACCAATGTTGCTTATCCATCTGCATCTGTAGAGTTTAATCATGCATATGTGAGATAAAATATATAGTCTGTTGCTGCATTGTAGTAACAAACAGATGTGCATAATCTATAGTATTGTGGGTTTGCACTGTTGATGTACTGAAATGCTGCTCCCACCCTGTACCAATGCCACAGGTGTGGCTACTGACATCGCATCTCTCACACAACTATATAGATCCCTCTGGTATACCTCTGGGGGAGTAGCCTATATCTGGTGAATGGTGTTGTTTGTTCAGGTTTGCCAATATACTGGCCATGTTATGGCCATGGTATTTGCCATGCACACATTTAACACACCTACCCATAATGAATGCTGTATGTGTTCACTTACTGTTGCTGTTAACTGCACTGCATCACAGTGGTCACCATGGTGGCATATCTGAAGGATATGTAAGAGTCCTGCAATATAACTAACAACCTATCATTGCAAGATGTGTGCACAGAGATGAACATAATGGTGGGACAAATGGCCTACAGTAGGAATATGTCTGAAACATCACCCTTATACAGTGCTACAACAGTATATATACCACTATTACAATGTCAACTGTTACAGATTACACAACGGCATATCACAATACCACATTCCACAGCCCTTACAACCTGTAATGTGGTCCTAACATGAGCAATGAATGTGTAATATGGAATCCTATATTAGGACAGCAGATATGGGGAATACATACTTAACAAACACTGGAAGCATATGTGTGCACATACTCCAAATAACATATTGTGGAAGCAGCTTTGAGGTACTGACAACATTCACTCTTCATGAGTATGCACCTTCCAGCAAGTACAGGTCTTCAATGTCACACCAAGAAATGGTCTGCTGTCCAAGACATATGTCCATCACATTTGCCCACTCACCTGCAACAGAAGCAGCCATGGCTTGCACACATCTTACAAGCCATGGAATGGATCCTATACCCAACAGGTAGCACACAGGAGTGGGACATGTAGCCTTACCTCACCATTGCATATACCATGGCAAACAGTACAGACAGTCATGTATGTGACAAGGATGTATGGACAACATGAATGCAGAAAATAAACAGATGGCCATCCAAGACAGATGATGACACATGTTGCAAACTGGTCATGGACGCTGCCTAGTAACATGCCGCAACACTGAGGGAGCTGCAGGAATGTCTAGCAAGTACTGGCTGTGCAGTACCTGTATCGACAATCGCCTGAACTCTGCATAAGTGTGGCCCATGGGTTAGGGCAATCAGATGGGACAGTTGTTCCACAAGAAACATCAGCCAGGACTCTCTATAGGTAGCATATGCATAACATCAAAGGTCCCCCAAAGGCATGTGTTGCAATGTGTAATGGTGTACCAAGACCAAGTTCAAAACCTAAAGACAGCATCAATTAAGATACATGTGCAGCACAAGCAACACCTCACTCCACCTCAGGCCCACCATCCCCATCTGTATCTTGTTGGTGCCAGTGTACACCTGTATGTTTGCCATTCATTACCAGGGACTAGGCTGGCACACGTGGTGTTCTCATTTTGGGACACTGCAACATGACACTCATGTGTAGCCCATAGCTGTCAAGCATCTGCAAAAAGGCTGAGAATTGGGTGGGGTGTCATCCTGAAACAGAACAGTGAACTGAAGCAGACATCCAAAGCTCACTAAGAATGGTTGTATCTGCACACAGTCAAGGTCATGAATTGTAGCAGACATAATCCTAATGCCACAGCAATAGTGAAGGCACTGTGTGACCTCCAAGGGCTGTGCACATAAGTTGACCTTGCAATCTTGTAGAGTTGGGAGACATTTGTAGGGCAGAGTGACCAAATACTGGCAAGTACAGATGTGCCATGCTAGTATAACCCTTCCAGGAACAATGACTGGTATAGTAAACTTAACAGTTGGTGCAAAAAACCATCATGTTAAGGGTGTGCACACTTATGCACCCACAGATTGTATGCATCTCAATCAGCATCTGCACAACTAACACATTTGTTTGATACTGCATTTGATTGCACAGGTCATATGTCACATATCAGGTTCATGTAATGTTAACATATGCAGTATTGTGGCCCCATGGCATATCAGGGAATAGCGTGCCTTGTCAATAAGGGTGTGTACACTCCTCATAGCCACAGTAAGGTTTGAAGGTCATCAGTGTAATTGTATTTTATTTGTCATACATGCACCGTTAATGATGAGATCTGCAAATCAGACATCAGGTATTTCCTATTGACATCTGTCCACATATCATCCCAGGTATGTGTCGGACAAACACATAGTGGGTGTGAGCAGCAGAGCAAACATATCTGACACACATATACATATTCACCAATGGCGTTTACACCTGTGAGGTATGGTGCACAGTACATGCCAGGGTGCTGAACAGGTGCACAGCAATACTGTGTACATGGGTGCAATGTGTTCCAGGGGAAGGGGCATCACCTACTAACACAACCCATGCATCACAGAGATATATAATGTTGGTAACAGGGATTGACTATAGCTGCAGTGCATGCTGTTGAGTGTCATATGTCATGCATGTTGACATATGGGTAATGAGAGGTCTGTGTGTAATATCTACGTGCAACCTAATCTGTAAGTGTGTGTGTGTGTGTGTGTGTGTGTGTGTGTGTGTGTGTGTGTGTGTGTGTGTGTGTGTGTGCAGTTAAGCAATGATGTACAGGTCTTAAAGTGCATTTCTTCTTTTCCCCTCACAGGTGGAGAGGTGGGTCAGGGTCCCTCCTGCAGGCAAACTGATGTTAGTGTTCATACAGACTCTGACAATGATGATAGGTGTGTTAAGGCACAGGCAGGGTTGCCAGTGGCTGAAGCTGTTCCATCATTTGACATCCCACTGTTATCCACCACATCCCCGCACAGAATCACATTGCCTATATATGCCCCATCACCAGTGGCCATAGATGAGGTACAGTTGGTGGGTGGTGGCATGGGACAGGACAGTGTGGTGTCTATGGCATGTGTGTCTGAACACAGCAGCCATAACCAGATGCCCGCTGAGGTACCACACAGGCAGATGTACAGGGGTGCTAGTAGGACTGCTGCTGGTCATCATGGCCCTGGCAGAAGTGCCACATTTGGTTTCACCAGATGCATGTTTCAGATCTTCATGGAGGTGCAGGCATGTATGAAACAATATACCAGACAATGTCTGAAGCTGCAGAGGGCTACTCATTCTGCTGTTATTGACAACATTCTTGATTTTGCAGGTGCCCACCATTATTTTGCAGAGGTTCTGTATAGACGGTTGGGTGAGATGGTGGGAATCCTTGACCTTGGAATGTCTTTGCTTGAACATATAGTAGAAGTAGTGCGACAGCCACATGGATGTAGGCCAGCAACACCAGCAGGTTGAGGTCAACGTGGACATTCAAGAAGTCAGAGCCACTCCCATAGTGGCAGTACCAGCCCCAGCACTGCAGAAGGGTTGCTGTCCACACTACAACATAGCAGGCCACATGCACGTGGCCCTGGCTGGTCCCAAGAGGGACCCGGATCCAGCAGACATATGTCATCATCAGGGGAGAGTACCATATTGTGGCTTGTATCTGGTGGTACCCATGGAACCCCTTGCAGGCACAGTTCTCATGTCCATGGCCAGAGATGGTGAACTGCATACCCTGCCAGGTATGGTCTGCAGCTGTCCAACAAACCCCTGTATAGGGCAGCCACATGGCAGAACTGTGTGCATGCATACAAACACACATCACCAACACAGCTAGGGCAACTGCATACCTACACACAGCACATCTGCACAGCCCAATTAAAAATGAAAGCCCCTAGCACATACACATGATGTCAAATGAATGGCTCCGTATAGGTCTCTGACAAACCCACAACACACCCTGTGTATATGATGATACCTGTGCCACATTCCTGTCATCTATAACATCGATGCAGGGACAGGCTAATATGGTTCTGATGCACAGGGTGACTGAACTACAGCATACCAATGTAATGCTGTGTAACATGTTTTCAGCACTAACGTTTAATGCTTACATGTCAGGAGTTGTAGCTATCCAGCCATGATGCATTATAGCTGTTATTAACACTGAGTAATTGTGGTCTCCATAATGTATTCCGTTTGTGTTGTAGGTGTCTATGTGTCAGCAGGATGTTGGTCTGCTGTTGTTTCCTACAAGGGGTATCGCACTGTGGTGACACCTTGACTGTGCCACCTTGACTGTGCCATATCCTGGGTACAGCTGAACACAAGTCATAGGTCTGTATAAAAGCTACTGCATGTGCCACATGCCTGATAGGTCCGATGAGTCTATACAAGTGAGTGCATAGTGGCTGATGTCAGCAGCCCTTCTACAGTGGACAATGTGTGGTTGGTGGTACAGCTTTGGTGTTGATGCAATACACAGAGAATACTGAACAAATGGATGGATGTACTTTTACAAGGAACCCATTTTAGCCTATGCAATTCCAACAAGACAGAATAGGCACAACATCACATTGGGAAATAATCAGTCTGCAAGTTTAATGTCATTGATGATGGTACTGTCAGGGTATATGTCCCCTTCCCCAGTGTAGTGCAATCCTCAACTTGGTAAACATGGGTGTGCTGGTGTGAGTGGCACAGCCCTACCCTTTGGAGGGTGTGGAGTGGTGTAGAACCGCAGATAGTGTGATTGACAATTACTCAACCTGTTAACATGAACTGTACAGTATTACAGCCAACTAAGCGTGGATACACTCAAAAATAACCGCAATGATGGTGGCTGTAACCACAAGATCCACACCCAGCTATATATACCAACCCCAGTATCGCTGTGCAGATATACAGTGGCGAAGAGGTCATTTGCACACCTACTACTAGTTTTGATGGAATGAACTTCTACAAGATGATACTTGTAAAATGCTAGCATTTGCCAGTCAGTTCTCGGACAGATGACCTCCTGGGACATGTATATTCTGCAAACTTGAAGTAGATCCCTTCACATACACAAACACTCTTACTTGGCAACGCTGGGACTAGAACCCCTACCTAGGTACTTAATGCTACTAATGTGTGTGGTCTTAATTGCACACCACACAGCTTTTAGGGTGAAGTGTGTTCCAGGTTACATGTTAAGTGAAGAACATCAACAGGCCTTGTACAGTATGGTAATGGGGGATGAACTGTTTTTTTATGAACAATACATAATGTGACATACTGTCATATACACATTGACAAATACATAACAGTCATACACACATCTGAAAGACCTGGATTTATCAGTGCTAACTACCTTGTCAGTGTGTCCATTCTGTTACAGATAAGTTGCATACAACACATGCATCATTGGGCTGGATAGTGATCAGTTACCTGCATGGTTGATGGTGACAGTGGTCCCCATACAGTGGACCTTGGGACATGTACTGGGGGTACCATGGTGTAAAGACAGTATACCCAGCACCCACACCCCAAATTGGATATTGTAGTCATTGAAACCCATGATAATACCTTGACATACCCACTATCACACATTGACCAGGACTGCAATACAACCCCTTGTCTATCTCAAGAGTGCTACTACAGGGATATGCATCTATTGCACATGCCACAGTGATAGTAGGGTGATGCTTTGTCATGGCTCTCCTATGGTCAGCAACATCACTATCCCTTATATTGTGGCAAGGTGTATTGTATTAGGAGAATGTGGCCTCAGAATGGTAAATCCTACAAATATACACACGTGCACACATACACACACTTGCCAGAACTATGAGCATAACCCATTCCTATCTACCCATTTGTACAACAGTGTTGTGCTGGTACTACAAGCTCTAGGTAGCCCATAGGGTAAAGAGTGTAACAAGGTAAATGTAATGTCCATTACAGCAGTAGCCATATCTAACTATGGCAATGGGGGTGTGCAGTGGGTGTGAAGGTCCTCAGGGTATTATCAACTACAGGTTTACAAACACACAGACACTGTTATTCTCAGTAATGCACACTGACACATTTGTCAGTACTGGGGTCCAGAGGTGCAGGTGCTCATAGGTGTGTACCAGGATATTGTCCATGGAGAGATGGGAAGAGTAGGGGATGTGAGTACAGTGATATTATGCCACATGCCATTTGCCAGCAGGCCATCTATCAACTGATGCCACAGGAGTGATCCTCAGGGTGAGAGTTGAATGCAACATCCAATCATCTGGTTGCCTTAAGTATGCAACATATATTACATAACATGTACCAAAGCATGTTCTGTTGACTGTGGTAGTATAGTTGAGGTATCCATGCATGTGGGGTGTACAGGGTGGGGATTCCTAGCTGTGGCATTCATAACACAGCTGGGCAGACATGTCAGTGTCACTCAAGCATAGGTTGCCTGTAAGCAGCCAAGATAGATACCTGACATCTCCACATCTGTACAGAGGACAGACAGACATCAGCTAGTCAACTGGTTATATATTACGATGAATGTGTTTACAGATATATGTCTGACAAGGATAGGTTTGCCATTACTACATGACAGCATCCCTCAATGAGATGTCCTATACACACAGTAGTCTACAGTGAATATCCACATGTCAGATCAATATCCAGTAGGAAATACTTGATGACACACAGCTCACACACCAAGAACACAACAGTGAGGACTCAGACTCCATCTTTGCATGCAGGGGTGTTTGGTTCCAGTACTACAGACTGCAATATACTCTTGTTTGGGAAAGCACTGTTAACAGTAGTAATGTAATGATACACAACATGCCAGTGTGACTGCATATAACCTGAGATACTACCCATGTATGTAACACATTCAAATGGAAATGAGTGTCGTACAAGACATATAGGTGTCCCAGACAGAAGACTCACACCCCTTGCTACTGTAATGACAGCACATAGACGGATAGTATGTACATGGAATTAAATACACTTATTAAAGATGTCATTACCCTGCTATTTTATCAGACTGGAATGTGATCACTGGTTACCATGTCTGAGCCATGCTTAGAAGGTTTCAGCATTGCTGTAATATAAAAGCTAAGCAGATATGCGCACTGGTAAGCGAAGCCTACATGGTGTAAGTGCCTATACTTTTAACTGTAAGTTAGCATGGCTTACCATCATGCAAACCTGCTTAAAGCTGCTCAAAACTGCCTTAACCACTCTGTATCCAACAGCCCTTGTTCTGCCCAGCAACAAGATAAACAGCCCTTGCAGGTCTTGACCCCAAGACCCTATATACTATAACCAGAGCAGTTAACCACTAAGCCATCACAGCTATGAAGACACTTGTTTTTTTTCCAATATATCTGTCAGTACACATACTGAATAGTATTGAACAACTTCTTTGACTTCTACAATTATGTAGTACTTGTTAGTAATTTTACTGTACTAACCCATACTGTCACAAGGTATTTGCACGTGGCTGTACACATTTATGGCTGCGGATTGTCTACTAGAATCTCTACAATGTTTAAAAAATGTTGGCCTTGTAATGTTGACAATGGGACATGTAGCTCCTCAATATAATGATGTAGCAAAGCACACACTGCAATGGACCCTATCATTATACAACCACACCAACAGGGCACTGTTAATACACACTTACCAGTACTGAGTTTCAAACCCCTACCTGACTACGTATTGTTATTCAATTATTGCACATGCCACAGAGCTTACATGTTGAAGAGCTCTCAAAAGGTATCTTTGAATGTGAGTGACATCAGCAACAGTGATAAAGGAGGGACAAGGGAAGTGTAGTACATTTGACTGTCCACAAAAGCAGCTATCAAGGAAAACACAACCACAATCTCTCAGGGATTTGCACACATTATCACAGGTGACAGGGTCAGAATTAGAACTCCTACTTAACTAGCTTGCTACACTACAATATTACACAGTTATCACATGCACCATAAAACTTTTCAGGTAGATGTATGGCCAAAGGGTTATTTCAAGGTGACTGACATTAGAAGGCATGCTACAGTAGGGCAATGGGAGGTGTAGTGAGTGTGAATTACTTCAAAATCATTAGTCTCTACACACACACACACACACACACACACACACACACACACACACACACACACTTGTCAGTACTGACATGCATGGGTTCATTGCTTCACAGGTGTGTAGTAATTGACCATGCCAGAAGGCTGTACAAGGCTAGCCAAAGGGAATACCTTGGCATCAGGCCACATGACAATGGTTTCCAGTGTGGCTCAGGGGTGTAGTCCCTGGATTGTCCCACACAGGTGGATATTGTATTCACCATCCACTCATCTGGGTTACTATTGTGGGTGGCCAGTGCTGTGCAATGCTTGCATGTATGTGATTTATATTACATAACATGGACAATGTCTTGGTTGTGCATGTCCCACATGCATGTTCTGTGACATGTGGAAGCATACTTGAGGTCTCTGGGGCATGTTGTGCTGACAGATTGTAATCATCTGATGTGGCATTCCTCACCTCATGTGGTGAGACCTGGCTATAGAACTGAGGTTGTGCCTGCACCTATATTGACAGCATGATACAGATATTCAGTGGAGTTAGTGGCATCTGTCCATACAGGGCATGTGTATAAGGCATGGTATTCCCTTTGTGGGTTACATTTGCAGACTCTACAGTTGTTGCAGGTGTCCAGTGGGGAACATAGCAAAGAACCACTGTAAGCAATTACTTGCCTATTGTAGGGATGGAACAGGGTGCCATGTCCTTTTTCTTGCTGGATAATGCACACTCAGTCAGGAGATGTTGCACATCACAGTACATTATGATGTCAGTGGCAGTGTTGTCGTCAACAGGCATGTAGTCCACTGCAATCACACTGTGGTTACTATCTGTGGGCAATATGCAGGGAACTACCAATATAGTGGATGTTGCCTGGCCAAGTGTATTTGTGTATGAGACATGGGTGGAGAGTGTTCTCTGAGTAATACAAGGCTTGCTTATATTGCTCACCAATCCATAATGCCACATGTAGGGCTATGGATTGTCTACACTAGCCTCTCTGCTGTTTGATATCTGTTGTCCTTGCAAGGTGGACATTGTGACATATAGTAGGTCCTCAATATAATAATTTAGCAAAACCCACCCCACAATGCATTCTGTCATTACACAATCACAGTAACTTCCGCACAGGATACTGATGACAAACACAACCATTTGCCAACATTGAGATTCAACCCCTTACCTAGCTATGTATTACTACTTCAGTGTACCACATTTATCATATGCACCATGGAGCTTATTGGACCGATGTTGTCTCAAGGTACTTCTAAGGTGAGGAACATCACCAGCACTTGTAAATACTAGCATTGGGTGATGTAGAGGGTGAAAGATCCCAAAAATAATTTTACCCTAATTACACATTTGCCAGGGGTAAGGTTCAAACCTCTATCTAATAACCTTTACCGATGATTATGTTACACATTTACCACATGCACCACTGACCTGACATGATATAGGCTTCACAACAGATACTTGTAAGGTGAATAATATCTGCAGGACTGCTAAAGTCAGGCTCTGAGATGTGTACTGGCTATAAATAGGGACAACATTTTTGAGGTACACACACAAACACTTGCCACAGACGAGATTCAAACCCGTAGTTGTGCAATTACTGCTACTACATTGTTCCGCACTTATGGCACACACCACAGAGCTTATAAGCCTATCCCTTATCCAAAGGTGTATTTCAAGGTGAATGACATCAGCAGCTTTGCTAAAGTAGGGCAATGGGAGGTGTAGTGTCTATGAATGGCCTCAAAATCATTGATCTCTACACACACAAACACACAGAATTTCACAGATGCCATGTCTGGGATTAGAGCTCCTACCTAACTAGTACATCACACTATAGCATTACTGACTTATCGCATATCTCATGGAGCTTATAGGGTTAGATTTTATCCAAATGTGTATTTCAAGGTGAATTATATCAGCAGCCTTGCTAAAGAAGGGCAATGGGAGGTGTAGTGTCTATGAATGACCTCAAAAGTATTAATCCCTACATACACAAGCACACACAGAGTTTCACATTTGCCATGTCTGGGATTTGAACTCCTACATAACTAGTACACCACACTATACCATTATGCAGTTATCACACCTGCCATGGAGCTTATAGGGTTAGCGCTTATCCAAAGGTATATTTCAAGGTGAATGACATCTGCAGCCTTACTAGAGTAGGGCAATGGGAAGTGTAGTGTCTATGAATGGCCTCAAAATCATTGACCCTTCCACATACACACACAGAGTTTCACAGTTACCATGTCAGGGATTAGAACTCCTACCTAACTAATACATCACACTATAATATTATACAGTTATTGCATGTACCACAAAGCTTACAGGGCTGAATTGTATCCAAGGAGGGATTTTAAGGTGACTGACATCAGCAGGCTTGCTAAAGTAGAGCAATGGGAGGTGTAGCGAGTGTGAATTACCTCAAAAGCATTGATTCTTACACACACAAACACACACAGGATTTCACAGTTGCCATGCCTGAGTTTATAACTTCTACCTAAGTAGTAAATCACACTACAGCATTAAACAGTTATTGCATGGGCCACAGAGCTTACAAGGCTGAATTTTCTCCAAGGAGGTATTTCAAAGGGACTGACATCTGCAGGCTTGCTAAAGTAGGGCAATGGCAGGTGTAGTGACTGTAAATGGCCTCAAAAGCATTGATTCCTAAACACACAGGGTTTCATAGTTGCCATGTCTGAGATTAGAACTCCTTCCTAACTAGTACATCACACTACAGCATTTTGGAGTTATTGCACATGCCACAGAGCTTACAGGGCTGAATGCTGTCCAAGGAGGTATTTCAAGGTGACTGACATCAGCAGGCTTGCTAAACTAGGGCAATGGGGAGTGCAGTGTGTGTGAATGGACCATAAACCATTACTCTGGAAACACACACACAACAGTCAGTCACACACAACTTTACATTTGACAGGACTGTGTATAAGACTGTTAGATGAATAATGACTTGTACTGTCATATTACACAGTTATCACAACCACCACAGACACTATAGTGCTGAGGGCTACCAGAAGCAAATGTCTACAGTGCTAGACATTGGCACATCATGTGATATTGGCCAATTGGATGTGTGGTGGGTGGGACAGGCCTCATGATGGGAAGCTCTTTGTCACTGTCTGTCTCTCTCTTCCCCACATTTCTGTTTGTGTATGTTTGACCTATTATAGTGTGTTGTCCTTGGATATATGTGTGTATTTCTATCTGATGTGTGTGTAAAGCATGACTAGTGTGCAATGTGGTGTGTGTGCACAGACATCTGGGACTGACAGATATGTATAGTCCACTGTTGTTGCCAGACATGGGCTGCATTTCTCTAAGTGTGGGAGCATGCACAGTATGACCTTCTGTATTGAATGTGTGAATCCATTCCAGGTCGGTTGTACTCCAGTGCAGGCATTTGTGCTCTATAGCTAGCAACCTGTTTCTACAGGATATCTATAGATAGATTGACAATATGGAGTCACAATGGCCAAAGGATAGTGGGATACTGTAAATAATTGTGTCTGTGCTGCTTCTGCTACATGATTTTGGTGTTAGCAGAAATATTCAGACATATGTACTGTTTTACACTGTGATGTATTATGTCATCAGCTACTGACAGATATACATATGTGTTCACAGTAATTTCCTGGGGAATACAAGGTGAATGAAGCTGTGTCCAGTACTGTGGTCTGCAGCCTACATATTCTTGCACAATCATGCCATTCTGGAGGGGGAGCTGCAGACACCTGCTGATGGGTCTTTGTAAATGGTGCAGCACCTTGGTACTGTGGAGGCTGAGGATCCCATGCTTGTACATCTATCGACATGACAGAATGGCCATATCCTGTTGTGGCCATACCTCTCAGCTGTACAGATTCACACAGGTTACCCAGAGGCAGGGCTTATATATCTGGTCATTTCCCCTTCACATTGTGATTTATGAGCAGGTTTGTAGCCACCCATTCCTGGGTTTGCAGGTAGGGATAGTATGGGCATAAATCAGAGTTCCAGACTTCACACACTCCATGGCATCCATGTTTCTACCCCCCTCTGTTATTTTATACTCTTCCTAACATTATGCATGTGATATATGATAAGTATCCCTTTAGTTATCACTTCATCCCAGCACTATTTAGGGGTTGGTCCACAGTTCATGCTGTAGGACATGGTGGGCATGCTACTGGTATTTGTCGATATGGACTTGCATTTGTGTTCTGTGGACTGTGTTATGTTGTTAGTTGGGACTCTATGAGATAACATACATTGGCAGTACGGGTGAGACACAGGCCTTTCACAGAGGACTGTTGGGCATGTGGTAGTGATGCAAACCATCTGTAGCAGGCCAGTGCATTCTGTCACTCCTACAGTCCCAGGCTGTGAGCCACTGGATTCCACTGGGGTGACAGGGTAGGTGTGTGAGGTGTTAATTGCAATAGTTTCTGTCCTTATTAATCCATTAGTTTGGATGCTGGAAGGGTGCTGCTTACAGCTAGAGACATACCTGCATGGGACACCTCTTCAGCATGTTGCATTCTGTGGGTATTCCCATACAGATGTGTGGGTCATATTTTACTTGCTCCCAACAGCAGGGATATGACCTGTGATGAACCTGTGGCTGATGGTGGGGTGAGATGAGTGCATGTGTGCTATGGAAGCATCTTCCAGCTGACTCACAGATATATGTGGGCATTCCCCTGATGCTGACTTGTGCGGGGGCATCAGCGGTTTCTCAGTACTTCATAACTCTGCCTTTTGTGGCCTGCCAGTGTTTGGCCAGACTACATCAGTATTCCATACTACACAGACAACTAATGTGCTGCTAACCTGTATGTACAATTCCAAAGGTGCGTCCATTTGACAGTAATATTTTATGTCTAGGGTACTTCCATCTGTGTACTGTGTGTATGTCTGAGCCCACATTCATGGAATGTCCATCTTTCAGATGGTGACAGATATTACATCTGAACAATTAGTATGGATTACTGCTGGATTGGGTCTTCCTGGGATGCATTGTGTTTGGCACTACAGTTGTTAGAACTTGGCCCTGTCATCAACAGTACTGGCCATAGGCCACCGGAACACAACCCTCCATGCCTACATGCTGACCACTTTCACGCAATACACAACACACAACAACCTAACACACAAAGCCCTGCATATTGTACATGTGCAACAATCTATCCCACTAATTTGGCCAGCTCAGGTAATCTGTGCTTCAATGTTATTATACCCACACATACATTTCTACATAGGATTATGAGGGGGGGCACACCTGAGAACCGTAAACATTTGCTATGACTGTACTGGTATTACAGGTACTCTGCTGGCTTCCATTTCATTCCATATTCTGACCTATCATGCAGACTAGAGGCATATCAGTGTAGTACAGATCTTAGGTTTTATTGACCTACATTTCAGTTTTAGACTTCTTACCCTTCAGAACTAACATCTAACTTCCTGACCTGCTGTAGTCTCTGTGTAGATCTGGAGATCGGAGGCCTTAACACAGTCTTTTTTTGGGGTCATCTACACCTGTCCTGCTGGCTGAGATTGTTGCTGGGTATGTGAGCCCCACTGACATGTATGTGTGTGTTCTATGGACACACATTTGGCCCACCACATGTCCTGCAGTGGGATTTGTCACCTTGTCTAGTACTGCCTACTATACTGACACCAGTATCTGTTATGGATTTCATGCTGCCCATATAAGTGTCTACTATCTGCTGCCATCCCATTCAGCCACCCGATTCCCTTACATGCTCACATCCGTACCATAGATGCAAGCAGCAGAACATACTACTTCATTCAGCAATTGATAGTGAGAGTGACTTACCTTGTGGCTGTGCCAGTATTGAGGATGGTTCTGGAGGGCTGACTATGTCAGATGCACATAGTACACTCCCTATACATGGTTAATTACATGTAGTGTCATGTTTGGCATCCCTTTTACTGTATGTGTGAGTCAGAGAGAGGTGTCATTCCCTGAGTTCCTACCATGTCAGTGTATGTGCTATGCATTGCCTCTTTGCCAAAGCATGGGCATACTGGGCGCAACTCCTTCTGCCTACAGGGGCAGGCTCAGGTTGTTCCTCCTCTGAGTCACTCTGTGCCTGTGATGGCCTTGGTAAAGGTGGGGGGCTGTCTGGCCCTGCCCCATGCTGTTCCTGCTGCAGCTGTTTCCGCAGGATCATACTGTGTAGCATGGCACATACAATGACAATTTGGGGACATGTAGCTGGAGAGTACTGCAAGGCTCTACTTGATATGTCCAGGCACCGGAACTGTGCCTTGAGCATGCCAAACACACTCTCTATTATAATTCTGGTTTGTGCGTGTGCCTTAATATGGAGTTCTTGTTTGGGTGTGCATGCATTTCTGATGGGTGTCATCAGACATGGCTCCAGTGCGTAAACATCATCCCCCACTAGGTGGCCATATGGGATGTCCCCAGTGGCAAATTTCTGGTACAGCTGTGATATGCCAGATGTGGGAGTCGTGATTGCTTCCAGGGCTGCCAGTGCACACATTCATTATAATGCCTCGGGCATTGTACATGACCTGGCAGGTAATGGAGGGGAAACGCTTGAAGTTAATTTGGATCATAACCCACTTGCCCGGTGGTGCCTTGATGTGTGTGTGCGTGCCATCTATAGCACCCACTACCTCAGGGTATTCTGCTGTTTGGTGGAAGAGACACATATTGCTGATCAGTGCCTCACGAGTGTTGTGGAAATATATGTGCTCACTGGCATGTGCTGGCATGGCATCCAGGAACTGGTGGAGTACCCTGGATGCGGATGCCTGTGAAATCCCCATGATATCCCCAGTTGCCCTTTGGAAGGTACCTGTGGCTAGTATTCTTAAGCCTACACATACCTTGGTATACACTGGGATGGGTTCCCCTCTGTTGGTTCTGTGTGTAAGGCATGGCCGGCACAGCTCAACAATTTGGTGTAGGATGTCCCTGCACCCTATAGAGCTCCACTATCTCCAGCTCATGTAGCCCCTGGTAGGTTACCCTGGGTCTGTACACTCTTCTCCTTCTCCTCACTGTGGGTTGGTCATCAGCATTCTCATTCTCACCACCCTCAGCCTGTTCCACATATTGATTTATGAGAGCAAGAGCATCCCCTATCATTTTGTTGCTTTTGTTAGTTAAAATTTCCCTGTTTGTGTACATCGGTGGTGTAGAGTATGTGGGAAAAACCAGAGGGAAATGTGTTTGCATAGTTTATAGTAGTGGGCTGCGCTGGGCTGGGCTGCTGCCTGTGTAATTGGCTGGTTCTGATACATTTCACCTGCCAGTTATGCTAGTTCTGCTTGATTATCTTTCTACTGCTGTTTTCCCTTCCCATTGCCTTCCTGTTTAACCCCTGAGGCGCGGCGCACAAGCCCAGTGCTCAGATGTGAATGGAGCTGCTACTTCATGTTTTTTTTGTTTGTTTTGTTTAAAACCTGGTGCATGGTGCGCACACCCATTTAGGTAATGAAAATACAGCTAGGCAGCTTCAGACACACCCCTTCCTTAGCTGTGCTTAGCTAAGGGAAAACACAAACCACAGAGCTCCAGTAAGCTTACAGCATGCATGACACACCTTCTTATGAAGCCATCTAGTGCTTAGGCTTACACCATAGTATTACTGCACCCACATGGTTGAGTGCAAGCTAGCACTGAGGGGAAGTCCGTGATTCAGTATCATTGCCCTCATTTGCATAGGATTGACTTCTAATGCATGGTTACAAAGCCGACACTCAGCCTTCCCCCTTAGCAAGCACTATTCCATGGTCTTGTTGTGTTATGCATGCCATTGACTATTATTGCAAAATTATGATTTAGGTTTAAAAGCTTATTTCCAGATTTTTTTATTATTTCCGTGCCAATCCCATTTGCGCACCGCTGCCCTGCGCTTAAATGGCCAAAATCGGCCAACAAAAAAAGTTAATTTTTATAATTTTGCAACTTATTCTCATGCCTGTGACCATATATTTGGCCTTTGGCATGTCTAACCCTTCTAATACATGCATTTGTATGAGCTATCATGCCTCCGTTTTGTAGTTTGCAGAAATGTGGGATTCAGCTTCTGGCTGAATACATTTCTGCAGTCTACACTATTCCTGCACGGATGCCTGCCTGCTTCCTGGATTGCTAATTCACCTCCTTTGCATGTTTTTTTTTACCAACAAATGAGGTAATTAGCATACAGGGGCTGTGCCCATGCAGGAATAGTGCAGGAGCGCTCTTGCATGTCCTGGGAGCTTATTCCTGGATAGCACGTCAGCCATATTGCCTGCAGCAGCTCTTGCACTATTCCTGCACGCCGTGCGGAGTTTGCTGAGTCCTGGGGATAGTTTATTCTTTGATAGTGTAGTTCCTTGGTAAACAAATTATCTAAATAAATAAACAAATTAATTACTTAATTACTTAATTAGTTGATTGATTGATTGATTTATTTCATCTAAACATTTTGATTAAATTAAACTAGTCTGGATTGATGCTCAACATCTTGTCTGAATTTCTGAATTTTGTATATTTCAGATATAAATGTCCCGATATGTCATTGTTCAGTCCATCTCTGGGTTGTTCAAATACAAAATATAAGTGGTAGAAAGTACCACAGGGATGCAAGGTTAGGCTTCTTAAGATTCTCCCAGATCAATAATCCAGTAAGTAGCTATTAACCTATGAGATAGATGTGCATGTTTGCTCATGCTGTAGTTTTTTTATATATTTTTACTTTAATAAATACAATTCCTTTACAATATGCAGTCAGATTTTCTGTTAAGCAATAAGCATGTGAACCCAAAATTAGTTGTAAAAATCAAACAATTTTAATCATAAACCCTGGGATTCAGAAAGGTTTAATGTGATGTGGAAGCCTTATCTCATAAGGTTTCTGCATTATGCTAAGTGTTTCTGATTAATAGACCACTGTGCCACTGAGGTCTTTCAGTCTTGAGGCCTTAGCATGCAGAGCACTCTTGAAAGTAAAGCCACATGCCAATACAGTAGTCCAGAGGACTAACAATCCAGGAATGTCTGTGGCTATCTTTCTTAGCTGAGTGAAACACCATCAAGAAACGTGGACATGCATTCAGTTGTGGTGTAGGTCCAGTGAAGCCATAGGGTGGAATGTGTCAATGTGTGTGTGTGTGTGTGTGTGTGTGTGTGTGTGTGTGTGTGTGTGTGTGTGTGTGTGTGTGTGTGTGCGCGCGTGCATGTGTGTGTTGTGTGTATGTCTTGTCTGTCTGAAAAAAATGAAAATGTTTAAGCCCCCACAAACCCTGAGAATACTGCTGCCTATGCTGAATTGTTCACAGAAATATTATATAATCGTGGTAACAGCTGCATAGAGACAACTGTATCAACCAGAAATAACTACAGAACAAACTCATAAAACCAGCTACCCTGGTATAATCTCAAAACCAATAAGTAATATAACAAATGCAGTAGAATCATTGCAAAAGTTAGAAAGTGCAATGCTCAACAAGATAAAAACTATTTCATTTTTCTAAACAAGCAACTCAGAGGGCATATCAGATCTATCAAAGCCAATTTTGAAATAATAGCCTCCCAAAGGACAAACTCAAGGGATTCTTGAGCTATGTTTGTAACCTCAAAGGCAACACACAACAGTGTGTAGAACTAATTATAAATAGAGCCACTTACACTGGCCAACAAATTAATCTCCAGTTTTACCCCACTCCCATCCAGCCACCCCTCAGGAAATATCACCGAATATAACCCACCCCCACACTATCACTAGGAAACAGGTCCTCAATGCACTATCCAGTGCCAAGAACCCTGCATCAGTGAGACCTAGTAATATCCTGGGAATGCCTCCTAAATAGTTTGAAACATGACCTAAAAGAACCATTAGAGTCACTATTTAACCATAGCATCTAGATAGGCTTTGTGCCACATGAATGGAGAAATGCATCAATCATTCCTCTACAAAAGGGTGGGGCATCTACAGACCCCAAGAACAGCAGATCCATCAGACCGACTACTCTAATATGCAAAGCCAAGAAAAGAATTATCATGGAAATGATGAACAATGACATAGGATCCCGTCAAACACTAGAGCCAACTCAATTTAGTTTTGTCATGGGCAGGTCATGCCTACCTAGCCTGGTGAACTTCTTCTAGAAAGTCAATAAACAATGTGTGGGGGCAAAACAGTATATGCTACCTATCTTGACCTGGCCAAGGTATTTGACACAGTATTCCACTCAGGCATTATAGGAAAACTCTCAAAATTAGGCAGAAATCATTAAATCCCCCAGTGGATATCCAGTTGGCTCATAAATAGGATAAAATAAGTTAAGACAGCATAGTTTGCCTCCATAAAGAGTCTATTCACTAGGGGAGTCCATCAGGGCTCTTAAATGTGTCTTCTCCTTTTTGGCATTTAGATCACCAAAGTCAAGGCCAACATCAAGGGCTTCTGGCTGACCAGGTTTGCAGATGATTGCAAACTAGGTGCGGTGATAGAATCCACCCAAGACAATAATATTATCCTGGAAGGGCTAACACAGAAAAATAACTGGTTTTAACTTACTGCACTTACAAAATCTGTATTTTCTTCAATCTGAATTTTACATTTAACAGTTTACATATGACATTTACATGATTTGTAGTATATTGTAATGCAATTTATGCAATGACAGGCCATTAACATATCAAAAGGAGCATGCTGAATGGTCAGCCCAACCAGTGTGCCTGTTATAAATTGAGAAGTGAGAATATACCAATGATAAAAGTCCAGTCATTAAAGTATCATTAAGTGACCAGAATTTTTTTATTATTATTATGTAATAGACACGCATTAGTCTGAATGAAAGACTCTGAAACCGAAATGCGTGTAATTATTTGATAACTTTGTTCCTCATACAATTTGTATTTTTCTGACAAATCACTGAGGAACAAAGTCAGTAAATAATGCCAGGCATTTCAGTTTCAGAATTTCTTCATTCAGACAATGCATACATATTCATATTTTTTAGGTAAAAGAGAGGTATGTACGAGACTACAGAAAATACAAGAAAATCAGCTACGTTCTGCAAATTGAAACATACATGATTTTCCTTGTATTTTCCTGTCTGTCATACCTCTAAACTGTTGGGAGGTTACACTTTTTTTTTCTTACAAAAAAATAGCAACTGAGATTGCCCTTTCTTCGTTGCTTGCTTGCTAAACTGGTGATGTACTGCGTAAGCCTGGGAATGCAAGTCCTATGCACATGCACAATACATCATCAAAGAACACAAACAGGAAACAACACTGAAGAACACCACAGTGCAGTTATACAAAGACATTCCCCCAGATTCACTATCATTCTGTGCAGGACTAGCTTAGTCCTGCACGGAAGCAGTCGTTTAGGAGCAGGACGGCAGCATGCCATGCATATTAATGAAGGCGCACTGCCTAAGCTCCTAAACATACACTGAGCATGTACGAGTGCAGGGGCCGTGTCTGAGAGCAGAGATTTCAGAATATACATACCTCTGCAATGAAGAACAGCAAAGTATGAATAAAAGAATGAGTGAGATCGTTCATAGGTGTTTGCATACCCCCAGCAACATCCCCCCATGTTTACAAGAGCAATAGTTAAAACATAAAATATAAAGATTTTTTTATGAAACATATGAAATTTAACTGTAGGTCCATGAGTTTTCCCATTGCTTAGCTATGGTTAATGCAGCTTAAATGACACAAGATGATAAAAAGCAAGATATATGCAAATAAAGCAATACAGCAATAGTGTACTGGGCAGAGCATTCACCTTGCAAGCAGTTATTCCCAGTTCGAGTCCCACTCCAATACAATCCATTTTCCATGTCAAATTACTGTATGATCAATTGATTTTATTGCATAACCTACGATAACATATATTTACAACATTTATATATTTATAACATATATTTGTGAACTGGAGTACAGCATTAAATGCAGATGTGAGGTGTCATTGTTATAATGTTACAAAGTCCACAGATAATCACAAGTGCCCCATACAGTATATGTACACAGGAATCAGGGATACAAATGGAAGGTAAAATGTGGAATGAATGCTAACTCCATATAGTTTCCAAATCCACCACCTTCCCGAGAACCAGTAGGCAACACTGTCTAAATTAGTGCAGTGGTAAGCAGGAATAAGCACTAGTAAGCAAGTGTAAGCACTATTAAGCAGTAGTAAGCAGGAATAAGCATATGTAAGCAGTAATAAGCAGGAGTAAGCATATGTAAGCAGTAGTAAGGGTGTTTAAGCCCGTTTGCATGGGGGTAAGCAATGCGCACACATGTTGAGCAATATTGAAGCTAACTCTCTGTAAGCATATTTAACTGAAGGTTAGCATTGCTTACCTTTGCATAAACCCACGCAAACCCATTTACAATTGCTTAAAAGTGCCTTAATCACTCTGTATGTATCAGCCACTGTTCTGGCCAGAAACAAAATAAACAGCTTCTACCAGTCCTGAAACCAGGATCTGTACACTATAGTTCCAGTAGTTAACCACTAAGCCATCACAGCAGTACCTAAGATTGAGGTATCACCAAACAGATCCTCACTATAGGGAATTCAAACTGAACATGTGAAAGGAATCTATATACAGTTTTATGTTGTATAACCTACTACATAACATGAATATGTAAACTGGAGTACTGCATTAAGCCTGGATTTGAAGTGTCAAGTGTTGAAATCCCCTAATAAACACAAGGACCCCATACAGTGTATGTACACTTGAATTATGGATACCAAACACATATATAACATGTAATGAATAATAAATCAATGCCACAATTTAAATGTAATACAACTTAAATATTAAGCAACGCTAAGCATTGCACAGTTCAGCTTAGTAGGTGTAAGCAATGTGTAGGGCAGCTAACTCAGTCTGCCCATTGGTATGAGGAGGAGAAGGAGAAGAGTGTACAGACCCAGGGTAACCTACCAGGGGCTACATGAGCTGGAGATAGTGGAGCTCTATAGGGTGCAGGGACATCCTACACCAAATTGTTGAGCTGTGCCGGCCATGCCTTACACACAGAACCAACAGAGGGGAACCCATCCCAGTGTATACCAAGGTATGTGTAGGCTTAAGAATACTAGCCACAGGTACCTTAGGTAAGCAGGTTTGCCCATAGCTTAGCCTTTTCAAAATTGTCCAATCATGACAAATTGAGGGAAACTGGCCCTATTTAAACCCAGCAGGCAGGAAATACATCTCATAACTGGTTGTAGCTTCCCGTTGTAGCCATTATGTCTGGAATGGGAGAGAGTGTGAGCTTTCAGGAGCAGCGCTGGGGCATCCTGGAGTCCAGAGTCATGGCAGGACGCCTTGTAAAAGACCATGACATGAGACTGTTGCAGGGCCAGTACTAGGGTTCCCAATATAAAGCAGAAGCCTGGGACCATCTCGCCCGTGACCTCACCAGTGCCACTGGCATACCTCGAACTGGTGAGCAGGTCAGGCATCACTATGCCAACCTGAAGTGGTCAAAGGGTGATCTCTTGGATGAGAGGATCCAAGAGGCTAGGAGGACAGGGGAGGTCCCAGCCATGTGTAAGTATCAGTCCACTACCTGTTTAATAATTGCCAGCTCATGTATATTATGGATAAGTATGGCTAATTATTCCTCTTATGTCTTTCACAGCGGCAAGTGAGCTGGCTATTGAACCAGGAGGCCCATGGATGTCACTTGGAGTGGTTGCACTGTGAGGCAGGTTAGTAATACTCTTGCATGTACTGTCATAGGAAATAAATCTAAAAGTAGTAGTAAGTTAATTGCCTGTATACAACCTGTATTATTTAAGGCATGTACTGCATACACCAGAGAATAGGGCAGGAAGAGTCTCATATAGGTTGTATGTAACTAAACGTATAATAGCCTGTCAATAAAGACCTAACTGCTGGACTGCATGTGTTTACTCTGGTACCATATGGTAATGTAGATTTGCAATCACTTAATAGTACTGTTGTATTAAGCACTGTTACCCACACTGTGAAACATAAATAAAATGTGTAGGAATGTCTGTATATGACTGGTGTAGTCCCAAGAGGTCATATAGTACAACTGAAAGAGACATAGACAGAAAACAGTAAACAGCCAGACAACAAAATCCAAATAGCACACTCAACTGAGATGTGAACTGTTGTATTTTTAGCACACACAGCCATGGTTCGAATCCTGAGAGTGGTAGTAGGCTGCATACAGAATCATACCCCACAGCTGTACAGATAGGTCTAGAATGTCCAGTAAATTGGCCTATATCTGCTGCCTGTCACCCTGCCCCCCTGGGAAATCAGTGGGATGATCACAGATGTTTAGGCAGAAAACTAGAAATACAACTGATTGTCAGACATCTATAAGAACAAACCTGTCACTCTAGCAACTCCCCAAAATGTTATGGGAGTAATAAGGCAAGTATGTCCCATCTATACCCCATGTTGTCAAGCTGTGACCAGAGTTTGTACAGTAACAGAGTGAGATGTATATACATAATACTAATGTGGAATCTGGTAATTTGTGTGGCAACATTCAGGTAGTGCTAACAAACATTGCTCCCACAGGTCCATCAGATACGAACACTGTGCCTAGAAATAAAAGATTGATACCCTGTACTGGTACTGTTTACTCTGGTATTGTCAGGCATTGTTAGTGTTGCAGCTGCTCTGAACAATAAGGTATTACTCATCACTATCACCCACACTGTGCTACATAATATAACTGTGTAGGAAATCCTGTATAAGAGTGTTCTAATACAAGGTCAGAATGTAAAACCACAGGAAAATTATAGACAGAAATCAGATAAGAGGTACACAGCAATATCTATATAGCACAAACAACAGTGATGAACAGTGTTTTATTTTTAGCAGACACAACCATGGTCCAAATCCTGGGAGTGGTAGTAGGCTGCATACAGAATCATACCCAACAACTATACAGATATGTCCAGAATGTCCAGTAAATCAGCCCATATCTGCTGCCTGTCACCCTGTCCTACTGGGAAATCAGTGGGATGATCCCAGAAGTTTAGGCAGCAAACAAGACATACAACTGATTGTCAGATATCTATGAGAAAAAACCTGTCACTCTAGCAACTCCTCAAAATGTTATGAGAATAATAAGCCAAGTATGTCCCATCTACACCCCCATGTTGTCAAGGTGTGACCAGAGTGTGTGCAGTAACAGAGTGAGATGTGCATAATACTAATGTGGAATCTGGTAATTTGTGTGGCAACATTCAGGTAGTGCTAACAAACATTGCTCCCACAGGTCTGTCAGATACGAACACTGTGCCTAGAAATAAAAGATTAATATCCTGTACTGGTACTGTGCACTCTGTTATTGCATGGCATTGTTAGTGTTGCAGTTGCTCTGAATAATAAGGTATCATTGATCAATGTCACCCACACTGTGCTACATAATATAACTGTCTAGGAAATCCTGTATAAGAGTGTTGTAATTCACAAAGGTTTAAGAGGGCAATAGTCGATATATGTCCCGGTTCACCTGCATGTGGTCAAGACATGTGCAGAGTCTGTGCAAAAAGAGATGGACAGGTATGTGCATAACATCAACTTGGAATTTGGGAGTATGTGCAGAAACAGTTAGTTAGTGTTAACAAACAATTCCTCCACAGTTATGCTAGGTAAGAGGTGTATGCTGCATGTAAAACAAGTTCATGTATATAGTTGTCAACAGCCATACCACTGTCCAAAGTAAGGCAATAGGGTAGTGTACCAGTACTTGTAAGGTACAGATAACAGCACTGACTAGGAAAGTAATTCAAACTACAGGAATATATTAGCTGTTAATTGGCGTCTTTCTATCCCCACACCATATCTGCAACAATAAACTAAATACCCATCTCAACTGGTATGTGCTGACTTAACTGTAATGTTGGGACATATGTTCTGTTGTTCAATAATTATTTAAATCTGTTTCTATGCATGTGCTATGTTGAAATACTCCCACATTGGTGGCATGGTGCAATCAATGTACCTGCATGCTGTTAATGTTGGGACATATGTCCTATTGCTCGATAATTATTTAAATCTGTTTCTATGCATGTGCTATGTTGAAATACTCCCACATTGGTGGCATGGCGCAATCAATGTACCTGCATGCTGTTGTAATTACCACTGTGGTCCCATATATGCATGTGTTCTGTTTGCTATGCAACTGTTCCATATCTGGTTTTGGGTTAATGGGAATATCTATGCATGCTGTTATACCTAGTCCTGGAATGTGTTGACTATTACTAACCCACATATGTTGATAAAACATAAACACCATAGCACGTATGGTAATGTGGGTCCTAGTGGACCCACCTGTCCCACCTCAGCTGACCATGGCACCAGGTACCAGCACATCTGGGGCCCAAACCAGGACCTCCTTGTCCATTGGTCCTGCACCACCTTCAGGTGGAACCACTCCGGGGATGGGGATCACCCCCCCAGGAGCAGGCACGGACAGGAACCTATCACCCATCACCAGGTCCGGGGTGTGGTGCGTAGAGAGCTCCACAGGGAGTTTGGAGATCTGCTATGTGAGCTTGAGGGCCGTGTGTCACAACTAGAGGGTGGGCCTGGCTCTACAACTCACCCCCCAGCACAGCCACCTTCGGGGCTGTGAAGGTGCAGTGGTGGCTGCCCATGGGTGGGGACCTCAGTCTCACTGTTTCCACTAGGGGGCTCATGTGTGTCTGATTTCCCAACACCCCTCCCCATCAAGGTGTTTCCCCCACGTGTCATATATTGCCCCTGTATGTGTCTTGTTTGAATTGTCTGTTAACCTACCCAACCTACCTCCCCAAATATACCTACTATCCCTCCCAAACATCCCACTCTCACCTGAAAAATAAGGGGCAATCTGTTCCCCAAAAAAAATCTCACCCCATACATAAATGTCCATTTCACATACGTGTCCACTGGGCACATGTAATCTGGTCTAGCTGGCTTAACAACATATTATTGTTGTCCTCAGCCTTCTGTCAGGGGTACGAGTGTCCAAATCTATCTCCAAATTTAGTGCATATTCACAGCTATTGCTATAGATGAAATGGGAAGCTATAGACCTTCGCTACACCTGTCCTGCACATCCCTAGCTATTTTCCCTACTGACTTTCCCTCTTTGTGCCCCTTTTTCACCACTTTCCTATCAACCCTTTTTCATTTCTTTTAAAGAAATTAGAGTGGGGGTAAGTGGAATAAGCACTTTTAAGCAGCAGTAAGCAGGTTTAAGCCTATTTGCACAGTGGTAAGCGATGCCTACACAGGTTAAGCAATTTAGAAGCTAACTGAGTATAAGAATCTGTAACCAGAAGTTAGCAGTGTTTACCTCCATGCAAACCCGCTTACAACTGCTTAAAAGTGCCTTAATCACTATGTATCCAACGGCCCTTGTTATGCCCAGCAAGAAAATAAACAGCCTCTACAAGGCTCAAACCCAGGACTGTGCACACCACAGCCAAAGTGATTTCCCACTAAGCCATGTCAGACATACATAGCCCTCATGTTTTCACAAACATATCATCCAGCACAGTCAGTCACCAGTACAGGAAATGTATTTATATAGATAGATTTGAACAAACATACTTTTCCGAAGTACAAGCAAACACAGGAGGGTTATGGCTGACAAAGTTTGCAGATGACTGCAAACTATATATAGTAAAAACACATCTGACACAGATATCCTTCAGAAGGGTCTCACAGAATGATAACTGGTGCCAGAGCCATGGCCTAAAGTTAAATGCCAAAAATGCATAGTCATACCCTTGGGAAAAACAAGGTTACCTAGCTACCAAATAGGTGGCAATCCACTGAGCACAGAAGAAGTTATCAGGGACCTGGGGACCCAGGTTGATAGTAGTCTGTCATTCGACACCCATGTAGCTAAAGTAGTTAGGAAGACCTTCTACATTGCCCACCTTATCATGAAGGGATTCTCATCTAGATCAAGGAGGTCATAGTCTCCCTATACTCATCACTCATCAGACCAATGATTGAGTACAATGCCCCATTCGAATGTATCTGACCCGACACTTGCAGCAGCTGGAGAGGCCACAAAGTTCCTCACCAAAAGGATAAAGGGTCTCAAACATCTGTCCTATGCTGCCCGACTGAAATAACTCCAGCTCTATTCAGTCGCCATCGCTGCTCAGAGGTGACCTTTGCCTAACATACAAGGCCATGTCAAACCCAGATTTGATGAATATGCTTCACCTCAAAAATCTAGATCCATCAGAGCCACAAGGGCGGAGACTTAAACCTCGACACGGCTATTAATAGGGCGTGCTGGAGGGATAGATTCATCACCCAAAGACTCCCTATGCTGTGGAATAAAATCCCGGTATATGTGAGGCAGAGCACCTCGCTGGCCTTGTTCAAGAGAAATCTTGACCAATGGATGGGAGATCGCAGATATACCCCAGGGATTACCTCAGTGTCACTGCTCGGCAGAGGCACAGCAAAATAATGGGTATAGCTCCCCATACTAAAGGGGTGGCGTAAAACTATGGGCTAGGCTTGTAAATGCCCTCGGGCAGATAGCCTAGTATGAACCTATGAACCTATGAATCTATATATATATATATATATATATATATATATATATATATATATATATATATTTATATATATATATATATATATATATATATATATATATATATATATATGTATATATATATATATATATATATATATATATGTCATATACATCTATAGATATATATGCCTGCATACATATGTGTATATATATATATATATATATATATATATATATATATATATATATACACATATATAGATATGTATATATATATATATATATATATATATATATATATATATATAAAAGAGAACATAACAAATATATATAGGTTCATAGGTTCATACTAGGCTATCTGCCCTGGGGCAATTATAAGCCTAGCCCGATTCTGTATGGCTTACGCCACCCCTTGATTTGAGTATACTGTGCCCTTTAAGGTTTAGTTTACTGTGCCTCTGTCTAATAGTGACATGGGAGTAATCCCTGGGACAAACCTACGATCCCCCATCCACTTATCGAGATTCTTCTTGAAGAGATTCAGTGAGGTGCTCTGCTCACATGAACTGGAATTCTATTCCAGAGTGAAGGGAGCCTCTGGGTTATGAACCTGTCCCTCCAGCAAGTTCTATTTATTTCTGTGCTGAGGTTCAAGTCCCTCGAGCGTGTGGTTCTAAGGGATTTAGATTTACTGAGGTGGAGCATGTCCATTAATTCTGGATTTGACATAGCTTTGTATGTCAGGCATAGATCACCTCAAAGTAGGCGGTATGCAACTGAGTAGAGCTGGAGTTTTTTAACCAAGCAGTATATGGCATCTGTTTGAGACCCTTGATCCTCTTGATCCTCTTGGTGAGATACTTTTGGGGTCTTTCTAATTGCTGCAGGTGTCGGGTAAGGTACATCCCAAAAGGGGCATTGTATTCTATGATGGGCCTGATGAGGGATGAATAAAGGGGCACGATTACCTCTCTTGATCTAGATGTGAAAACCATCGTGATGAGGTGGGCTATGTAGAAGGTCTTTCTAACCACTTTGGCAATGTGGTTTTCAAAGGAGAGATTGCTATCAACTTGGGTCCCCAGGTCCCTAATAACTTTCTCTGTACTTAATCGGTTTCCGCCTATGTGGTAATTTGTGGGCACATTGTTTTGCCAGAGGGTATGACTATACATTTTTGGCATTTAGCTTTAAACCATGGTGCTGGCACCAGTTATCTGTCTCTGTGAGACCTTTTGAAGGATGTTTGTGTCAGCTGGAGAGTTGATTATGGCCCAGTTTGCAGTCATCTGCGAACTTGGTGAGCCATAGTCCTCCACGTTGCCTGTACCTCGGAAAAGTATATACCGAACAAGAGTGGTCCCAGGACAGAACCCTGTGGGGCGCCACTTGTGACCGGTTTTGAGTCTGACATGGCTCCAGCAACTCTCACTCTGTGGGTTCTGTCTTTGAGCCAGTTTGCAACCCATCTTGTGACATAGGGGTTTATATTTAAGCTGCATAGCTTATCTATGATGCCAGTGGGGTATTGTGTCAAATGCCTTTGCAAGGTCCAGATAGGCTGTGTGGACTACCTTCCCTTCATCTATGGCTTTGGTGACTGTTTTGAAGAAGTCAACCAGGTTCAAAAGGCAGGAACTGCCCTTGACAAAGCCGAACTGGGTAGGATCTAGTGTCTGTAGGTCCCCAGTGTCTTTGTTTATGAGCTCCATGATGATCCTCTCCATAGCCTTGCAGACTAAGCTAGTCAGGCTTATGGGGCGATAGTTTCCAGGGTCCGTAGAGGCTCCACCTTTGTGGAGTGAGACCACTGTTGCTGTAAGCCATTCTGTGGGCACATATCCTGTAGTGAGGCTGAGATTGTATAGCTGTTTTATTTGAGGGATTAGTTCCTCTTGTAGTTCATGTAGGACGCAACCTGGGATGCCATCTGGTACCATGGAAGCAGTGTTTTTTGCTTTGGAGAGGGCAGCCTTCACCTGAGCATCTGAGATGTTTGGGAGGCAGCCCTCTGCCGGGATAGATATTTGCTCTTTTGGGGGGGGTGGGGAAGTTTGCACTGAACCTGTCTGCCAGGATATTGGCGATGTCTGTGGGTTCAGTGTATTTTTGTCGTTTAGAATCAACTCAGAACAAGTCTGGGAGTTGCATCCCAGGTTTCTAACATAACTGAAAAATGCCTTATGATTGTCTTTGGTGTCCTGTGCAATTTTTCTCTCGAAGCTGGCCTTGAAGGATTTTATGAGGATCGTAATTTTTGTTAGTACTGATCAGAGATGCCTTCCCTATTAGGGATTTTGCTCTATCATGTAGTAGCTTCCTCCTTCTGTTGTACAGTTTATTTATGGCAGGGGTCCACCAGACTGGAAGCCTGCCTTTGGATGATTGGGTCTTGGTTTTCTTTGGGATAGCATGATCCATGCATTCCTGGAGATGTCCGTAGAATGCATTTATATAGGATTCTGCAGTTTGGGCTGTAGTTTCCACTGGCCCTGGGGCCTTGAAGGATTCCACTTCGGTTTTGAGAAGTGAGAAATTCACTTTTGAGAAGTTTTTCACTGTGGTTTTCTGGGCTGGGGGTGGGGTCGGGATGTGGACATCCAGTGAAATTAATTTATGGTCTGATCTTACCAATGAGGGATATACTTCTGGTGTGGAGCATAGAGTCCCCATGTTGGTAATGATCAGGTCTAGTATGTTGTCCCGTCTTGTGGGAGTGGTGACTAGTTGTTCCATAGCATTTGAGTTTATAATTTCCAGGAATCTTTGGGCTAAGGTGCTGGGGCTTGAGTAGTGCTTCCAGTCAATGTTTGGGTAGTTGAAGTCACCCAATATAATGGTGTTCGGAGAGATCTTCATGTTCTCCAATGTTTTCAGGAAAGCGAATGGGATTCCTGACTTTGAGAGGGTGGTCTGTAGGATGCTATAAACTAAAAAGCAGTCTATATATATATATATATATATATATATATATATATATATATATATATACATCTATAGATATATATGCCTGCATACATATGTTTATATATATATATATATATATATATATATATATATATATATGTATCTATAGATATATATATATATATATATATATATATATATATATATATATATATATATATATATATATACAGATATATATATATAGATATAAAAGAGAACATAACAAATATATATATATATATAACCACAGGCACCGTTAATGGGGGTGAGGAGGCCCAAGCAACATACGTCTTATACGTATTGATATCCCCCCCCCCCCCACAGCCAAACAGGTCTGCCCTGCAATACAGTACCAACTGTTACAAATCCCATAACCAGGACCTGACACAACACAGGCGCAAGATGTTAACAGTAATCCATCCCACCTGTATGATGTCAGGCTTGTATCAATAACATGTCATGCAGTATAGTCTGGCTATCATAGGGAATGTACAATGTGGAAGCAATAAACATTCCTAAGATACATATACACAGACACATATATGCATACATATATATATATATATATATATATATATATATATATATATATATATATATGTGTGTGTGTGTGTGTGTGTGTGTAACTACACATACACACAGAGAGATATGTATAGTTAGGTACATATTTAGAGGGTGTACACCATACGGAATAGCCAGTATGCCTACAGTTGACACCTTACCAACTGGACACCCATACAAAAGACAATTGTTGCCTGCAAGATATACCCACAGAAAGGTCAAAGGATATAACACCACACACAGGTTTGAATACACGAGGAAGCTTTATTTGTGTGCTTTTACAGTTGTATATGCCATGTCATATAGCTGTTAAGACTATGAAACACATA
>NC_056733.1:161296459-161338959 GCF_019279795.1 Protopterus annectens | reverse complement strand
AGGGCAGACTGACCATACACTGGCAAATGCAGATGGCCCATGCTAGTATACCCCTTCCAGGAATAGTGACTGCTGTAGTACACATAACAATAGGTGCAACAAACCGTCATGATAAGGGTGTGCACACATCTGCACACACGGAGTGAATGCATCGCAGTCAGCATCCACACAGCTAACACATTTCATAGACACTGCATGTAAATGTACAGGATGTATGTCACATATCAGGCTCATGTACTGTTAATATATGTGGTGATGTGGTTCCATGACAGATCAAGGAAGGGTGCGTCATATCAGTAAGGGTGTGTACACTCCCGATAGCCACAGAATGGTCTGACAGTTGTCAGTGTAATAGTATTGGATTGGTTATACATGGTCCGCTGATGTTGAAATCTTTAAACCAGACTTCAGGCATTCACAAATGACAGCTGTCCACATATCATCCCAGGTATGTGTTGCTGAAAAACATAGTGGCTGTGAGCATTAGAGCTGACAAAACTGACACAGTACTACACATTCAGCAATGGGTTGTACACCTGTGATGTTTGGTGCACAGTATATGGCAGGGTGCAGAACAGGTGCACAGCAATACTGTGTACATGAGAGCAGTGTTTTCCAGGGGAAGGGGTATCACCTACTAACATAGCCCATGCATCACACACATGTATACTGTTGCTAGCATGGATTGACTATAGCTGCGCTGCATGCTGTTGTGTACCATATGTTATGCATGTTGACAGATGGGTAATGGGAGGACTGTGTGTACTATATTGTCCAACCTCACCTGTATGTGTGTGTGTGTGTGTGTGTGTGTGTGTGTGTGTGTGTGTGTGTGTGTGTGTGTGTGTGTGTGTGTGTGCATGGCTATTTTGTCTGTAGCTTCAATCTGGTGAAGTGGAGGGAGGTTGATGCATGTAGGATGTGTGTGTACATGTGTATGTGTTTGTATGGGTGTCCATGTATGCATGTGTGATTGTGGGGTTGTTCATACTGCTGTACTTCCCTTTGGGATCATGCAGTACATGGACATGGACTGACACATGACACACCAGGAATACTTGTCCGATATGTAATCACAGGTCAGCTGATAGTATAATAAGGTCTGTAGCATGGAACATGCATTGGGAGGGAAAGTAGACACCAGGTATACCCTTATTATCACGTTCAGCAGAGAGGTGAATGACAGCCCATGTATGCAGCACTACAGCTGCATTGGGGAATTACTAGACAACATCAGGGAGTGTATCCATATATTACAGTTGTCACATGATAGGTTGATTGAGCTGCATATCTGGCATGTACTGAGCAATACTTACACATGACACTCCAGTGCGTGACATTATGGCATAAACGTAGTAGCCCCCCACATATAGGGGCCATGTTCACGATGTCCGGACATAGACAGGTTGAACACTGAATGATAGCAGTGAGGACATGTAAAACCTACTCCACTCTGGTCAAGGAGGTAATGGAGTAACAGGTCTTTGTTGCAATCACTTGTCAAGGCATTAAGAGGAATGATACGTTAATGAATGGTATTAATTTGTGTATTTTACCAAGCGCGATGCAGGATGGGGAACTTATGGGAATAAATGTGGGACTGTCTGTAAAATCACGGAGAGGTAGGTATTAAGGTGGAATGTGTGTGTGTGTGTGTGTGTGTGTGTGTGTGTGTGTGTGTGTGTGTGTGTGTGTGTGTGTGTGTGTGTGTGTGTACTGTTATGCAATGTTGTAAAGGTCTTAAAGTGCATTTCTTGTTTTCACCCACAGGTGTCGAGGTGGGTCAGTATCCCTCCTCCATGCAATCAAATGTTGGTGTCCATACAGACACCAAAGATGATGATAGTACTGTTGAGGCACAGGTGGGGTTGTCAGGGGCTGATACAGCACCTTCATTTGACATCCCCCTCTTAGCTACCACAACCCCACACACAGTTTCAGTGTCTATACATACCCCATCACCAGTGGCCACAGCAGAGGGACAGTTGGTGGTCAGTGGCATTTCCCAGGAGAGTGTGGTATCCATGCCTACTGTGTCTGGTCACAACAGGCATAGCTAGATGTCTGGCAGAGCACCACATAGGCAGATGCTCCAGGGTGCTCATGGTAGGGCCGCTGGTCATCATGGCCCTGGCCGAAGTGCCACAACTGCTACCACCAGGTGCATGTTTCAGGCTGTCATGGGGGTGCAGGCACATATGGAACTGTACACCAGATGGGGCCTGAGGCTGCAGAGGGCTGCTCTCACATCTGCATGCGACAACTTCCATGAACTGTCTGGTGCCCTCTCTGCTCATACCAAGGTCCTGGATAGACAGTTTGGTGAGATCATGGGCCTCCTCGACTGTGGTTTGTCCGTTCTTGAACATGTGGTGGGAGTGCGGTGATGGTTGCATGGATGTAGGCCAGCAACACCAACAGCTGGCAGTCAACATAGACATGCTAGGACACCAAGGTGCTCTCATAACAGCAGTGCCAGCCGCAGCACTGCAGGAGAGGTGCTGTCCATACCACTCCGCAGCATGCCATGAGCACATGGTCCTGGCCGAACCTGGAGGGACCTGGTTCCAGTGGACTTCTGACATCATCAGGGGAGAGTAGCACATCTAGGCCTGTACCTGGATGTGCCCATGGAACCCCTGGTAGGTACAGTCCATGTGCACATGGTCAGAGGTGGTGAACTGCACACCCTGCCAGGTATGGTCTGCAGCTGTCCATAAACACCTGTATAGGGCCGCCACATGGCAGAACTGTGTGCATGCATACCCACACACTAAACAAACACATCTAGGGCAATCCATACCTACACACACCACATCACCACACCCAGTTCACATAATTACACTCCTCACCCTCACACATGGTGTCAAATGTATGGCCCACCCTCTGCCTCTGACAAACCAACATATTCTGTGCATATGATGATACCTGTGCCACATCCCTGTCATCCATACCATCAATGCAGGGACAGGCTAATATAGTTCTGATGCACATGGTGACTGTACCACAGTGTACCAATGTACTGTAGTGTAACATGTTGTCAGGAGTAATGTTTAATTTATACATGTCAGGTAGTGTAGCCGTCCAGCAATGATGCATTATAGCTGTTAGTAACAGTGGGTGACTGTGGTCTCTATAATGTTATCCATCTGTGCTGTAGGTGTACATGTGTCAGCAGGAGGATGGTTTGCAGTCATCTTCCACAAGGGGTATGGCATTGTGGTGACACCATGGCTGTGACATATCCGGGGTACAGTTGAACACATCACATGTTTGCATAACAGTTATTGCCTGTGCCACATGGACAGGTGACCTGCTGGGACATGTATAATCTGCAACTTGATGTAGACCCATCCACATACACCACACTCTTACTTGGCAACACTGGGACTAGACTCCCTACCTAGGTATGTAGTGCTACTGAACTGTGTAGCTTTCATTGCACACACCACACAGCATTTAGGGTGAGGTGTGTTCCAGGTTACATGTTACATTCAGAACATCCCCAGACATGTGCAGTATGGTAATGGGGGGTATAATGGTTGTATATGGACAATACATTGTGTGATATACCATCATATACACATTAAAGGACAAATAACAGCTAGACACACATCCAAGAGACCTGGGCCTATTGGTGCTAACTAACTTGTCCGTGTGTCCAATGTGTTACAGGTAAGGTGCACACAGCACATGCATAACTGGACTGGATTGTGGTATCAGTTACTGGTATTGTTGATGGTGACAGTGGTCACCATAAAGTGGTATGTGGACATATACAGGGTGTACCATGGTGTAATGACAGTGTACAAAGCACCCACATCCTCCACTGGATATTGTACTCACTGGAACCCATGATGACACTCTGAAATACCCACCATCACACATTGCCCACGACTGAGATACAACCCATTGTATATCATAACAGTGGTACTACAGGGATATGCATCTAATGCACATGCCACAGACATAGTAGGGTGTTATATTGTCATGCCTCACCTATGGGCAGCAACAACACTATCTGTACTACTGTGTGGCAATGCGTATTGTAATAGGAGTATGTGGCCTCGGAATGCTGCACCCTACAGATATACAGACATGCACACATACATACACTTGCCAGAACTCAAAGGGTATCCCATGCCTATCAACCCATTTGTACAACACTGTTGTGCTGGTAGTGCAAGGCTCATGTAGCCAGTAGGGAGAGGAGTGTAAACAGGTACATGTAATGTCCGATACAGCAGCAGCCACATTTGACTATGGCAATGGGTGTTGCAGTGGTTGTGAAGGCCCTCATGGAATTCTCAACTACAGGTGTACCAACACACAGACACTGCAATCCTCAGTAATGCACATGTACACATGTGCCAGTACTGGGGTGCATCACTGCAGGTGGTCATAGCTGTGTACCTGGCTATTGTCCATGGAGAGATGGGTTGTGTAGGGGATGTGTGCATAGTGGTATCATGCCACCTGCCATTTGTCATCAGGCAATCTATTGATAGACACCGCTGTGGTGACCCTCAGGGTGAGAGTGACATGTATCAGTCAATCCTCTGTGTGCCTCCTGTACATGGCCACTGAGGTGATCTAGTTGACATGTATGCAACATGTATGACAATACATGGTTAGTGTCTATGATGGAGACCTGTACCCAAGCATGTTCTGTTGACTGTGGTAGTGTAGTGGAAGTACCCTGGCATGTGGTGCATACAGGGTTTTGTCTCCTATATGTGCCAGTTATTACACAGCAGGGCAGACATGTCAGTGTCAATCAAGCATAAGTTGACTGTGGGTATCTCAGCTGGATACCTGCCATCTGCATATCTGTACAGGAACTGACACACATCAGCTTGGCAAGTAGCTATGCAGCAGGATGAATGTGTTGACAGATAGACGTTTGACAACAATATGTATACCATTACTACATGTTGGAAGCCATCACTAACATGTGCTGTACAGACGGTAGTCTACAGTTACATTCCACATGTCAGATCATTATCCAGTAGGGGATATATAGTGTGACACACCTCATACATCAGGAACACAACAGTGAGGCCTCAGAGTCCAGCTATGCCTGCAGGGGTGTTTGTTGTCAGTATTCTATTTAGTACTCTTCTCTTAGGTTCATAGGTTCATAGGTTCATACTAGGCAATCTGCCCTAGGGCATTTATAAGCCTAGCCAGAATGTGTTTGGCTTTCGCCACCCATTTTAAATTTCTTTTGCTATGCCCTTTTTTGAGGTTAGTATACTGTGCCTCTGCCTAACAGTGACACAGAAGTGATACCCGGGGTAAACCTACGATCTCCCATCCACTCATCAAGATTCCTCTTGAAAAGAGTCAATGAGGGACTCTGCCTAACCTGGACTGGGATTTTATTCCAGAGTGAAGGGAGCCTCTGGGTTATGAATCTGTCCCTCCAGCATGTCCTATTTATTTCAGTGCTGAGGTTCAAGTCTCTCGAACGTAGCTCGATGGGATTTGGATTCTCTGAGGTGCAGCATGTCCATTAATTCCGGGTTGGACATGGCTTTATACGTCAGGCACAGATCACCTCTGAACAGGCGGTATGCCACTGAGTAGAGCTGGAGTTTCTTTGACCTGACAGCATCTGGCATCTCTTTGAGCCCTTCGATCATCTTGGTGAGAATGCGTTTGGGGTCTTTCCAGTTGCTGCAGGTGTCTGGTAAGGTACATCCCAAAAGGGGCATTGTACTCAATTATGGGCCTGATGAGGGATGAGTAAAGAGGCACGATGACCTTCCCTGATCTAGATGTGAATCCTTCATGATTAGGTGGGCTATATAAAATGTTTTTCTAACCACTTTGGCCACATGGTTGTCAAATGAGAGATTGCTATCAACTTGGGTCCCCAGGTCCCTAATTACTTCTTCTGTACTTAATGGATTACCACCTATGTGGTAATTTGGCACTTTGTTTTTGCCAAAGGGATGACTATACACTTTTGGCATTTAGCTTGAGGCCATGGCTCTGGCACCAGTTGTCTGTTTCTATGAGGCCCTTTTGGAGGATGCTTGTGTCGGCTGGAGAGTCGATTATGGCACCCAGTTTGCAGTCATCTGCGAACTTGGTCAGCCACAGTCCTTCCGTGTTGGCCTGTACCTCCGAAATATATACCGAACAAGAGAGGTCCCAGGACTGAGCCTTGTGGGACACCACTTGTAACTGGTTTGGAGTCTGACATGGCTCCAGCAATTCTAACCATGTGGGTTCTGTCCTTGAGCCAGTTTGCAATCCATCTAGTGACATAGGGGTTTATATTTAAGCTGGTGAGCTTATCTATAATGCCCGAGTGGGGTATTGTATCGAAGGCTTTTGAGAGGTCCAGGTAGGCTGTGTGGACCACCTTCCCCTCGTCAATGGCCTTGGTGACTGTTTCAAAGAAATCAACCAGGTTTAAGAGGCAGGATCTGCCCTTAACAAAGCCAAACTGGGTAGGATCCAGTGTCTGTAGGTCCCCAATATCTTTATTTATGAGGTCCATGATGATCCTTTCCATAGCTTTGCAGACCAAGCTAGTCAGGCTTATGGGGCGATAGTTTCCAGGATCCGTTGAGGCACCACCTTTGCCTGGGAAAGCACTGTCAATAGTAGTACCGTCATGAGACACTACATGTCAGTGTGACAGCACATACCTTGGGTTACTACACCTGTATGTAATACATTCAAATTGATAACAGTGCTGTACAGGTCTCATATATTTGTGTGTCCCAGACATGACACTCACACCCCTTGCTACTGTAATGACAGCACATAGTACATGACATTACATACACTTATTACATATGTCATTACCCTGCTATGTTATCAGACTGGATGGTGAGAACTGGTTACCAGGGCTAAGCCATGCTTAGCAGGTGTCAGCATTGCTGCAATATAACATCTAAGCATATTTGTGCACTGGTAAGTGAAGCCTGCATGGTGTAAGTGCCTGTATGTTTAACTGTACCATAGCAGCACTTAGCTTCATACAAATCCATGCAAATCCACTTAAAGCTGCTCAAAACTGCCTTAACCACTCTGTATACAACAGGCCTTGTTCTGCCCAGCAACAAAATAAACAGCCCTTGCAGGTTTTGAACCCAGGACCCAGTACACTATAGTCACCACAGTTAACCACTACACCATGACCACTATAAAGACAGTTGTAGTTTTACCAATATATCTTTTTTACTTCACATATTGATTAGTACTGAACAATTGCTTTGACTTCCACAATTGTGTAGTACTTGTTAAGCATCACATATGTTGTTATATCATAATGTGAACATATCAGATACATACGGTGAGATACATCTGGGAAGGTATACACAACCGTGATATTAACACATGGCAGGAATATGGATATATACATATGCATATGTTGATATATGTCTACATGTACATACACATGTATATTCATACATATGTCTGTCTACACATCTGTATAGTGCATCATATATATGGCCATTTATAGATCTCTTTGTAGATTGTTTGTTTGTTGTTGTTTTATACTAGGCTAACTGACCTTGTGGGTCATTTAAAGACCAGCCAATTGCCACATGTAAGAATCAAACCCTGAACCCTTATATATATATATATATATATATATATATATATATATATATATATATATATATATATATATGTATATACATATATATGTATATATAGATATATATGTATGCACATCCTATGTTTACAGATATACCTATTATATATATGTAGATATCTATAACTATATGTGCATACATATCTATTTAAATATACCTATTTATGTCGATATATATATATATATATATATGTAAATATCCATAACTATATGTGCATACATATCTATATCTGTATATGTGTAGACATATATTGCTGTGTATATGTATATATTTGAGTGTTTATATGTATGTATATATATATATATATATATATATATATATATATATATATATATATATTAGTGCAAGGGGATGTCATGTATGTATTGCAGGTATATATGTAGACTGTTGCTATATACTGTAATAGGGGTTGCCTTAACAGACATGTGTGTGGGAGGTCACATCTGCTTTTGACATGTGCGCCATTGGCTACTGAAGGACATCCTAAGGACATCATAGTATAGTACAACTGCTAGCACAGTAATGATGCTGTGGACTACAGCAGAGATATGACCAATATATGTGGACAGTCTGGCACTCTGTGGTCAGTCCAGAGGTGCACACATATCCCCTTCATGAGAGACATGTGGACCATGCCTCATAATGTTGATGTTAATAGCCATGTACATGTATATCACGTAAATACTGGACTACATATGCCCACACAGTTTATGCATGCACACACGCCAGTCGGTCATGACACATAATACCTGGTGGTACAGAGGTCACATGGTCACATACTACCCAGTAGTTAGTGACATACATCTGTACAGAATCCCACTGCTTTGTCAGAAATACACAACAGTTATGGTGGCCTGGCAGCAGTATGTCTTGCAAATAACTGGACATAACACACTGGATAATTACACTAGGCTGCTAAGCATGTCACAAAGCACTGTGCAAACTACAGGCAGACTGACACAACACTGGACTACATTTTGTATGGGGGAATACACATGTACCTGCAATTATAGTGGGCTCTATACATGCATGTCACAGCATAGAGTAACAGACACCTGTGAGAAAGTGCATACGCACAACCAATGTAAACACAACCACATATGGTACACATGCTTAATATGACACTATATGGAATGTCTTATAAACACCATCCTCATAAGTGCCACTCACACACTAACCCTACATACACTGGGTCATGGCACAGTGTGGTCCGATGGCTGTCTGTGGTATAGGACACATGTGTGTCTGGCCCTATAGACATGTGAGCCAATAGGGTACCTTACTCTGGAGCAGCATGTAACATCAGATAGAACAGAACCAAGAACAATGGCATCTACGACAGTCTGTGCACAGCCCAAGGTACGCATGCGCATTACACATACTGTTAACAATCACCCTAAGTACACAGACCCCAGTACTGTACACACAAATGCAGAATGCCTAAGGTATGTCCTCAGAAGCAACCCCTACTATACATAACATGTCTAGCAGTCTGATATCTGACTGGCTTGTTATCAGGTATGATGTCAATAAATAATGGTGTACAGAACATATGCACCTCTTACTGCATGACATATGACATATGTACAAAGATCGGCAGACTTGTGACTGGAGCTATGAACACTGGCCCAATATTGGCATGTTGCTGTGATAACCTCATACATTTACTGTCATACCAGGGTTTGTTGTGACATATGTCCTATGAGGGATTTGAAGTCAGTAACTTTCATGGCTGTCATTATGTACTCATGTCCTCACACTACGCTTCTGCAGTTCTCAGATAGGTGTTCTGTGAATAACACAAGAAACAAAAGGCTCCACACACTGCCCAGTCTGCAGATGGCCCTACAGATGGGAGTTTCATCAAAAACATAGCACTGTCATACCAGTTATTAAAACATGTAGACCAGCCATATCCACACACACCCTGTTAAACTGACATTACTCCAAATGAAGAATATCAACACTTACATTCTGTAGTCATTTCTGGCACATCCCTCTCTTGTCTGTTGGCCTGTTTCCACAGTGTATGTTGTTAGAGGTAAATCCCAAAACCATCTGTGATGCTGTTTGCCAAACACCAGATCTAGGTCCTGCTCACAGTGAATGAAAAGGCCCAACACCAACATAATGTTCCTAGATAGTGGAGTGTGTTTCCATGCAATTGCCTATGGGAATGTTACCACAGCTGTTCCACATGCAATCAGTTAGAGGAGAACAGCAATTCATGCAAAGACTATCAGCTAATCATGAGCATCACTTACAAAACACAAGCTGTTGCCTAAGCAAAGCAGGTATACTTCTCCACATCGACCAGAGAGGTAGTGAGAGAGACAGACAGAGACAAAGTAAGTCAAAGATGGGGTGGGAGAGTTAAACCTAAGCATGTCCGTATCACACACCTACCAGTATGGGGTTTCAACTCCCTGACTGACTATGCATTGCTATCACATGTCTATGCAGTTATTGCATGAGCCACATAGCTTACATGTTGGGGAGCTGTCCAAATGTATATGTGATGGTGAGTGACATCTGCAACAGTGATATAGTAGTGATACGGTAGGTGTAGTACACGTGCCTGTCCACATGAATAGATGTCGGCGTCAACAAAGCCACACTGTCAGGGACTCACACACATTGACACACTTGGCAGGGTCAGGAATACACTTCCTAACTAGTTAGTTTTCCACAATACAGCAATGCGCAGGTATCACATGCACCACAGGTGTTATCCAGATTTTATATGTGCAAAGGGTATATGAAGGTTTCTGACATCAGACAGCATGCTTCAGTATGCCAATGGGAGTTTTAGTGAGTGTGAATGTGTTCGAAAGCATCATACACCACACACACAGACACAGGGTGCCACTACTGACATGCATGGGTGCATTCCTTCATGGGTGTGTAGTGGTTGACTGTGCCAGAAGGCTATACAAGGCTAGGTGAAGGGTATAACTTGGCATCAGGCCACATGACAATGGTCTACAGTGTGGCTCAGGGGTGTAGTATCTGGATTGGCCCACACAGGTGGGTATTGTATTCACCATCAAGTCACCTGGGTTATTATTGTGTGTGGCCAGTGCTGTGCGATGCTTGCAATGCATGTGTTCTATAGTCCATGACATGGATGGTGTCTAGGATGTGCACATGTCCTACATGCATGTACAGTAACATGTGGAACTGTACCTGGGGTGTCTGGCACATGTTGTGTACACAGATTATTATCAGATGTGCCAGTCCTGGCCTCATGTGGCAGGAAATTATAATGGACAGCAGGTTGACCCTGCACCTGCATTGATAGCATGATACAGGTTTTCCCTGGTGTCAGTGGCATCTGTCCATACAGGGCATGTGTTTAGGCATGGTATGTCCTTTGTGGGTCACATTTGATGGCACCACAGTTGTTGCAGGCGTCCAGTGGGGAACATAGTGAAGGCGCACTGTCTGTAATTACATGCCTATTGTACTGATTGACAGAGTGCAATGCCCTCTGTAGTCCACTGCAATCACACCATGGTTACTATCTGTGGGCAATATGCAGGGTACTACCAACATAGCGGTTGCTACCTAGGCAAGTGTGTTTGTGTATGAGACATGGGTTGAGAGTGTTATCTGGGTAATACAAGGGTTGCTTACTTTGTTCACCAGACCTTGATATCACATGTGGAGGTATGGATTGGCACCCCAGCCTCTCGGCTATTTGACATCTGTTATCCTTGTAAGGTGGACATTGTGACATATAACAGGGCCACCATATAAAAAATTTGCAAAACCCACTCCACAAAGAGTCCAGTTGTTACACACTCACAGCCACCTCCGCACAGGATATGAATGACAAAAACAGACACACACACACACACTTGCCATGTCTGGGATTAGAAGTCCTACTTAACTAGCTTACCACACTACAGCATTCCACAGTTATAGGATGCACCACAGAGATTAGTGGACTACTCATTCCCCAAACGTGTATTTCACTGGGAATGACATCAGCAGGCTTGCCTAAGTAGGTCAATGGAGATTGTAGTGACTGTGAATGGCCTCAAAAGCATTGCACCCTACACAGACACACACATCCACACTTGCTTTGTCAGGGAATAGAACTCCTACCAACCAACTATATCACACTGCAACATTACGTAGTTATAGGACATACCACGAAGATTACTGGACTACTCCTTCCCCAAAGGTGTATTTCACTGGGAATGACATCAGCAGGCTTGCCAAAGTAGGTCAATGGAAGTTGTAATGACTGTGAATTGCCTCAAAAGCATTGCACCCTACACAGGCAACCAAACATCCACACTTGCCATGTCTGGGAACAGAACCCTGCCAAACTACTATATCACACAACAGCATTATGTTGTTATAGGACACGCCACTGAGGTTACTGAAGTACTCTTTCCCAAAGGTGTATTTCACTGGGAATGACATCAGCAGGCTTGCCAAAGTAGGTCAATGGAGATTGTAGTGACTGTGAATGGCCTCAAACTCATTGCACCCTACACAGACAAACAAACACACACACTTGCCATGTCTGGGAATAGAACCCCTACCAAACTATTATATCATACTACAGCATTACACCCTACACATACAAACAAACACACACACAAACATCCACACTTGCCATGCCTGGGAATAGATCCCCTACCAAACTATTATATAATATTATAGCATTACACTGTTATAGGATGCACCACTGAGATTAATGGACTACACCTTCCCCAAAGGTGTATTTCAAAGTGAATTACATCAGCAGGCTTGCCAAAGTAGGGCCTTTGAATTGTAGTGAGTGTGCCTAGCCTAAAAAACATTGTTCCCTACACAGACAGAGACACACACACACACACACACACACACACACACACACACACACACACACACACACACACACACACACACACAAACAAACACACACACACAAACATCCACACTTGCCATGTCTGTGATTAGAACTCCTACCTAACTAGTTTATCACACTACAGCATTACACAGTTATGGGACATGCCACAGAGATTACTGGGCTATTTTTTCCCAAAGGTGTATTTCACAGTGAATGACATCAGCAGGCTTGCCAAAGTAGGGCATTTGAATTGTAGTGAGTGTGACTAGCCTAAAAAGCATTGCTCCCTGCACAGACAGAAACACACACATACACACACACTCACAGTTGCGTGTCTGGGATTATAACTCATACCTAACACACCACAGATATTACTGGGCTACTCCTTTTCTAAAGGTGTATTTCAAAGTGAATGACATCAGCAGGCTTGCCAAAGTAGGACATTTGACTTGTAGTAAGTGTGACTAGTCTACAAAGCATTGCTCCCTATACAGACAAAGACACACACACACATACATACACAAACAATTGCAATGTCTGGGATTATTATGCAGTTAGAAGACATGCCACAGAGATTACTGGGCTATCTTTTCTCCAAAGGTGTATTTTACAGTGACAAACATCAGCAGGCTTGCCATAGTAGGGCTATGGGGAGGGCAGTGTGTGTGCATGGGCCATAACCCATTCATCTAGAGGTAGACACACCACACTCAGGCACACACAGGTTTATATTCCACAGGTATGTGTATACAACTGCTAGTTGACTACTGCCTTGTACAGTCATGTTGCACAGCTAGCACTAGCACCACAGAGTCTTTAATGCTGAGTGTTACCAGTGGCTAATTTCTACAGTGAGTGACACTTACACATCATGTGGCTGTAGCCATTTGGCTGTGTGCTTGGTGGGACAGGCCTCATGGTGGAAGGCTCTTTGTCAATGTCACTCTCTGCCACACATTTATGTATGTGTACTTTTGGCATATTATAGCGTGTTGTCCTTTGATATATGTGGGTATTCCTGTCTAATGTGTGTGCAAAGCATGACTGGTGCATACTGAGGAGTGTATGCACTAACATCTGCAACTGTCAGATATGTATGGTCCACTGTTGCTGGCAGACATGGGCTTCATTTTTCTAAGTGTGTGAGGAATACCCTGTATGCCCTTCTGTATTGAATGTGTGGATCCATTCCAGGTAGATTGTACTCCAGTGCAGACCATTCTGTTCTACACCTACAGCTAGCAAACTCTTTCTGCATGATATCTGTAGATCAGTTGGCAATATGGGGTCAAACTGTGAAAGGGATAGTGTGTACTGTAGATTATTGTGTCTATGCTGCTTCTGCTACATGGTACTGGTGTCAGCAGAGATATACAGACATGTGTACTGTTATACACTGTGATGTTTTATGTCCTCAAGCAGTGATGTCCTGGGGAACTCAGGGTGAATGCAGCCGTGTCTAGTATTGTGGTCAAACGCCTACATATTCCTGGAAAGTTATGCCATTCTGGTGGGGGAGCTGCAGACACTTGCTGCTGGGTCTGTGTATCGAGTTTAGCACCTTGGTAGAGTGATGGCAGAGGATCCAATACTTGTACATCCATCGACATGACAGTATGGCCTTATCCTGCTGTGGCAACACCTCACAGCTGTATAGATTCACACAGGTTACCCAGAAGCAGGGGTCATAAATCAGGACATTACTCCATATTGTGGTGTATGGGCAGGTTTGTAGCCACCCATTTTTGTGTTTGCAACCAGGAATAGTGTGTGCACATGGCTGTGTTTTTTTTTCTATGCACATTCCATGCTGCCCATGCTCCCACCCCATCTATTATTCTGTCCTCTTCCATACATTATGCAAACATTCTCTAATACTTTCCCTATCGTTATCACCTCATCACAGCTGTGTTTTGGTGTTGGTCCACAGTTCATGCAGGGGGACATGGTGGACATGTTACTGTGGTTTGTCCACATAGCCTTACATGTGGGTTATGTGGAGTGTGTTGTGTTGTTATTTGGGTGTCCATGACATAACATACATTGGCAGTACAAGTGAGATGCAGGTCTTTGGCAGATGCCTGTAGCCCATTTGGTGGTGATGCAAGCCAACTGTAGCAGGCCGTTGCATTCTGTCACTTCTACAGTCCCAGACTGCCATACAGTATATTCCCCTGGGGTGACAGGGTAGGTGTGCTAGGTGTTCATGCCAATACTTTCTATCACTTGGTGTGGATGCTGGCAGGGTGCTGCTTACAGCTAGGGACACACCTTCATGGGACACCTGCACTGCATGCTGCATTCTTTTGCTATTTCCATACACAGGTGGGGTCATATTGTACCCATTCCCAACAACAGGGATAAGACTGGAGAGGTACCCATGGGTGGTGTATGGGTGAGCTGGATGCATGTGTGCTATGGACACTACTTGCATCTGACTCACAGGTATGCTTGGGGCATTCCAATTATGCTGGCTTGTGCAGGGACATCAGCTGTTTCTCAATACATAAGTCTTATCACCTTTGTGATCCGCAAGTGTTCGGCCAGACAACATCGGTATTCCCTACTACAAGCCCAGATAATGTGATGCATACCTCTATGTACAATTCCAAGGGTGTGTCCGTTTCACAGTTACACATTGTGCACTGTATGTCTGGGGTACTTTTCCCTGTGTTCTGCTTGTATATCTAGCCAACAGTCATGCCATGTCCATCTTTCAGATGGTGACACATATTACCGCCATACATTTACAATGGCTTACTGCTAGAATGTGTTATACTGGCATGTCTTTGGCACTGCAGTTGTGAGGACTTGGCCCTGTCATCGGCAGTAGTGGGCAATGGCCACCAGGTCAAACCTCAACATGCATACATACTGACCACTCACACAATATGAAACACACACCAACCTAACACACGCATACCTGCATATTGTACAAATGCTACAATCTATCCTGCTACCTTGGCCACCTCAGGTCATCTGTGCTCCACTGGAATTATACCTGCACATACATGATACTACATGTCTACATCAGATTTGCGGGGGGCACACCTGACTGTTACTACATTTCTACATAGGATTGGGGGGCACATCTGACTGTTACAACATGTGTACATTGGATTGGGGGGCACACCAGACTGTTACTACATTTCTAAATAGGACTGGGGTACATCTGACTGTTTCTACATTTCTACATAGGGTTGCGGGGGGGGCTCACCTGACTGTTACAATGTGTTTACATTGGATTGGGGGGCACACAAGACTGTTACTTCAATTCTAAATAGGATTGGGGGGCACACCTGACTGTTTTTACATTTCTAAATAGGATTGCAGGGAGCACACCTGTCGGGGGCACATTTGACTGTTACAACGTGTCTACATTAGATTTGGGGGGACACACCAGACTGTTACTACATTTCTACATAGGATTGGGGATGGGGAACACCTGACTGTTTCTACATTTCTACATAGGGATAGGGGGCACACCTGACGGGTTCTACATTTCTACACAGGATTGGGGGGCACACCTGACTGTTTCTACATTTCTACACAGGATTGGGGGGCACACCTGACTGTTTCTACACTTCTGCACAGGATTGGGGGGGCACACCTGACTGTTTCTACATTTTTGTATAGGATTGGGGGGCACACCCGGCACTTGTACACATTTGCTATGACTGTACTGGTATGTCAGGTACTCCATTTCATTCTGTATTGTAACCTATCATGCTGACTAGAGGCATATCAGTTTACTACAGGTCTTAGGTTTGATTGACCTACATATCAGTTTCTAACTTCTTACCCTTCAGAAATAACATCCCACTGCCTGTCCTGATGTAGTTTGTCTGTGTAGGCCTGGGGGGAGGTTACCCATAACCATCAATCAGAGGCATTAGCACGGCCTTTGTTTGTGTTTGTCTACACCTGTCCTGCTGGCTGAGACTGTTGTTGGGGATGTGAACCTCCCTGAATGGCATGTGTGTGTCATATGGACACACATATGGCCCAGCACATTTCCTGCAGTGGGTTTTGTCACCATGTGTAGTACTGGCAACTATGGTGACACTAGTATTTGTTACAGATCACATGCTTCCACTATAGGTGTCTACTATCTGCTGTCATCCCATTCAGCCACCCGATTCTCTTGCATGCTGACTTCCATACTGTAGATACAAGTAACAACACATACTACTCCATTCGGCAATTGGTAAGAAGAGTGACTTACCTTGTGGGTGTGCCAGTATTGAGGATGGTGCTGGAGGGCTGCTTATGTCGGATGCACATAGTACACTCCCTATACATGGTTGAGCACAGGTAGTGTCATGTCTGGCATCCCTTTTACTGTATGTGTGAGTCAGAAAGAGGTGTCATTCCCTGAATCCCTCCTGTGTCAGTGTATGTGCTATACATTACCTCTTTGACAAGGCCAGGGCATACTGGGCATGCCTCCTTCTGCCTACTAGAGCAGGCTCAGTTTCTTCTTCCTCTGAGTCACTCTGTGCCTGTTCAGGCCTTGGCAATGGTGGGGGGCTGTGTGGCCCTGACCCATGCTTCCTCCTGCTGCAGCTGTTTCCACAGGATCATATTGTGTAGCATGGCCCAAATTATAACAATTTTAGAACATGTAGCTGGGGAGTACTGCAAGGCTCCACTGCATGTGTCCAGGCACCGGAACTGTGACTTGAGCATCCCAAACACATGCTCTAGTATAATTCTGGTCTGTGCATGTGCCTCATTATGGCGTTCTTGTTCGAGTGTGTATGCATTTCTGATGGGTGTCATCAGCCACATCTGAAGTGCATAACCAGCATCCCCCACTAGGTGACCATGGGGGATGTCCCCATTAGCAAATCTCTGGTACAGCTGCATCAGATGCCAAATGTGGGAATTGTGATAGCTTCCAGGGCAGCCAGCACACACATTCATTATTATGCCCTGGGCATTGCACACAACCTGGCAGTTGATGGAGAGAAAGCCCTTGCGGTTAATGTAGACCCTACCCCGCTCACCAGGTGGTGCTTTGATGTGTATGTGCATGCAGTCTATAGCACCCACTACCTCAGGGTATTCTGCTATTTGGTGGAAGAGATGCATATTGCTGGACAACTTCTCACGGGTGTTGGGGAAGTATACGTGCTCACAGGCATGTGCTGATATGGCATCCAGGAATTCGTGGTGTACCCTTGATGCTGATGCCTGTAAGATCCCCATGATAACCACAGATGGTGGTGAGGATGAGAATGCTGATGCCCAACCCACAGTGAGGAGAAGGAGAATAGTGTGCAGACCCAGGGTATCCTACCAGGGGCTACATGAGCTGGAGATAGTGTAGCACTATAGGGTGGACAGGGACATCATACAACAAATTGTTGAGCTGTGCCAGCCACACCTCCCAGACAGAACCAACAGAGGGGAACCCATCCCAGTGGATACCAAGGTATACGTAGGCTTAAGAAGAATAGCCACAGGTACTTTCCAAAGGTCAGCTGCGGATATCATGGGGATCTCACAAGCATCAGTATCCAGGGTACTCCACCAGTTCCTGGAAGCCATGTCAGTACATGCCGGTGAGTATATATATTTCCTCAACACCCATGAGGCATTGGCCAGCAATATGCATCTCTTCCTCCAAATAGCAGAATACCCTGAGGTAGTGGGTGCTATAGTCTGCATGCACATCAAAGCACCACCCGGTGAGCTGGGTAGGGTCTACATAAACCTCAACGGCTTCTTTCCATCAACTGCCAGGTCGTGTGCAATGCCCAGGGCATTATAATGAATGCTTGTGCTGGCAGCCCTGGAAGCTATCACGACTCCTACATCTGGCATATAACACAGCTGTACCAGAGATTTGACAGTGGGGACATCCCATATGGCCACCTAGTGGGGGATGCTAGTTATGCACTGGAGCCATGGCTGATGACTCCCATCAGAAATGCACACACGCCCAAACAAGAACTCCATAATGAGGCACATGCACAAACCAGAATAATAATAGAGCATGTGTTTGGGATATTCAAGTTACAGTTACAGTGCCTGGACATATCCTCTGGAGCCTTGCAGTACTCTACAGCTACATGTACACATATTTTCATTGCATGTGCCATTTTACACACTATGATCCTGTGGAAACAGCTGCAGCAGAAACAGCATGGGGCAGGGCCACACAGCATCCCACCAATGCCAAGAACAGCACAGGCACAGAGTGACTCGGAGGAGGACCAACCTGAGCCTGCCCAATTAGGCAGAAGGAGGTGTGCCCAGTATGCCCGGGCTTTAGCAAAGAGGCAATGCATAGCACATACACTGACATGGTAGGAACCCAGGGAATGACACCTCTCTCTCTGACTTACATATACAGTAAAAGGGATGCCAAACATGACATTACCTGTGCTTTACCATGCACAGGGAGTGTACTATGTGCATCCGACATAGTTAGCCCTCCAGCACCATCCACAATACTGGCACAGCCACAAGGTAAGTCACTCTTCCTATCAATTGCTTAATGGAGTAGTATGTTCTGGTAGTTGTATCTATGGTATGGATGTGAGCATACAAGGGAATTGGGTGGTTGAATGAGATGGCAGCAGTTAGTGGACACCTATATGGGCAGCATGAAATCTATAACAAATACTGGTGTCAACAAAGTAGGCAGTACTAGACAAGGTGACAAATCCCGCAGCAGTACATGTGGTGGCCCAAATGTGTGTCTATAGGACACACATGCATGTCAGTGAGGCTCGCATACCCAACAAAGGCCTCAGCCAGCAGGACAGGTATAGATGACTACAAAGAAAGGCTGTGCTAAGGCCTCCAGTTGATGGCAATGGAGAGCAGTCCCCCTCCAGACCTACACAGACAGACTACAACAGGTCAGGCAGTTGCATGTTAATTCTGAATAGTAAGAGGTCTGAAACTGAAATGTAGGTCAATAAAACCTAATATCTGTACTCATGATAGGTCAGAATACAAAATGAAATGGAAGCCAACAGAGTTCCTGAAATACCAGTACAGTCATAGCAAATGTTTACAGTTGTCAGGTGTGCCGCCCCACAATCCTATGTAGAAATGCAGTAACATATACGTGTGAGTTTAATACCAGTGGAGCACAGATTACTTGAGCAGGCCAAATTTACAGGATAGATTGTTCCTTGTGTACAATATGCAGGGCTCTGTGTGTTAGGTCGTTGTGTGTTGTATATTGTGTGGAAGTGGTCAGCATGTAGGCATGGAGGGTTGTGTCCTGATGGCCTATGGCCAGTACTGTTGATGACAGGGTCATGTTCTGATAACTGCACTGCCAACCACAGTGCATCCCAGCTAGACTCATTTCAGCAGTCATCTAGACTCATTGTTCAGATGTCAATATCTGTCACCATCTGAAAGATGGACATTCCATGAATGTGGGCCCAGACATACACACAGTACACAGGTGGAAGTGTCCTAGACAGAGTACATAATATGTAACTGTCAGCTGCACACACCTTTGGAATTGTACATACAGTTTAGCAGCACATTAGTTGTCTGTGTAGTATGGAATACTGATGTAGTCTGGCTGATCACTGGCAGACCACAAAAGGTACAGTTATGAAGTAATGAGAGACTGCCTATGTCCCTGCACAAGGCAGCATAAAGGGAATGTCCCAGGTATATCTGTGAGTCAGCTGCAAGAAGCTTCCATATCACACATGCACTCAGCTCACACCACCATCAGCCACAGTTTATCACAGGTCATATCCCTGCTGTTGGGAATGAGTACAGTATGATCCCCACTTCTGTATGGGAATACCCACAGAATGCAGCATGCTGAAGAGGTGTACCATGCAGGTGTGTTCCTAGCTGTAAGCAGCACCCTGTCAGCATCCAGAACAATAGATTAATATGGACAGTAACTATGGCCATTAACACCTCACACACTTACCCTGTCACCCCAGGGGAATCCAGGGGCTCACAGCCCAAGACTGTAGGAGTGACAAAATGTACTGGCCTACTATAGATGGCCTGCATCACTACCAAATGCCCCACAGTCCTCTGTCAAAGGCCTGTGCCTTACTCGTACTGCCAATGTATGTTATCTCATGGGGTCTCTACTAACAACATAACACAGTCCATAGAACACAAATGCAAGGCCATGTTGACAAATCCCTGTAGCATGCCCACCATTTCCTATTGCATGAACTGTGGATAAACCCCTAAATACTGCTGGGATGAAGGGACAACTATAGGGATACTTCTCAGATATTACTCGCATAATGTTAGGAAGAGGATAGAATAGCAGAGTGGGGTTGTAGAAGCATGGACACCATGGAGTGTGTGAAGTCTGAAACTCTGATGTGTGGCCATACTACCCCTGCCTGCAAACCCAGTAATGGGTGGCTACAAACCCGCTCATAAACCACAATGTGAAGGGGAACTGACCAGATATATGAGCCCAGCTTCTGAGTAACCTAGGTGAATCGGTACAGCTGAGAGGTATGGCCACAGCAGGATATGGCCGTTATGTTATGTCAATAGTTGTACAAGCATGGGATCCTCAACCACCACAGTACCAAGGTGCTGGACCATTTACACAGACCTATCAGCAAGTGTCTACAGCTACCCCTCCAGAATGGCATGAGTGTCCAAGAATATGTAGGTTGCAAACCTCAATGCTGGACACAGCTTCATTCATCTTGTATTTCCCAGGAAATAACTGTGAGCAAATACGTGTATCTGTCAGTAGTTGTTGACATAATACATCACAGTTTAAAACAGTACATATGTCTGAATACCTCTGCTAACACCAACCATGTAACACAAGCAGCACAGACACAATTGTTACAGTATCCCACTATCTTCCGCCCATTGTGACTCCATATTGTCAACCTATCTACAGATATCCTGCAGAAACAGGTTGCTAGCTGTATATGTAGAACACAAAATGCTGCACTGGAGTACAACCTACCTGGAATGGATTCACACACTAAATACAGACGGTCATACTGGGCATGCTCCTACACTTAGAGAAATGAAGCCCATGTCTGACAACAAAATACAGAAGGTCATACAGAGCATGCTCCAACACTTAGAGAAATGAAGCCCATGTCTGACAACAACAGTGGACTATACATATCCATCAGTCACAGATGTCTATGCACACACACTACATTGCATACCATTTATGCTTTGCACGCACATTGGATATGAATACTCAGACATATCCAAGGCCAACACACTATAATAGGTCAAACGTGCACACAAAGTGTTGTGGGGAAGAGAGAGGCAGATAGTGACAAAGAGATTGCCATCATGAGGCCTGTCCCACACACCATACATCCAATTAGCCGATATCACGTGATGTACCGATGTCAGTCACTATAGTGTTTGTGGTCCTTGTGATAACTGTGTGACATGATAGTACAGATCAGTATTTATCTAGCATTTGTATACCCAATCCTGTCATAAGGTAAAGTTGTGTGTGACTAAGTGTTGTGTGTGTGTGTGTGTGTGTGTGTGTGTGTGTGTGTGTGTGTGTGTGTGTGTGTGTGTGTGTGTGTGTGTGTGTGTGTGTGTGTGTGTGTGTGTGTGTGTATGTGTGTAGATATTAATGATTTTGAGTCCATTCACAGTCACTACACCTGCCATTGCCCTACTTCAGCAAGCCTGCTAATGTCAGTCACCTTGAAATACCCTTTTGGACAACAGCCAGCCCTATAAGCTCTGGGCCACCTGCGATAATTGTGTAATGCTATAGTATAACATACTAGTTATGTAGGAATTCTAATTTCAGACATGACAACTGTGAAACTGTGTGTGTGTGTGTGTGTGTGTGTGTGTGTGTGTGTGTGTGTGTGTGTGTGTGTGTGTGTGTGTGTGCGTGTGTGTGTGGAGATTAAGGATTTGAGGACATTCATAGTCACTACACCACCCATTGTCCTACTTTACCAAGCCTGCTGATGTTAGTCACCCTGAAATACCCCTTTGAAGAAGGGCCAGCCCTATAAGCTCTGTGGTGCATGCAAAAACTGTGTAATGCTGTAATGTAATATACTAGTAAGATAGGAGCTCTAATCCCAGACATGGCAACTGTGAAACTCTGTACGTGTAGAGATTTATGACTTTGAGACCATTCACAGTGACTACACCTCCCGTTGCCCTATTTTAGCAAGCCTGCTGATGTCAGTCACCTTGAAATATCTCTGTGGAAAAGGTCTATCCATATAAGCTCCGTGGTGCATGCCATAAATGCGAAACAATATAATAGCAGTAACTATACAGGTATGGGTTTGAATCTCATCTGTGGTAAGTGTTTGTGTACATCAATGATTTTGACCCATTACATCCAGTACACATCTCAGACCCTGACATTAGAACCTTAGAAGTACCTGTTGCCAACCCTAAACCATGTCAGGTCAGTGGTGCGTGTGATAAATGTGTAACATAATGATCTGTAAAGATTATTAAATAGAGGTGTGAACCTCACCCCTGGCAAATGTAAATGTGTGTTTAGGGTAAAATTATTTTGGGGCTCTCTCACCCACTACATCACCCAATGCTAGTATTTACAAGGGCTGGTGATGTTCCTCACTTTAGAAGTACCTTGGGATGACATCCATCCTATAAGCTCCATGGCGCATGCGATAAATGCAGTACAGTGTAATAACAATACATAGCTAGGTAGGGGTTTGAATCTCAGCACTGGCAAGTGTGTTTCTGTGTGTGTCTGTCATCAGTATCCTGGGTGGAAGTTGCTGTGATTGTGTAATAACAGGATGTACTGTAGTGCAGGTTTTGCTAAATTATTATATTGAGGACCTTGAATATGTCATAATGTCCACCTTACAAGGACAACAGATGTCAAACAGCAGAGAGGCTGGTGTAGACAATCCATAGCCCTACTTGTGACATTATGCATTGTTAAACAATATAGGCAATCCTTGTATTACTTAGAGAACACTCTACACCCATGTCTCATACACAAACACACTTAGATAGGCAACAACCACTATATTGGCAGTTCCCTTCATATTGCCTCACAGATAGTAACTGTGGTGTGATTGCAGTGGACTACATGCCTGTTGACCACAACAGTGCCACTGATGTCAGAAGCCATTCACAATCACTGCACCTCCCATTGCCCTACTTTAGCATGCCTGCTGATGTCATTCACCTTGAAATAACCCTTTGGCCATGTATCAGCCATATAAGCTCTGTGGCACTTGTGATAACTGTGTAATACTATAGTGTAGCAAACTAGTTAGGTAGGGATTCTAATCATGATCCTGCCAGCTGTGATAATGTGTGTTTCCCTGAAAGAATGTCTGTATGTCTTCATTGACACCTGCTTTTGTGGACATTCACATGTACTACACTTCCCTTATCCCTCCTTTAGCACTGTTGCGGATGTCACACCTTCAAAGATATCTTTGGACAGCTCTCCAACATGTAAGCTCTGTGGCATGTACAATAACTGTATAACACTGTAATAGCAATACGTAGTCAGGTAGGGGGGGTTGAAATTCAGTGCTGGTAAGTGTGTTTGTGTGTGTGTCATCAGTATCCTGTGTGAGTGTTGGTGTGATTGTGTAATGATAGGATCCATTGTAGTATGGGTTTGACTTCATCATTATATTGCGGACCTATATGTCCCATTGTCCACATTACAAGGCCAACAGTTTTCAAACACTGTAGATGTTGTTGTAGACAATCTTTAGCCATAAATGTGTACAGCCATGTGAAATTACTATGTGACAATATGGATTAGTAAAGAATATAGGCAACCGTTATAATACACAGATGCCACTCTCCACCCACAGATCATACACAAACATGCTTGGCTCTTACTCTCTTACTCCCTTGCTTTCTTACTTTGTCTCTGTCTGTCTGTCTCTCTCTCTCTCTCTCCCTCTCTGGTGGATGTGGGAAAGTACATCTGTTTTGCATAGGCAGCAGCTTGAGTTTTGTAAGTAATGCTCTTGATCAGGTGATGGCCTGTGCACGAATTGCAGTCCCCCCACTTGCTAATTGCATGTGGAACAGTTGTGGTATCATTCCTATAGCCAATTGCATGGAAACACACTCCTTTAACTAAGCACTTCATGTGGATGTTGGCCCATTTCCTTCACTGTGAGTAGGACTTCATGTGAGTGTTTGACAAACAGCATCACAGAGGGTAGGTGGAAATACCTCTTACAACATACACTGTGGAGACAGGCCAACAAACAGAAAGGGGATGTTCCAGACATGGGACAGAATGTAAGTATTGCTGTTCTACATTTGGGGTAATGTTGGTTTAACAGGGTTTGTGTGGATATGGCTGTTCTACATGATTTAAAGTCAGGCATGACAGTGTTATGTGGTTGAGGAAACTCTCACCTGTAGGACTATCAGCAGACTGGCCAGAGTTTGGAGTCTTACATGTGTTGTGTTACTCACATATTTCCTATCTTTAGAAATGCAGTAGCATACTCTGATTATTGCAGTCAGTACATGGTGACATCCATGCGAGTTACTGACTTCATATCCCTCAGAAGAGATATGTCACAAAAAACCCTGTTACACCAGCAAATTTCTCAGTTTAGCACAGCAATATGTCAATATTGGCCCTGTGTTTGTGCCTCCATCCCCCAAGTCTGTCACCCTTTGTCCACATGTCATGCAGTAAGAGGTGCAGATGTATAGTACATCATTATTTACTGGCATCATACCTGATAACAAGCAAGTGAGCTTTCAGACTGCTGAACATGTTATGTATAGTAGGCCTTATATTTGAGGACAAAACCTGGAAATTCTGATGTAGTGTGTACAGTAGTGAGGTCTGTGTACTTATGGTGATTGTTGACAGAGTGTGTACTGTGAATATGTTACTTGGCCTGTGTACAGACTGTGGTAAATGTCATTGTACTTGGTCCTGTTCTATGTGATGTTACATGCTGCTCCAGTTTATGGTACCCTATCAGCGTAGATGTTTGTAGGGCCAGACTGACACATGTTCCATACCACAGTCAGGCATCAGACTACACTGTGTATTAGCCCAGTATATGTAGGGTTACTGTGTGAGTGGCACATATCAGGGTGGTTTTGTTCACACCGTCCATATACTGTAATATCAATTAGGCTTACCATAATGTGACTGTGACTGTGTTCAGATTGTTTGTGGGTATGCAGTTTCATACTGGTGTCTGTTACTCCATGGTGTTACTTGCCTGTAGTGCCTGCTATATTTACAAGTGCATGTGTATTCCCCCATAGGAAACTTGGGTCAGTATTATGGCAGTCTGCCTGTAGTTTGCACAGTGCTTTGTGACATGCCTAGCAGCTCAGTGTATTTACCTAGTGTGATGTTATGTCCAGATATTTGTCAGATGTACTGTTGACTGGCCACCATAACTGTTGTGTATTTCTGACAAAACAGTGGGATAGTGTAAAGATGTATGTCACTAACTAGTGGGAAGTATGTGGGCTCGGAACCGCTGCTCCTCCAGTTAATATGTGTTAGGAGAGACAGGAGTGTGTGAATGCATCAACTGTGTGAACTTATCTATTCCAGTATTTTTGTGATATCCTCATTTACATGGCTGTAAACATCCACTTTGTCAGGCTTGGTCCACATGTCTCGCACTAAGGAGTTCTGTGTACACCTCTGGACTGACCAGATTGTGTCAGACTGTCCATGTTTATTGGTCATATCTCTGCTGTATTCCACAGAATCATTACTGTGATTTGTGTGGTACTTCCCTATGATGATCTTATGATGCCTGTCAGTAACTGATGGCGTACATGTCAGTATCAGAAGTAACTTCCCATACAACATGCCTGTTAACTCAACCCCTGTTATTGTAGCAACATTCTACATTTATACCTGCAATACTTACATGACATCCCCTTGCACTAATACATGTTATGGGCATATGTTATTTATATATATATCTATATATATCTATATATATCTATATATATATATATATATATATATATATATATATATATATATATATATATACACACACACACACATGTGTGTGTGTGTGTGTGTGTATATATATATATATATATATATATATATATATATATATATATATATATATATATATATATATATATATATACATATATATATATATATATATATATATATATATATATGTATATATATATATATATATATATATATATATATATATATATATATGAGTTCACTTTATAATTTCGAAATACTGAAATCCTGAATTTCAGCATCTTGAACTTATAAAGTTGAACGTTGAAAATTGCAAAAATTGCATAATCACAAATCCAAATATCTCGAATTCATGGTTATGGCTTTACAGTACATTGCGTGCGGTGTTGTGACTGGATGGTGTTTAGTGTTGTGTATGGGTTTAGGTGTAATTTAAGGTAAGGAAGTATTTTGTTAGGGTTTTGTGTGGGAGTTTCAGTGTGTGTGAATGTGTTTCTTAGTTGTACGTGTGGGTTAGGGTAGGCAGGTGAAAGTATGGGTGTGTAAGTGTTGGATGTGTTGGTGTTTGTATATGTGTGATGTTTGTGTGTGTACGAGGGGCTGTAGAATGTTTGGGTGTGAGTTTCCTTTCTGTGTGTGCATGTGCGATCGCAGAGTTGGTATATATAAGTAGGGGGGTATGGGGGGTGCAGCTTATATGTAGTGTAGGTTTATTTGTTTGTTCATAGGTTCATAGGTTCATAGGTTCATACTAGGCTATCTGCCCTAGGGCATTTATAAGCCTAGCCAGAATGTGTTTGGCTTTCACCACCCATTTTAAATTTCTTTTGCTATGCCCTTTTTAGAGGTTAGTATACTGTGCCTCTGTCTAACAGTGACACAGAACTGATACCCGGGGTAAACCTACGATCTCCCATCCACTCATCAAGATTCCTCTTGAAGAGAGTCAATGAGGGACTCTGCCTAACCTGGACTGGGATTTTATTCCAGAGTGAAGGGAGCCTCTGGGTTATGAATCTGTCCCTCCAGCATGTTCTATTTATTTCAGTGCTAAGGTTCAAGTCTCTCGAGCGCGTAGCTCGATGGGATTTGGATTTTCTGAGGTGCAGCATGTCCATTAATTCCGGGTTGTACATGGCTTTATACGTCAGGCACAGATCACCTCTGAACAGGCGGTATGCCACTGAGTAGAGCTGGAGTTTCTTTAACCGGACAGCATATGGCATCTGTTTGAGCCCTTTGATCCTCTTGGTGAGGTACTTTTGGGGTCTTTCCAGTTGCTGCAGGTGTCTGGTAAGGTACATCCCAAAAGGGGCATTGTACTCAATTATGGGCCTGATGAGGGATGAGTAAAGAGGCACGATGACCTCCCCTGATCTAGATGTGAATCCCTTCATGATTAGGTAGGCTATATAAAATGTTTTTCTAACCACTTTTGCAGTGTGGTTGTCAAATGAGAGATTGCTATCAACTTGGGTCCCCAGGTCCCTAATTATTTCTTCTGTACTTAATGGATTACCACCTATGTGGTAATTTGTGGGCACTTTGTTTTTGCCAAAGGGGATGACTATACACTTTTTGGCATTTAGCTTGAGGCCATGGCTCTGGCACCAGTTGTCTGTTTCTATGAGGCCCTTTTGGAGGATGCTTGTATCGGCTGGAGAGTCAATTATGGCGCCCAGTTTGCAGTCATCTGTGAACTTGGTCAGCCGCAGTCCTTCCGTGTTGGCCTGTACCTCCGAGAAATATATACCGAACAAGAGAGGTCTCAGGACTGAGCCTTGTGGGACACCACTTGTAACTGGTTTGGAGTCTGACATGGCTCCAGCAATTCTAACCATGTGGGTTCTGTCTTTGAGCCATTTTGCAATCCATCTAGTGACATAGGGGTTTATATTTAAGCTGGTGAGCTTATCTATAATGCCCGAGTGGGGTATTGTATCGAAGGCTTTTGCAAGGTCCAGGTAGGCTGTGTGGACCACCTTCCCCTCGTCAATGGCCTTGGTGACTGTTTCAAAGAAATCAACCAGGTTTAAGAGGCAGGATCTGCCCTTAACAAAGCCGAACTCAGTAGGATCCAGTGTCTGTAGGTCCCCAATATCTTTATTTATGAGGTCCATGATGATCCTTTCCATAGCTTTGCAGACCAAGCTAGTCAGGCTTATGGGGCGATAGTTTCCAGGATCTGTTGAGGCACCACCTTTATGGAGGGGGACCACTGTTGCTGTACGCCACTCTTTGGGCACTTATCCTGTAGTAAGGCTGAGATTGAACAGTAGTTTTATGTTTGGGTTTAGCTCTTCTTGGAGTCCATGTAGGATGCAGCCCGGGACACCGTCTGGTCCCATTGATGCTGTGTTTTTTGCTTTGGAGAGAGCACCTCTTACCTGAGCATCTGAGATGTCAGGGTGGCAGCACTCTGCTGGGATAGATATTTGCCCTTTTGGTGGGAAGGGGGGGGAGAGGTTTGCGCTGAACCTGTCAGCTAGGATGTTGGCAATGTCTGTGGGTTCGGCATATTTTTTGTCATTTTGGACTAATTCTGAGCATATCTGGGAATTACCACCCAGGTTCCTAACATAACTAAAGAAAGCCTTGTGATTATCCTTAGTGTCCTGTGCAATTTTTCTCTCGAAGCTGGCCTTAGACAATTTTATGAGTGCCCATAGTTTTTGCTAATACTGATCAGTGATGCCTTCCCTTTTTGGGATTTTGCTCTATCATTTAGTAGCTTCCTCCTTCTATTGTATAGTTTGTTTATGGCTGGGGTCCACCAGACAGGACGTCTGCCTTTGGAGGATTGTGTCTTGGTTTTATTTGGGATCGCATGATCCATGCATTCCTGAAGGTGTTCATAGAATGCGTTTATAAAGGATTCTGTGGTCTGGGCCGTATTTTCCACATGCCCGGGGGCTTTGAAGGATTCCACCTCTGTTTTGAGGAGTGCGAAATTTGCTTTAGAGAAGTTTTTCACTATGGTTTTCTGGGCAGGGGGTGGGATCGGGATGTGAATATCCAGTGAGATTAGTTTATGGTCTGATCTTACCAGTGAGGGATACACTTCTGGTCTGGAGCATAGAGTCCCCATGTTGGTGATGATCAGGTCCAGTATGTTTTCCCCTCTTGTGGGAGTGGTAACAAGTTGTTCCATAGCATTTGAGTTTATAAATTCTAGGGACCTTTGGGCTAGGGTGTTGGAGCTAGAGTAATGCTCCCAGTCTATGTTTGGGTAGTTGAAGTTGCCCAATATAATGGTGTTTGGAGAGACCTTCATATTTTCCAGTGTTCTCAGGAAGGCTGAGTGGGGTTCCTGGGTTTGGGAGGGTGGTCTGTAGCAGGCTATAAACTGGAAGGCAGTTTTACCCACTGTTAGTTGCACATGGATAGTCTCTGATGCTTCATGCTTTGCCACCAACCTGGAGGTGTGGGTATCTTTGATGAATATCGATACTCCCCCTCCTTTTGTGGTTCGGTCCAAGTTTTGGGGCCGAAAAGCATGGTATGAGGGATAACCTGGTAGTGCTGGGGTGCTCTCGGGAGCCCTGAACCATGTTTCTGTTACTGCACAGATATCGATGCTCTCCATGCTAAGAAGAGTTTCAAGTGCATGCATCTTGAGGTTTAGACTTCTGGCATTGAGTAGCATTACTCTTAGTTTCTTATCCCTTGTGATACCTATGGAGGTGGGTTTGTCTTTTGAGCCTTGCCTAAAAAAGGCACTATGGGGGTAGCAAGAGCCTTTGCCAATATCTGAAAGCCCAGGGGTGACAGGTGCAAGCCGTCCCTAGCGAAGTATCGTGGCTTGTCGAGCATATCATCCCAAGCTGACAGGCATTGGATCCCCTTTGAATGACACCAGTACTTAAGCCAATTGTTGAAATTGATCATCTTGTCTTCATATTGTGGCATCATTCTTGGTGAGGGTAAGATGCTACTCAAGGTCAGGGTCATACCGGCCTGGGCTACATGCTCAGAGAGCTCCTCTATGTCTCTTTTCATGTAGTCCAGGGAGGTACATCTCAGGTCATTCACACCAGCATGGACAATGACTGAGTCATATTTGTACTTGCCTTGGAGTGACCTGAGTGCTTGTGTTATGTGGCGGATCCTAGCACCCGACAGGCTGCTCACCGTGACCCTCTCCTTGTTCAGCCTGGTGAGCGGGACGTCAGTGTGCCTGAAGATAGAGTCACCTATTACAAGTGTATAAGGTGTGTTGTTTAGTCTTAATGGCTGTGACTGTTTGGCACACTGGCTTTGTGAGATATGTGTTGCACGTGTTTTGTTTTGGGGTAGCGGTTGCTTGGTGTCTGCTTTGGAGGTCTCTGCTGCTTAGGCAGATTTTATTTAGAGCCTCCGAGTATGTTTTGTGTGATTATGTGTTTGGTTTGCTGTTGTGGTAGGTCTATGTGAGACTGGAATTGTAGTGAGTGTGGTTTCCTTCTCCTCCTGACTGGTTATGCCAGTACTGAGTTGAGAGAGCTTAGCCTCCAGTTTGGCTATATGGTTGCATCTCTCACATGTGTTGGAATTTGTTGGGAGGAGGAGAGGGTTGTCTGTGTACATGAGGCAGTTGTAACATTGCCTCAAGATTTCCAGATTCACCAACTGGACCAGAGAGGAGATTGACAACTGACCTTTGGACATGCTAGAATAATATTGGGAATTCCTTTATAATTGAAAACAAGGGCCAGTGGGGAGTGAGGGTGTAGTGCTTTTAATTTTTAGTGCTGACTTATATAATTGCTTTAGTGAGCAAGTGCCAGGTAACTTAAGTGCAATGTGTTACAGGTAACTTAAATGCAAAAATGACAAACAGTAACTTTCTTTCAAGTGAAACAAGGAAATAAGTACAGTAAGCAATGCAGATATCACTAGTGATCCACAGAAGCGCTGAGAAGCCGCTTATTAGGTGGAATTAGCATTCCAGGGAAATAACAAGCAAACAAACAACAAGCATATAAACAAAGCTAGATTCAGCAGGACTGGATCTAGTCTATGCTACAGCAAACAAGGTGTACAAATGTCAGTAAGATACAGTTCAAATATTCAGGCACTATAAACCTTTAACCAGAAATTCCCAGCTCAGAAGGGCAGAGTCCAGCCTCTTCTCCCACAAGAGTGCAGACCACGAACCTCCTTAATGTAAAATAACTGGCCTGAAGCCTAAGAGTTTAAACCAGAACTAATACACTTTAAGAATAACAGACACTGGGCTCTCAATCAGCAGTTCCCCACTTAGAAGGATGAAAGCTACCTGTCCTGCCACCACAGTGCATGCCACAAACCTTCCTAATGTAAAACAACTGGTCTGAAGCCCAAGTGCTTAATCCAAAAGACTTAGAATGATAGCTACACTTTAATCAAGTTACTACCAAGCAGTAATAAATACAATTGAATACTTTAGAGAATGCCTGGATTAGTGCTCAAGTTACACAAACAAAGCTAGATCCAGCAGGCCCGAATCCAGTCTATGCCACAGCAAACAAGGCTCATCAACTTCAGTAAGAAGCAGTTCAGATATGCATGCACTATAAGCCTTTAACCAGAAATTCCCAGCTCAGAAGGGCAGAGTCCAGCCTCTCCTCCCACAAGAGTGCAGACCACGAACCCTCTTAATGTAAAATAACTGGCCTGAAAGCCCAAGTGCTTAAACCAGAATTAATACACTTTTAGAATAACAGACACTGAGCCCTCAATCAGCAGTTCCCAATCTAGAAGGGTGTAAGCTACCTGTTCTGCCACTACAGTGCAGACCACAAACCCTCTCAGTGCAAAACAACTGGTCCGAAGCCCAAGTGTTTAAACCAAAAGGGTTAGAATGAGTTACACCAAGCAGTAATAAATACAATTGAGTACTTCTAAGATGATGCAAAAGTAAAATAAAGTAGGTAGAAACACAAGTACAGTAAAAGCAGATAATTTTTTTTTATTTTCTGAACAAGTGCTGAGATCAAAGAAACAGATTTAAGTGCTGAAACTAGAAAACTGGCTAGTTATAAGAAAAAAAACTAAGCTAGAAGGCTTCCCTCCAAACACAGAAGGGTTTGGGGGCTCAGAAGCCTACAAATAGTCTATACCACTTAACAGGAAAGGCAGGAAACAAGCTTAAATTATTTTTTTTTTCTGTTTCCCAGATGCTCTCTTTGTACACAGTAGGAGTGCCTGAAATCAGAATATGATCTCACTGCACTCAGTTGAGTGAGCAAATGAGATGGGCCCAGAAGGAGTATCCAAACACAAATTTACAAGAGGGGCGGGCAGTTTCAAGGCCACTAAGATTAACACCAAAACCAAAACAGGGAGGGTGGGTGGGACTAACTGAAGAGCAGAGTCAAAACTTCCAGTTCAGTTAATATTCCTGCAACACAGTTAAAATCAATTTAAATACTGTATTTGTGGAAAAAAAAAGTGCAGATACAGGTACTTAATTTCTCTTATACGTCCAGTTGAATACAGCTAGTTCTTAGCCGCCAAAAGCTGAGGTTTTTAAGCAGAAAATATTTCACACTGTACCACTTAAATAGGCAAGGACAGGAAGTCAAAGAATGTGGCTACCCCCACACCTGTAATTACTAGCAAATAACAAAATTCAGCAAACACTGACTAACTTCCAGTTCAGTTAATATTCCTGCAACACAGTTAAAATCAATTTAAATACTGTATTTTTTGGTAAAAAAGTGCAGATAAAGGTACTTAAATTCTCTTATAAGTCCAGTTGAATACAGCTAGTTCTTAGCTGGCCAAAGCTGAGGTTTTTTAGCAGAAAATATTTCACACTGTGCCACTTAAATAGGCAAGGAGAGGAAATCAAAGAATGTGGCTACCCCACACATGTAATTACTAGCAAATAACAAAATTCAGCAAACACTGACTAACTTCCAGTTCAGTTAATATTCCTGCAACACAGTTAAAATCAATTTAAATACTGTATTTTCTGAAAAAAAAGTGCAGATAAAGGTACTTAAATTCTCTTATACATCCAGTTGAATACAGCTAGTTCTTAGCCGGCCAAAGCTGAGGTTTTTAAGCAGAAAATATTTCACACTGTACCACTTAAATAGGCAAGGACAGGAAATCAAAGAATGTGGCTACCCCCACACCTGTAATTACTAGCAATTAACAAAATTCAGCAAACACTGACTAACTTCCAGTTCAGTTAATATTACTGCAACACAGTTAAATTTAATTTAAATACTGTATTTTTTGAAAAAAAAAAGTGCAGATAAAGGTACTTAAATTCGCTTATACATCCCATTGAATACAGCTAGTTCTTAGCCGGCCAAAGCTGAGGTTTTTAAGCAGAAAATATTTCACACTGTACCACTTAAATAGGCAAGGACAGGAAATCAATGAATGTGGCTACCCCACACCTGTAATTACTAGCAAATAACAAAATTCAGCAAACACTGACTAACTTCCAGTTCAGTTAATATACCTGCAACACAGTTAAAATCAATTTAAATACTGTATTTTTTAAAAAAAAAGTGCAGATAAAGGTACTTAAATTCTCTTATATGTCCAGTTGAATACAGCTAGTTCTTAGCCGGCCAAAGCTGAGGTTTTTAAGCAGAAAATATTTCACACTGTACCACTTAAATAGGCAAGGACAGGAAATCAAAGAATGTGGCTACCCCCACACCTGTAATTACTAGCAAATAACAAAATTCAGCAAACACTGACTAACTTCCAGTTCAGTTAATATTCCTGCAACACAGTTAAAATCAATTTAAATACTGTATTTTTGGAAAAAAAGTGCAGATAAAGGTACTTAAATTCTCTTATACATCCAGTTGAATACAGCTAGTTCTTAGCCGGCCAAAGCTGAGGTTTTTGTGTTTATGTGTGTTTTGTTTGTTGTGGTTTGGGTTGGATGATGTATGTTTCATGTGGTGTATGGTGTGTTTCTGTTCGTGATTTTGTGTTTCATGATTGTGTAGTTTGGGGATTTAGGCTGTTCGACTTTATGGTTTTGAAATACTGAAATTCGGGATTTCAGTATTTCGAAATTATTAAGTGAATCCATATATATATATATATATATATATATATATATATATATATATATATATATATAAATAAATCAATGTACATATATATATATATATATATATATATATATATATATATATGTACATGTATACATATATATCTACATATGTGTATATATATATATATATATATATATATATATATATATATATATCCATATCCTTATGTGTAAACATGAGTGTTGTATATACCTTCCCAGATGTATCCCACCACAGTTATCTGATATGTGTATATTTAGATATAACAACATATTGATTCAACACTAGTTTCACTAACATGTACTACACAATTGTAAAAGTCAAATCAGTTGTTCACTACTATTCAGTATGTATACTGACAGATATATTGGAAAAAAACAACAGACATCTTCACAGCTGTGATGACTTAGTGGTTAACTGCTGTGACTATAGTGTACTAGGTTCAAGACCTGCAAGGGCTGCTTAGTTAGTTGCTAGGCAGAACAAGAACTTTTGGATACAGAGTGGTTAAGGAAGTTTTGAGCAGCTTTAAGTGGGTTTGCGTGGGATTGCCCGATGATGGTGAGCAATTTTAACATATGGTTAAACGAATAGGCACTTACACCATGTAGGCTTCACTTACCAGAATGCAAATCTGCTTAGCTTTTATATTTAAGCAATGCTTACACCTCCTAAGCATGGCTCAGCCCTGGTAACCAGTGATCACGTTCCAGTCTGATGAAATAGCAGGGTAATGACATATTTAATAAGTGTATTTAATTCCATGTACATAACATGCTTCTATGTGCTGCCATTATAGTAGCAAGGGGTGTGAGTATACTGTATGGGACACCTGAGTATATATGGCTAGTACACCAATCTTTTCCATTTGTATGTGTTTCATACATGGGTAGTATCCCATGTTATATGCAGTCACAGTTGCATGTATTGTGTCATTAGGTTATTACTGTTAACAGTGCTTTCCAAAGTAAGAGTAGATTGCAGATTGTAGTACTGGAACCATACACCCCTGCATGCAAAGCTGGACTTTGAGTACTGACTATCATGTTCTCGGTGTGTAAGCTGTGTGTTATTAAGTATTTGCTACTGTATATTGACCTGATATGTGGATATTAACTGTAGATTACTATGTGTATATGACATGTCATTGAATGCTGCTGTCATGTAGTAATGGCATAGCAATCAGTGTCAGACGTCTATCTGTCAGAACATTCATCCTAATGCATAACCTGTTGGCTAGCTGATTTCTGTCTGTCCTCTGTACAGATGTGCAGATGTCAGGTATCCATCTTGGCTGCTTACAGGCAATCTATGCTTGACTGACACTGATATGTCTGCCTGGCTGTGTTATGAATGCCCCAGCTAGGAAACCCTACCCTGTATGCACCACATGCCATGGATACTGCAACTAGACTACCACAGTCAACAGATCATGCTTGGGTACAGGTCTCCAACCTAGACACTGGCCACGTTATGTAATACATGTTGCATACATGTCAATTGGAGCACCTCAATGGCCCTCTGCAAGAGACAACCAGATGATTAGATGTTGCATTTAACTGTCACCCTGAAGATCACTCATGTGGCATCAGTTGATAGATGACCTCCTGACAAATGTCAGGTGGCATGATACCACTGTACCCACATCCCCTACTCTTCTCATCTCTCCATGGACAATATCCTGGTAGACACCTAGGAACACCTTCACCTCTGGACCCCAGTACTGACAAATGTGTCAGTGTGCATTACTGAGAATAACAGTATATGTGTGTTTGTAAACTTGTAGTGGATAATAATGAGGGCCTTCTCACACACTACACCCCCCATTGCCATAGTTAGAAATGGCTGCTGCTGTAATGGACATTACATGTACCTTGTTACACTCTTCACCCTATAGCTAGAGCTTGCAGTACCAGCACAGCACTGCTGTGCAAATGGGTAAATAGGCATGGGTTACCCTCTGAGAACTGGCAAGTGTATGTGCATGTGTGCAAGTGTGCATATTTGTAGGATACAGCATTCTGAGGCCACATTTTCCAAATACAATTCACCTGGCCATACCGTATAAGGCATGTTGATGTTGTTGACATAAGGTGACCCATGACAAACCATCACCCTAGTATCCCTGTGGCATGTGCAATAAATGCATATCCCTGTACTAGCACTGATGAGATAGACAAGGGGTTGTATTGCAGTCCTGGTCAATGTGTGATTGTGGGTATGTCAGAGTATTATCATGGGTTTCAGTGAGTAAAATATCCACTGTGGGGTGTGGGTGCTGGGTATACTGTCTTTACTCCATGGTACTGCAGTACATGTCCCAAGGTCCACTGTATGAGGATCACTGTCACCATCAACCATACAGGTAACTGATTACACTATACAGTCCAATGATCCATGTGCTGTGTGCAAATTATCTGTAACAGAATGGATTCACTGACAAGGTAGTCATCACTGATAAACCCAGGTCTCTCAGATGTGTCTATGACTGCTATGTGTTTGTCAATGTGTATATGACAGCATGTCATACTATGTATTGTTAATTAACATCCAGTACATCCCCCATTACCATACTGTACAAGGCCTGGTGATGTTCTTCACTTAACAAGAAACCCGGGACACACCTCATCCTGAAAGCTGTGTGGTGTGTGCAATTAAGGCCAAACACATTAGTAGCAATAAGTACGTAGGCAGGGGTTTTACTCTCAATGTTGGTAAGTAACTGTGTGTGTATGTGAAGGGATCTACTTCAGTTTGCAGAAAATACATGTCCCAGGAGATCATCTGTCTGAGAACTGACTGGCAAATGCTAACATTTCAAAGGAAACATCCTGTAGAAATTCATTCCATTAAAACTAAGTAGTAGATGTGTAAATGCGCTCTTCCCCACTGTATAGCTGTACAGCGATACTGGAGTTGGCATATATAGTTGGGTGCGGATGTTGTGGAGACTGCCACCCTCATTGGGGTTATTGTTGTGTGTATCCATCTGCTTAGTCTGCTGTAATACTGTACAGTTGATGTTAACAGGTTAAGTAGTTGTCAGTCACACTATGTGCGGTTGTACACCATCCCACACCCTCCAAAGTGGCGGGCTGTGCCACCCACACCAGCACACCTATGTTTACCAACTCCAGGATTGCACTACTTTGGGGAAGGGGACATATACACTGCCAGTACCATCATCAATGACATTAAACAAGCAGATTGATTATTTACTGATGTAATGTTTTGCCTATTTCGTCTTGGTGGAATTACATAGGCTAAAATGGGTTCACTGCAAAATTAAGTTCATCCCGGTGTACAGTATTCTCAGTGTGTTGCATCAACACCAAAGCATCTGTGTGTGTGTGTGTGTGTGTGTGTGTGTGTGTGTGTGTGTGTGTGTGTTATACATAAACATGTGGTGTGTGTGCCACCCAGAACATTTACCATTGTCCACTGTAGAAGGGCTGCTGTCATCAGCCACCATGCACCCACCTGTATACACTCCTCAGCCCTATCAGACATGATGCACATGTAGTAACTGTTATACATACCTGTTACTTGTGTTCAGCTGTACCCAGGATATGACACAGTCAATGTGTCACCACAGTGTCATACCCCTTGTAGGAAACTACAGCAGACCAACATCATGCTGAAACATAGACACCTACAACACAAACTGAATACATTATGGAGACCACAATCAGTCAGTGTTAATAACAGCTATAATGCATCATGGCTGGACAGCTACACATCCTGACATGTAATCATTAAGTTTTCCTGCTGAAATCATATTACACAGCATTACATTGCTATACCTTAGTACATTCACCCTGTGCATCAGAACCATATTAGTCTGTCCCTGCATCAATGGTATGAATGACAGGGATGTGGCACAAATATCATCCTATGTACAGGGTGTGTTGTGGGTTTGCCAGAGACCTAGGCTGAGCCTTTTGGTTGACATCATGTGTGCATGTTAGGCGGTTTTGTTATCAATTGGGCTGTGCAGATGTGGTGTGTTGGTATGGAGGTGCCCTAGCTGTGTTGGTGATGTGTGTGTGTGTGTGTGTGTGTGTGTGTGTGTGTGTGTGTGTGTGTGTGTGTGTGTGTGTGTGTGTGAGTGTGTGTATATGCACACAGGTCTGCCATGTAGCTGCCCTATACAGCGGTTTATTGGACAGCCGCAGACCGTACATGGCAAATGTGCAGTTCAGCGTCTCCGGCCATGGACACAAGAACTGTACCTACCAGTGGTTCCACGGGCACTACCAGGTACATGCCCAGATATGGTACTCTCCCCTGATGGGACCAGCCAGGGCCACGTGCATGTGGCCTACTGTGTTGTGGTCTGGACAGCATCCCCCCTATGGTGCTGGTGCTGGTACTGCCAATGCAGGAGCAGTTGTGACTTGTTGCACATCCATGTAGTCCTCCACTTGGTGTTGCTGGCCTACATCCATGTGGCTGTTGCCCTACTCCCACCATATGCTCTAACACAGACAATACACGATTGAGGATTCCCACCATCTCACCCAACCGTCTATCCAGAACCTATACAAAATAATGGTGGGCACCTGCAAGATCAGGGATGTTGTTAATAACAGCAGAATGAGTAGCCCTCTGGAGCCTCAGACTCTGTCTGGTATAATGTTCCATACATGCCTGTGCCTCCATGATGGCCCAAAACATGCATCTGGTGACACCTGCTGTGGAACTTCTGCCAGGGACATGATGGCCAGCAGCCCTGCTATGAGCACCCCTTTACATCTGCCTGTGTGGTACCTCGCCTGTCATCTGGCTATGGCTGCTGTGTCCAGACACACTTGCCATACTCACCACACTGTCCTGTCCCATGCCACCACCCACCAACTGTCCCTCATCTATGGCCACTGGGGATGGGGTACGTATAGGAAATGTGATTGTGTGCGGGGATGGGGTGGATAACAGTGGGATGTCAACCAATGGCACAACTTCAGCCCCTGACAACCCCGCCTGTGCCTCACCATACCTATCATCATTGTCAGAGTCTGTATGGACACTAACATCAGTTTGCCTGCAGGAGGGACCTTGACCCACCTTGCCAACTGTGAGGGGAAAACAAAAATGTAATTTAAGACCTGTGCATCATTGCTTACCTCTGCACATGCACACTCACACACACACACACACACACACACACACACACACACACACACACACACACACACTAGTTTCACTAACATGTACTACACAATTGTAAAAGTCAAATCAGTTGTTCACTACTATTCAGTATGTATACTGACAGATATATTGGAAAAAAACTACAGACATCTTCACAGCTGTGATGACTTAGTGGTTAACTGCTGTGACTATAGTGTACTAGGTTCAAGACCTGCAAGGGCTGCTTAGTTAGTTGCTAGGCAGAACAAGGACTTTTGGATACAGAGTGGTTAAGGAAGTTTTGAGCAGCTTTAAGTGGGTTTGCGTGTGATTGCCCGATGGTGAGCAATTTTAACATATGGTTAAATGAATAGGCACTTACACCATGTAGGCTTCACTTACCAGAATGCAAATCTGCTTAGCTTTTATATGTAAGCAATGCTTACACCTCCTAAGCATGGCTCAGCCCTGGTAACCAGTGATCACATTCCAGTCTGATGAAATAGCAGGGTAATGACATATTTAATAAGTGTATTTAATTCCATGTACATAACATGCTTCTATGTGCTTCCATTATAGTAGCAAGGGGTGTGAGTATACTGTATGGGACACCTGAGTATATATGGCTAGTACACCAATCTTTTCCGTTTGTATGTGTTTCCTACATGGGTAGTATCCCAGGTTATATGCAGTCACAGTTGCATGTATTGTGTCATTAGGTTATTACTGTTAACAGTGCTTTCCAAAGTAAGAGTAGATTGCAGATTGTAGTACTGGAACCATACACCCCTGCATGCAAAGCTGGACTTTGAGTACTGACTATCATGTTCTTGGTGTGTAAGCTGTGTGTTATTAAGTATTTGCTACTGTATATTGACCTGATATGTGGATATTAACTGTAGATTACTATGTGTATATGACATGTCATTGAATGCTGCTGTCATGTAGTAATGGCATAGCAATCAGTGTCAGACGTCTATCTGTCAGAACATTCATCCTAATGCATAACCTGTTGGCTAGCTGATTTCTGTCTGTCCTCTGTACAGATGTGCAGATGTCAAGTATCCATCTTGGCTGCTTACAGGCAATCTATGCTTGACTGACACTGACATGTCTGCCCAGCTGTGTTATGAATGCCCCAGCTAGGAAACCCTACCCTGTATGCACCACATGCCATGGATACTTCAACTAGACTACCACAGTCAACAGACCATGCCTGGGTACAGGTCTCCAACCTAGACACTGGCCACGTTATGTAATACATGTTGCATACATGTCAATTGGAGCACCTCAATGGCCCTCTGCAAGAGACAACCAGATGATTAGATGTTGCATTTAACTGTCACCCTGAAGATCACTCATGTGGCATCAGTTGATAGATGGCCTGCTGACAAATGTCAGGTGGCATGATACCACTGTACCCACATCCCCTACTCTTCTCATCTCTCCATGGACAATATCCTGGTAGACACCTAGGAACACCTTCACCTCTGGACCCCAGTACTGACAAATGTGTCAGTGTGCATTACTGAGAATAACAGTATATGTGTGTTTGTAAACTTGTAGTGGATAATAATGAGGGCCTTCTCACACACTACACCCTCCATTGCCATAGTTAGAAATGGCTGCTGCTGTAATGGACATTACATGTACCTTGTTACACTCTTCACCCTATAGCTAGAGCTTGCAGTACCAGCACAGCACTGCTGTGCAAATGGGTAAATTGGCATGGGTTACCCTCTGAGAACTGGCAAGTGTATGTGCATGTGTGCAAGTGTGCATATTTGTAGGATACAGCATTCTGAGGCCACATTTTCCAAATACAATACACCTGGCCATACCGTATAAGGCATGTTGATGTTGTTGACATAAGATGACCCATGACAAACCATCACCATAGTATCCCTGTGGCATGTGCAATAAATGCATATCCCTGTACTAGCACTGATGAGATAGACAAGGGGTTGTATTGCAGTCCTGGTCAATGTGTGATTGTGGGTATGTCAGAGTATTTTCATGGGTTTCAGTGAGTAAAATATCCACTGTGGGGTGTGGGTGCTGGGTATACTGTCTTTACTCCATGGTACTGCAGTACATGTCCCAAGGTCCACTGTATGAGGATCACTGTCAACATCAACCATACAGGTAACTGATTACACTATACAGTCCAATGATCCATGTGCTGTGTGCAAATTATCTCTAACAGAATGGACTCACTGACAAGGTAGTCATCACTGATAAACCCAGGTCTCTCAGATGTGTCTATGACTGTTATGTGTTTGTCAATGTGTATATGACAGTATGTCATACTATGTATTGTTAATTAACATCAAGTACATCCCCCATTACCATACTGTACAAGGCCTGGTGATGTTCTTCACTTAACAAGAAACCCGGGACACACCTCATCCTGAAAGCTGTGTGGTGTGTGCAATTGAGGCCAAACACATTAGTAGTAATAAGTACGTAGGCAGGGGTTTTACTCTCAATGTTGGCAAGTAACTGTGTGTGTATGTGAAGGGATCTACTTCAGTTTGCAGAAAATACATGTCCCAGGAGATCATCTGTCTGAGAACTGACTGGCAAATGCTAACATTTCAAAGGAAACATCCTGTGGAAATTCATTCCATCAAAACTAAGTAGTAGATGTGTAAATGCGCTCTTCACCACTGTATAGCTGTACAGCGATACTGGAGTTGGCATACATAGTTGGGTGCGGATGTTGTGGACACAGCCACCCTCATTGGGGTTATTGTTGTGTGTATCCATCTGCTTAGTCTGCTGTACTACTGTACAGTTGATGTTAACAGGTTAAGTAGTTGTCAGTCACACTATGTGCGGTTGTACACCATCCCACACCCTCCAAAGTGGAGGGCTGTGCCACCCACACCAGCACACCTATGTTTACCAACTCCACGATTGCACTACTTTGGGGAAGGGGA
>NC_056733.1:161291459-161293959 GCF_019279795.1 Protopterus annectens | reverse complement strand
GGGATGATATGAGGACAGATGTCAATAGTGAATGCCTGACCTCTAAGTTGCAGATCTCATCATCAGCAGTGCATGCATGAGCAATAAAATCCAATTACATTGACAACCTTCAAAGCTTACTGTGGCTATGAGGAGTGTACACACCCTTAATGACATGCCACCTTCTTCCCTGATATGCAGTGGGGACACAATACTGCATATGTTAACATTACACACACCTGATATGAGACATATGATCTTTGCAATCAAATGCAGTATCAAACAAATGTGTTTGTTGTGCAGATACTGATTGAGATGCATACAATATGTGGGTTGCATATGTGTGCACACCCTTAATATGATGGTTTGTTGCAGCACCTGTTAAGTGAACTACAGCAGTCAGTATTCCTGGAAGGGGTTTACTAGCATAGCCCATCTTCACTTGCCATTATTTGGTCACTCCGCCCTCCAAATGTCCCTCAACTCTGAAAGATTGGAAGGTCAGCTCATGTGCACAGCTTTTGGAGGTCACACAGTGCCCTCACTATTGCTGTGGAATCAGGGTTATGTCTGGCACAATTCATGACATTGACTGTGTTCAGATACAGCCATTCTTAGTGAGCTTTGGATGTATGCTTCAGTTCATTGTTGTGTTTCAGGATGACATCCCTACCCATCCTCAGCCTTATTGCAGATGCTTGACAACTATGGGCCACACATGAGTGTCATTTTGCAGTGTCCCAAATGCAGAACACAATGTTTATTGGCCTAGTTCCTGCTAATGAACAGCAACCTAAAGGTGTACATTGGCACCAGTAAGGTACAGATGGGAATGGTGGGCCTGAGATAGAGTGAGGTGTTGCTTGTGCAGCACATGTATCTTTATTAACACTGTCTGTAGGTTTCAGCCTTGGTCTCAGCACACCATTACACATTGCAACACATGCCTTTGGGATACTTGATGTTATGCATATGCTACCTGTAGAGAGCCCTGGATGATGTTTCCTGTGGAACAACTTTTCCATCTGATTACCCTAACCCATAGGCCACACTTATGCAGAGTCCAGACAATGGTTAACACAGGTACTGCACAGGCCGTAATTGCTAGACATTCCTGCAAGTCCCTCAGTGTTGCTGCATGTTTCTGGACAGCGTCCATGACCAGTTTGCAACATGTGTTGTCATCTTTCTTGGATGGCATCTATTTATTTTCTACATTAATGTTGTCCCATACTTCATAGTCACATACGTGACTGTTTGCACTGTTTGCCATGGCATATGCATTGGTGAGGTAAGGCTACGTCTCCCACTCCTGAGTGCTACCTTTTGGATATGGGATCCATTCCATGGCTTGTAAGATGTGTGCAAGCCACGGCTGCCTCTGTTGCAGGTTAGTGGGCAAATGTCATGGACATACTTCTTGGACAGCAGACCATTACTTGGTGTGACATTGAGGACCTGTACTTGATGGAAGGTGTGTACTCAAGAAGAGTGAATGCTGTCAGTACCTCAAAAGCTGCTTCCACAATATGTTATTTGGATTGTGTGCACACATATGCTTCCAGTGTTTGTTAAGGTATGTACTCCCCATATTTGTTGTGCTAACATAGGATTCCATATTGCACATTCATTGCTCATGTTAGGATCACATTACAGGTTGTAAAAGTTGTGGAATGTGGTATTGTGATATGCCGTTGTGTAGATCTGTAACAGTTGCCATTGTAATAGTGGTATATACACTGTTGTAGCCACTGTATAAGGGTAATGTTTCAGACATGTCCCTACTGTAGGCCATTTGTCCCACCATTATGTTCATCTCTGTCCACATATCTTGCACTGACAAGTTGTTAGTTATACTGCAGGATTCTTACATACCCTTCAGAAATGCCACCATGGTGACCACTGTGATGCAGTGCAGTTAACGGCAACAATAAGTGAACATGTACAGCATGCTTTATGGCTAGGTGTGCTAAATGTGTGCATGGCAAATACCATGACCATAACATGGTCAGTGTATTGGCAAACCTGAACAAAAAAACTCCATACAGACCAGCTACAGGCTGGTGCCCCAGAGGTATATCAGAGGGACCTACATAGTTGTGTGAGAGATGTAATGTCAGTAGCCGCACCTGTGGCATTGGTACAGGGTGGGAGCAGCATTTCAGTACATCAACAGTACAAATCCACAATACTAGAGATTATGCACATCTTTTCATTACTACACTACAGCAACAGACTATGTTATCTGACATATGCATGAAGATACTTTACAGATGAAGATGCATAAGCAACAGTGATCTACTAAAGTGCCCTTGGGCCTTACCTGCATGCTTCTCATCCATTGTGTGGGTAGCACCCACCTCCACAATATTTTCATCAGGTTCTTGGCTTGGGTGGTGGGTGGGTGCCCCAAGGCTGGCAAGGACCTCCTCAGCATGTGTCAGTGGGGGCTGAATGGCCTGACTCTCACCTGTGGTTAGCTGGTCCCTCCTAACTGCAGCACCACACTGACGGGCATGGC
>NC_056733.1:161241459-161286459 GCF_019279795.1 Protopterus annectens | reverse complement strand
TCTTATGGCAGACTGACTGTTCTGCATGATATTTTAGAGATATCATCTCGACTTCTTACAGCTAAGATGGCTTACTGTTAACTTGTTCTGGCTACTTTTGCAGGGTCCTGGGTTCAAGTCTTGCAAGTGCTGGTTATTATGTTGGAAGGCAGATCTGTTCAGCTCTGGAAGAAGGGATAATGACAATAATTACAACAGATCCCTATTTTGTGCCCCTTCACCCCCATTAACAGTGCCTTTGGTCAGGTGTTTTGCAAAGAAAGATTCAGAGTGTGGCTCTAATGTGCAAATGCAATACACATACACACACACACACACACACACACACACACACACACACACACACACACACACACGGGTCTATATTATAACATCAAAGACTTAAAACTTTGAATGTTATAATATGGACCCCTATTCAGAGAACGCTTGAAATAGCGAAGCTGCAGAACACCGAATATTTTCCTAGGGAAAGTATTTGGTGGACCGTTTCTGCGGCTTTGCTATTTCCTTGACTGTGGTGCGAAGGTGATGGACCGGGTTGAGGTAGGTGTGTGAACGGACCGAGGTAAGGTGAGTGCGCGATAGTTAGGGACCTTAGGGATAGGGAGAGGGTAAGGTGAGTGTGCAATAGTTAGGGATATTAGGGTTATGGAGCGGGTAAGGTGAGTGTGCGATAGTTAGGGACCTTAGGGTTAGGGTTGAGTTAAGGTAAGTAGATACTAGTAGTGTATGTACAGTTTAGTGTGGGTTCTGTGAAGTGTGTATGTGTGGATTATGTATTTTGGTGTACTTGTGCTGTGTGTGTGTACTCTTGGAGCAGCAAATTTTTTCCCTTGGAAAAATTTCACTGTTCTGAGCATTCGAGTATATCACATTTCGAGATTCCAAGGTCAAACTTATGGTGTTCAACATTTTGGAATTTCGATAATGTGATATAGACCCCCCCACACACACACACACACACACACACACACACACCTATCTTCTATATGTGTATATACATCAATTTCTTCTATCTATATAGATATATATATATATATATATATATATATATATATATATATGTGTATATATATATATATATATATATATATATATATATATATATATATATATATATATATATATATATATATATATATATATATATATATATATATATATATATATATATATATATATATATATATATATATATATATATATATATATATATATATATATATATATATATATACGCATACATACATACATATCCATCTATAAATACATTTTCCCTACTGTTGAATGACTGTGCTGCATGATATGTTTGAAAAAACATCACAATTATATACTGCTGAAATGGCTTAGTGGTAAATCACTGTGGCTAGGGTGTGCCGGGTTCTGGGCTCGAGATTTATAAGGGCTGGTTATTTCATTGCTGGGCATAACAAGGGCTGTTGGATACAGAGTGATTAAGGCACTTTTAAGTGGTTGTAAGCAGGTTTGCTTGATGGTAAGTAATCCTAACTTCTGGTTAAATATGCTTTCAGACAGTGCTTAATCTGTGCAGCTATTGCTTGCTGCCACGCAAACAGGCTTAAACCCACTTATTACTGCTTAAAAGTGCTTACTCCCACTTACCCCCATGCTAATTTCTTTAAAAGAAAAGAAAAAAGGGGTGACAGGAAAGTGGTGAAAAAGGGGGCATGCAGCAGAAAAAGCAATAGGGAAAGTAGCTTGGGATGTGCAGGACGGGTGTAGGGAAGGTCCATAGCTGTCAATTTCTTCTACAGCAACAGCTGTGCATATGTACTGAATTTGGAGATAGATTTGGACACTCAAACCCCTGAGTGAAGGGTGAAGACAGCAGTAATGTGTTGTAAAACCAATTAGACCAGATTACATGTGTCCAGTGGACACTTGTGTGAAATGGACAGCTATGTATGGGGTGAAATTTTTTGGGGGGAACAGATTGCCCTTTTTTTTAAGGTGAGAGTGGGATGCTGGGGAAGGATAGTAGATATATTTGGTGAGGCTGGTTGGGTAGGAAGACAGACAAGACAGACGAGACAGCATACAGGGGTGGTATATGACACATGTGGGGGGTAAACACCTTGGATGGGGCGGGGTGTTTGGAAATTGGAAGCCCATGAGCCCCCAAATGGAAACAGTGGGACTGAAGTCCCCACCCATGGGCAGTCACCACTGCACCTTCATGGCCCCAAAGGTGACTCTCTGGGGGCTATGCAAGTGGGGCAGGCTGACCTTCTAAATGTGCCACATGGCCCTCAAGCTGGCATAGCAGATCTCCAAACTCCATTCGGAGCCCACTATGCACCAATTCTCAGACCTGACTTTGGGTGTCAGGATCCTGTCTGTGCCCACTCCCAGGGGGGGATGCGCCCCATCCCCTGAGGTGGCTCCACCTGAAGGTGGTGCAGGAACAGCAGACAAAGAGGTCCCAGGGTGGGGATGAGTTGGGAGAGGTGGGTCCGCTGGGACAGGCCTTCCCAAATGTGCTATGGTGTTGCAGTTTTAAAACATATTTTGGTCAGTAATAGTCAGCACAATCCAGGATTAGTTACAACAACATGCATAGATATTCCCATTAACCAAAAACACCAGATTTGGAACAGTTACATACCAAACAGAACACATGCATATATGGAACCACAGTGGCCATTACAATGGCATGCAGGTTGCATTGATAGCAACAGGCCACCAATGATAGTATTTCAACATGGAACATTAATATAAACACATTTCAATATTTATTGAACAATAGGACATATGTCCCAAGAGTATGTTTGGTGTAAACATACCCATTGATTTGTGTATTTACATTATTGTTGCAGATATGGTGGGGGGAGAGAAAGATGTCAATTAACAACTTATATATTCTTTTAGTGCTCACAACTTTAATGATCATTGCTCTAATCATTAAGGTACAGGTATTATTACAATACCCTATGGCCTTGGTTTGGGCAGTGGTATGTTTTTATACAGTGTATACTTCAACTGTCTTATAGCTAAATCCTTACATCTCTTACCTGGTAGACCTTTGGAGTGAATGCTTGTTAACACTATCTGACTGTTTCTACACATATTCCCAGATTCAAAGTTAATATTATGCACATACCTCTCAATCCTTTAATGCACACACTCTGGACAAAGCTTGGCAAAATGGGGGTACAAATAGGGGCATGTTTTAAATATTGATATCATAAACTTGGAGAGTTGCATGAGTGACAGGATTTGTTTTAATATACATTTTCTGAAGGTTTTGAAGTCTGAAAATCAAATGTTTGTCATTATTTCATGACTACAATTCTGAGATCATCCCACTGATTTGCCAGAGGGACAGAGGAACAGGTAGAAAATATGAGCCAGTTATCTGGACATACTGTACAGTTGAGAGGTATGATTATGCATTCAGCTTACTACCACTCCCAGGATTTGAACCATGGCTGTGTTTGCTAGAAATACAACAATTTAAGTCACAGTAGAATGTGCTATTTGGATATTGCTGTTCCTCTTTTCAGTGTTTTCTGTCTAAGTCCCTCTTGGTTGTACAATCTGACCTTGTAATTACAAGGTCTTGCACAGACATTCCTACACATATTTTTATGTAGCACAGTGTGAGAGACAGTGATTGACACAACAGTACTATTCTGATATCAGATGCTACTTAATGCTACATGTCAGGCCATACAATACAGTCCAGGATTTACATCTTTATTGGTAGGCACAGTTTTCTTATTGAACAGACCTGTGGAGGGAATGTTCGTTAAAACTACTTGACTGTTTCTACACATATTCCCAGATTCCAGTTAATATTATGCACATATCTCTCAATCTCTTAATGCACACACTCTGGTCAAAGCTTCACAACATGGGGGTACAAATAGGGACATGTTTTGAATATTGCTGTCATAAACTTGGAGAGTTGCATGAGTGACAGGATTTGTTTTAATATATATTTTCTGAAGGTTTTGAGGTCTTAAAATCAAATGTATGTCATTATTTCATGACTACAATTCTGAGATCATCCCACTGATTTACTAGGTGGGCAGAGGAACAGGCAGAAAATATGAGCCAATTATCTGGACATTCTGAAAAATCTGTTCAGTTGAGAGGTATGATTATGCATACAGCTTACTACCACTCCCAGGATTCGAAACATGGCTGTGTCTGCTAAAAATACAATTGAAGTCACACTAGATTGTGCTATTTGGATATTGCTCTCTATCTCTTCAGTGTTTTCTGTCTAAGTCTCTCTTGGTTGTACAATCTAATCTTGTACTTACAACAGTCTTATACAGACATTCTTAGACTTTTTTATATAGCACAGTGTGGGTAACTGTGGTTAATACAACATTACTATTCAGAGAATGCAACAATAAATGCCATACAATACCAGAGTAAACACAACCAGTCCAGGATTTAGAGCTTTATTGCCAGGCAGTTACAGTTTTATTTAAATATGACCTATATGGGTCTATTACTGTCATATTGTCTGCTTTACTCAGTACAACCCATACAACAGTTTTTATACTGCCAGATGATTTTCTACTACTTTATATTTATTTGATATGACTACTACAAGCAGGATTGTTACTCACCATCCTCACGATGCAGCCTTTGCAGCCTACTTGCATGGACATTCTGATTCACAGCCCACTCAGCTGCAGCTGTAAAGGAAACAGAGACATATTTAGGCATACCTATCCATCACATACAAACACTGGACTTTAGTAAACAGTAATGGTATGACTACTTACACACGTCTGGGACATCACCCCTCTGCCTTTCTTCTTGGACCCACTCATCCAAGACCTCACTCTTTGTCTGCTTCAAGTCAACATAGTGATGCCTGACCTGCTCACCAGTCCAAGGGATGCCAGTGGCACCAGTGAGATCACGAGTGAGATGGTCTCAGGCTTCTGCTTTATATTGGAAGCCCTGGTACTGGCCCTGCAGCAGTCTCTCATCATGTTTTTTACCAGGAGTCCTGCCATGACCTTGGACTCCTGTATGCCCCAGCGATGCACCCAGAAGTGCAGTCCCTCTCCAACTCCAGCCATCCTGCTTACAGTGGTAAGCTGCAACCAGTATGAGCTGTATTCCTGCCTCTGGGGTTTAAATGCAGCCAATTTCCCATGCTTTGCCATGATTGGATGGTTTTGAATATGCTGAGCTAAGCTAAGCTACAGGCAAACCTGCTTAGTTAAGGTTGGCATTGCTTAAAGGGACAGGTTCATCACTGCTTACCAATGGGCAAATCCACTTAGCTAGGCTACTCATTGTTTAGCAGTCATATTTACACAATGCTTACACCTGGTAAGCAGAGCTGTGCAATGCTTAGCATTGCTTATTTTTCATTTTATACACTGTTGGCTGTATGACATTGATTCATCATTCATTGCATATTATAAATTGGTTTACTCTCCCTGACATCCCCCAAAGTGATTTCATTACATTTATTCATTTGTGACTATACTGTATGGGGCACTTGTATTTATATGGGAATTTCACAACTTTATTAAACTGACACCTCACATCTGGACCTAATGCAGTACTCCAGTTAACACATATATGTTATTTAGTATGTAATACTAAAAAAATGTTTATGTACTGCTTTCACATATAAAAGGTGAGCTGGTTATAGTGGGAATCAAACCAGGAACAGCTGTTTATAATGCCTATATTCTACCCACTACACTATTGCTTATGATGGATGTCTCTTGCTATTTAAATTCTTGTGCTGTTTAAGCTGGACTAAACGTAGCTAAGCACACCCATGCAGCTACGCTTAAACTTTATCGCATTTATAAAAAAAAAAAGTTTTGTTGTGTTATTTTTATCTATACCCTTCAGAATATCCCTGCTAATCCTAAACCAGTTATTTTATCAGCTTTCTGCTTTGTGGGACAATTATCCTTTTTGGCTTTGTCCACATTACTTACTCTGATGGGTTGAGAGGTGTGCGCTATGTGCTGATGCTGCCTGTTTTATCCTAATAACTTTTGGCTTGATAGCATACCTCTCAACCTCTTAGAGCAAAATATCTGGACAAAGGCTACAATGATGGGGGTACAAATAGGGCATATTTTAAATATTGCTCTTACAAACTTAAAAAGTTGATAGAATAATAGGTTTTACAATAGCATGAATTTTCTGATGAATGTGTGGAGTCTTAAACTCAAAAGTGTTGTCATTATTTAATTACTTCAATCCTCAGCTATTTGCCAGACAGGTACACATTTTAGGGGGAAAACACCAAAAATAGGAGGCAAACATCTGAGCATTCTGTGAAAATCTGTACAGTTGTAAGGTATGCTTGGTAGGGACAATTGTCCCTTATGCCTTTGACCACTGATTTTTGTTTTTCTGATGGGTTGGGGGTGTTACTAGTGTTCTCACTCATTTTTAATTGCCAAAAGGCAATTGTGGAGTGCAGGGGCATGTGTATTGTGGGAACTCTGTTCTCAAACACACCCCCTGCACTCGTACACAGCTCCTTGTCCATTTAATAGCAAAGGCAGCGCACCTTCATGAATATGCAAGGTGCGCTGCCATGCTGTATGGGAACGGTCCCTGCTGTGCAGGAATAACTTATTCCTGCACAGCTGCTTGCTGAATCCTGGGGATTGTTCATAGATAGCCCCTAGGATTCATCAAGCTCTGCATGGAGTTCCTAAATAGTGCCAGAACTGCTGCACACAATATGGCTGATGAGCGATCCAGGATCGAGCCCTCGAGACATGAACTAGTGCCTCTACACTATTCCCGCATGAACACCACTGCTATATGCTAATTACCTCATTTTCTGGTAAAAAACATGCAAATGAGGTGAATTAGCGATACAGAAAGCAGGCAGGCATCTGTGTAGGAATAGTGTAACCTGCGTAAATGTATTCGGTTACTAACCAAATACATTTCTGCAAATTACAAAATGGAGGCATGACAGCTTGACAAAAAGCATATATTCAATGAAGTAGGCATGCCAATGGCGAAACATATGGCCATTGCTATGAAAAATAGCTGAAATTTTATAAAAAACAAGTTTTTTTTTTCTTTTTTTTGGCCGATCTTGGCCGTTTAAGCGTGGGGCAGCAGTGAGCAAACGGGATTGCCATGAAAATAAAAAATAGGGGGGAATAAGCTTTTATACCCAAATCTGCATTTTACCATAATAGTCAATGGCATGCATAAGACAAAAATACCAGGGAAAAGTGGTTGTTAAGGGGGAAGGCTCAGTGTGAGTTTGGTAACTATGAATTAGCATTCTGGTTTATGTAAATGAGGGGACTGATACTGAATCACATATTTCCTCTCAGTGTTAGCTTGCACCCAACCGTGTAGGTGCAGCAACACCATTGTATAAGTAGAAGAGGTGGATGACCTCATAAGGGGATGTGTCATGCATGATGTAAGCTTATTGGAGCTCTGTGGCCCATGTTTGCCCTTAGCTAAGCACAGCTAAGGAAGGGGGTGTGTCTCATATTTTTGAGCACTGTTTTACTTGCTTTAATGGGTGTGCATGCCTCTCACTGGGTTTAAAAAAAAAAACAGGAAATAGCAGCACTGTTCACATCTAAACACTGGGTATGTGTGACATGCCTTGTGGCTTAAATGGGGAGGCAATGGGAAGGGAAAATAGCAGTAGGAAGGCAATCAAGGAGAACTAACATAGCTAGCAGGTGAAATGTATCAGAATTAGCCAATTACACAGGCAGCAGCCCATCACACTACTATAAACTATGCAAACACCTTTCAGTCTGTTTTCCCACAAACTCCACATTACTGGTGTACACAGACAGGGACATTTTACCTAACAAAACTAACAAAATGTTGGGGGCTGCTGTTACTCTCATATATCAATATGGGCTAGAGGCTGAGGGCAGTGAGGATGTGAATGGTGATGTCCATCCCACAGTGAGGAGAAGAAGGAGAAGTGTGTATAGACTCAGGGTAACCTACCAGGTTCTACATGAGCTGGATATAGTGGAGCACTATAGGGTGGACAGGGACATTCTACAGCAAATTGTTGAGCTGTGCTGGCCTCGTCTCACACAGAACCAACAGAGGGGAACCCATCCCAGTTGATACCAAGGTATGTGTAGGCTTAAGAATACTAGCCCAGGTACCTTCCAAAGGCCAACTAGGGAGATCATGGGGATCTTACAGGCAACAGTATCCTGGGAAATCCACCATTTCCTGGATGGCATGTCAGCACATGCCAGTGAGCACATAAATATTTCCTCAACACCCGTGAGGCATTGACCAGCAATATGAGTCTCTTCCACCAAATAGCAGAATATTCTGAGGTAGTGGGCGTTATAGACTGCATGCAAATACACATCAAAGCACCACCCAGTGAGCGGGGTAGGGTCTACATAAACCACAATGGCTTCCCCTTCAACTGCCAGGTTGTTTACAAAGCCCAGGGCATTATCATGAATGTGTGTGCTGGCAGCCCTGGAAGCCATCATGACTCCCACATCTGGCATACGACACAGCTGTACCAGTCATTTGCCAATGGGGACATCCCATATGGCCACCTAGTGGGGGATGCTGGCTATGCACTGGAGTCATGGCTGATGACACCCCTCAGAAATGCACACACACACACACACCTGAACAAGAACTCCATAATGAGCCACATGCAAAAAACAGAATCATTATAGAGCGTGTATTTAGGATGCTCAAGTCACGGTTCCACTTCCTTGACATATCCGGTGGAGCCTTGCAGTACTCTCCAGAAAAATATACACAAATGTTCATAGTATGTGCCATGCTACACAATATGATCCTGCAGAAACAGCTGCAGCAGGAACAGCACGGGGCAGGGCCCCACAGCATCCCGCCATTGCCAAGGCCATCACTGGCACAGAGTGACTTGGAGGAAGAACTACCTGAGCCTGCTCCTGTAGGCAGAAGGAGGTGTGCTCAGTATGCCCAGGCCTTGGCCAAGAGGCAATGCATAGCACATACACTGACATGGTAGGGACACCTCTCTGACTCACACATACAGTAAAAGAGATGCCAAACATGACACTACCTGTGCTTTACCAAGTATCATGAGTGGATTATGTGCATCCAACCTAGTCACCCCTCCAGCCACTCTTCCTATCAATTACTGAATGGAGTAGTATGTTCTGATAGTTGTATCTATGGTATGGACGCAAGGGGGATTTGGTGGCCGAATGGGATAGCAGCAGATAGTGGACACCTATATGGGCAGCATGAAATCCATAGCAAATACTGGTTTCAACATACTAGGCAGTACTAGACAAGATGAGAAATCCCACCGCAGTACATGTTGTGGCCCACATAACTGTGGGTGTCCATAGAACACACACATGCATGTCAGTGAAGCTCACATACCCACCGCCAGCCTCAGCCAGCAGGACAGATGTAGATGACCATAAAGAAAGGCTAGGCTAAGGCCTCCAAATGATGGCAATGGTGAACAGCCCCCCTCCAGACCTACACAGACAGACTACAACAGGTCTGGCAGTTGTATGTTAGTTCTGAAGGGTAAGAAGTCGAAACTGAAATGTAGGTCAATAAAACCTAAGATGTGTGCTCTACTGATATGCCTCCAGTCTACATGATAGATCAGAATATAATATGAAATGGAAGCCAGCAGAGTACCTGAAATACCAGTACAGTCATAGCAAATGTTTAAAGTCATCAGGTGTGCCCCTCCACAATCCTTTGTTGAAATGCAGTAACATGCAAGTGTGAGGAGTAATATCAGTGGAGCACAGATTGCCTGAGCTGCCCCAATCTACAGGACAGATTGTTGCATGTGTACAATATGCAGGGGTCTGTGTGGTAAGTTGTGTGTTCAATATTGTCTGGAAGTGGTCAGTATATAGGCATGGAGGGTTGTGTCTCAGTGGCCTACGGGCAGTACTGTGGTCGACAGGGCCATGTTTTGACAACTGCATTGCCAACCACAATGCTTCTCAGTGATACCCATGTCAGCAGTCATCCATACTCACTGTCCAGATGTCAATATCTGTCACCGTCTGAAAGATGAACATGCCATGAACATGGGTCCATACATGTACACAGTACACAGGTAGACGTACCCCAGACAGAGTGCATATAATGCATCTGTCAACTGCACACAACTTTGAAATTGTACATACAGGTTAGAAGTACATTAGTTGTCCATGTAGTATGGAATACTGGTGTAGTCTGGCCAATCTCTGGCAGACAACAAAAGGCACAATTATAAAGTAATGAGAGATTGCCTATGTCCATGCACAAGGTAGCATAAGGGGAAAGTCTCAGGTATATCTGTGAGTCAGCTGGCAGTAGCTTCCATATCACACATGCACTCAGCTCACCCCACCATCAGCCACAGGTTTATCACAGGTTATATCCTTGCTGTTGGGAATGAGTACAGTAAGACCCCACTTTTGTATGGGAATACCCACAGAATGCAGCATGCTGAAGAGGTGTCCTATGCAGATGTGTCTCTAGCTGTAAGCAGCACCCTGCCTGGAGTCAGACCAATGGATCAATATGGACAGGAAATGTTGCCAGTAACACCTCACACACTTACCCTGTCACCCTAGGGGAATCCACTGGCCTGTAGCCTGGGAATTTATGAGTGACAGAATGAACTGGCCTGCTACAGATGGCACGTATCGCTACCACATTGTCTACAGTCTTCTGTCAAAGGCCTGTGCCTCAACCGTAATTCCAATGTATGGCATTGCATGGATTACTAACAACCTAACACAGTCAACAGAACACAAATGCAAGGCTATGCTGACAAATCCCAATAGCATGCCCCCCATGTCCTACTGCAAGAACTGTGGACCAATCCATAAATACTGTTGGGATGAAGGACCAACTATAGGGATACTTTTCAGATATTGCTCGCATAATGTTAGGAAGAGGATAGAATAATGGGGGGGATGTAGAAGCATGTATGTCATGGAGTGTGTGAAGTCTGAAACTCTGATGTGTGCCAATACTACCCCTGTCTACATTAATGGGCGGCTACAGACCTGCTCTTAAACCACAATGTGAAGGGGAACTGACCAGATATATGAGCCCTGCCTCTGGATAACCTGGGTGAATCTGTACAGCTGAGAGGTATGGCCATAGCAGGATATGGCCATTCTGTTAAGTCGATATATGTACAAGAAGGGGATCCTCAGCCATCATACTACCAAGGTGCTGGACCATTTACACAGACCCATCAGCTAGTGTCTGTAGCTACCCCTCCAGAATGGCAGGAGTGTGCAAGAATGTGTAGGCTGTGGCCCACAATACAGGACTCAGCTGCATTCATCTTGTATTTCCCAGTAAATAAATGTGAGCAAATAATTATATCTGTCAGTAGCTGATGACATAATACATCACAGTGTAAAACAGTACATATGTCTGAATATCTCTGCTAACACCAACCATGTAACACAAGCAGCACAGACAATGATAATTACTGTATCCCCTATCTTTCTTCCATTGTGACTCCATATTGTCAACCTATCTACAGATATCCTGCAGAAACAGGTTGCTATCTGTAGGTGTAGAACACCAGACCCTGGACTGGAGTACAGCCCTACCTGGAATGGATTCATACACTCAATACAGAAGGTCATACTGGGCATTCTCCTACACTTAGAGAAATGAAGCTCATGTCTGACAACACAGTGGACTATACATATCTGTCATTTGCAGATGTCTGTGCACACACGCCAAGTAGTACACCATTTATGCTTCACACACACATTAGATAGGAATACTCACACATAACTAAGGCCAACAGACTATAATATGTCAAACCTACACACACAGAGATGTGGGGAAGAGAGAGACAGTGACGGAGAGAATTTCATTATGAGGCCTGTTCCACTCACTGCGCATCCCATTGGTCTATATCACATGATGTGCTGATGTCAATCACTATAGACATTCCTTTTGGTAGCCCTCAGCCTTATAGTGTCTGTGGTGCTTGTGATGACTGTGTAACACTATAGTACAAGTAAGTGTTCATGTAGCATTTGTAAACTCAGTCCTGTCAAATGTAAAGTTGTGTGTGAGTGTGTGTGTGTGTGTGTGTGTGTGTGTGTGTGTGTGTGTGTGTGTGTGTGTGTGTGTGTGTGTGTGTGTGTGTGTGTGTGTGTGTGTGTGTGTGTGTGTGTGTGCTTCCAGAGGAATGATTTATGGCCCATTCACACATACTGCACTTCACATTGCCCTATGCTAGCACTCCTGCTGATGTCAGTCACCTTGAAATAACCCTTTGAGCAAATTTCAGCCCTATAAGCTCCATGATGCTCGTGGTAACTGTGTAATACTATAAGGTAGCCAACTAGTTATGTAGGAGTTCTAATCCCAGACATGGAAACTGTTAAACTGTGGTGTGTGTGTGTTTGGAGATGAATGAATTTAAGGCCATTCACACTCATTATACCTCCCATTGCCCTACTTTATAGCACTCCTGCTGATGTCAGTTGCCTTGAAATAACCCTTTGGCCAAAACACAGCCCTATAAGCTCTGTAGTGCTCATGATAACTGTTTAATACTGTAGTGTAGCAAACTAGTTAGGTAGGAGATCTAATCCCACACCTACCAACTGTTCAACTGTGTGTGCATGTGTGTTTGGAGGTGAATGGTTTTGTGGCCATTCACACTCACTACACTTCCCATTGCCCTACGTAGCATTCCTGCTGATGTCAGTCACCTTGAAATAACCCTTTGGCCAAGTATCAACCTTATAATCTCTATGGTGTAAGCAATAACTGGGTAATACTATAGTGTAATAAACTAGTTAGCTAGGAGTTCTAATCCCTGACCTGACAACTGTAAAAATGTGTGTGTGTCTTTATTGACACATGATTTTGTGGTCATTTACACTTACTACACTTTCCTTACTCCTCCTTTAGCACTGCTGCTGATGTTGCTCACCTTCAAAGATATCTTTGGACAGCTCTTTAATATGCAAGCTCTGTGGTGCTTGTAATAACTGCATAATGCAATAGTGTAACAAACTAGTTAGATATGAGTTCTAATGCTTGTCCTGGCAACTGTGAAAATGTGTGTGTTGTGTGAGAAAGTGTGTATCATTGTTAACACCTGATTTTGTGGTCATTCACATTTACTACACTTCCCTTACCCCTCCTTTAGTACTGCTGCTGATGTCACTCACCTTCAAAGATACCTTAGGTCAGCTTTCCAACATATAAGCTCTGTGGTGCATGCAATAACTGTGTAATACTGTAGTGTAGCAAACTAGTTAGGAGTTCTAATCCTGGTCCTGACAACTGTGCAAATGTGTGTATGTATGAGTGTGTGTGTGTGTGTGTGTGTGTGTGTGTGTGTGTGTGTGTGTGTGTGTGTGTGTGTGTGTGTGTGTGTGTGTGTGTGTGTATTTATTGACACCTGATTTTGTGGTCATTCACACTTACTACACTTCCCTTAGCCCTCCTTTTGCACTGCTGCTGATGTCACTCACCTTCAAAGATACCTTTGGGCAGTTCTTCCATATCTAAGCTCCATGATGTATGTGATAACTGTGTAATACTATAATGTAACAAAATAGTAAGGTAGGAGATCTAATCGTGGTCCTGGCAACTGTGAAAATGTGTGTTTGTGTGAGCGAAAATGTGTGTGTCTTTGTTGACACCTGATTTTGTGGTCATTCACACTTACTACACTTCCCTTACCCTTCCTTTAGCACTGCTGCTGATATCATTCACCTTCAAAGATACCTTTGGACATTTCTTCAATGTACAAGCTCTGTGGGTCATGGAATAACTGCATAGTATGATAGCATAGCAATCTAGCTAGATATGAGTTCTAATCCCAGTCCTGGCAACTGTTAAAATGTGTGAGAAAGTGTGTGTTTCATTGACACATGATTTTTGTGGTCATTCACACTTACATCAACAGCACTGCTGCTGATATCACTCACCTTCAAAGATACATTTGGACAGCTTTTCAGTATATAAGCTCTGTGGCGTATGTGATAAATGTGTAGCACTTTAGCACCAATACATAGGTAGGGGTTTGAAACTCAGTACTGGCAAGTGCGTATCCTGTGTGGGTGTTGGTGTGATTGTGTAATGACAGGATCCATTTCGGGGTGGGTTTTGCTACATTATTATATTGAGGACCTAGTATATGTCCCAATGTCCACATTACAAGGCTAACAGTTCTCAAACACCATAGAGGTTGGTGTAGACAATCCATAGCCATAAATGTCTAGTGCCATGTGTAATGACTATGTGACAGTATGGATGAGTGAACAATATAGGCAACCCTTATAATACTCAGAGACCACTCTCCACCCACAGCTCATACACAAACACACTTGGCTAGGCAGCAACCACTATACTGGTAGATGTCCTGCAAATTGCCTCACAGCTACTACCCATGGTGTGATTGCAGTGGACTACATGCCTGTCAACTACAACAGTGCCACTGACATCAGAAAGTACTTTGATGTGTTACATCTCCTGACTGTGTGTTATGCAGCAAGTAAAAGGGCATAGAACCCTGTTCCATCCTCTCTGTAGCCCAATCAATGTGTACAGTGGCCCTGTAGACATACTTCCCACTGGAGGCCTGCAACAACTGTAGAGTCTGCAAATGTACCCCATAAAAGGAATACCATGCCTTATACACATGCCCTGTATGGACAGACACCAGTAACTCCAATGAACCCCCATATCATACTGTCTATGTAGGTGCAATCACTACCTCAGTTACATAGCCAGGTCTCAGCAAACAAGGTCAGGAATGCTACGTCTGAATATACCAATCTGTCCTCACAATATGTCCCAGAGACTTCAAGCACGCTTCCACACTTCAAAGAACATGCATGCGGGACATGTGCACAACCCAGACACTCTGTATGTTATGGAATATAAATCACATGCATATGAAGCAGTGCTCATCACTGGCCACCCACAATAGAAATCTGGATGAGTGGATGGGGAATGCAATACTCACCCCTGGGGACCCCTCCAGTGACTATACTCTTGAGTCACACTAGGGACTATTTTCATGTGGCTTGATGCCAGGGCTAGCCTTGTACAGCCTTCATGCCCATTCAACTACTACATACCTATGAAGCAATGGACCTATGGATCTCAGTACTGGCAAGTGCGTGTGTGTGTGTGTGTGTGTGTGTGTGTGTGTGTGTGTGTGTGTGTGTGTGTGTGTGTGTGTGTGTGTGTTTGTGTGTGTGTGTTTGTGTGTGTGAATAGTAATCCCAGTGTGTTTGGTTGATGAATATCCCCTGTGGCTGTGGTTATTAGTAATTGGAGGTGTGTCCAAACCACAATAAGTACCATTCTCCATTATACAACAGAAGTAAATCAACATATACCTATTTACAACCCTCAGCCCTATAATCTGTGAGGCATATGCAATCACTGTGTTACAGACCGGGGATTTCTGTGCACATACTATACCCTGCCTATGACATGGCAGATGTGTTACCACACTGCCATACCCCATGGTCATGCTGCAGGGCCACATCCTAGTGACACACAGATGCCTAGAAAGGAAATGGGATACAGCATGTGAGAACACATTCACTCAGCACTTCACTTGTGGGGGGAGGGGTAAAGCTGGCACTAAATGTGTTGTCAAGACTCTGGCCAATATCTGGTGTCTCAGGATAGGTATTACCATTGTGCAGTAACTCACAGCACTTGTGTTTAATGCTGTGGAGTTTGTTGATGTAACTATCAAAGGCTGTTGTGACTGTCATCAGTGTCTGCTGCATCTCTGCCATCATAGATGCCCGTAGGGGATTCCATGTGGGATCCAAAGTTGTGTTTGAAGCTAATAAGGGAGTTCAACAGTCATGGGACACCAGCTTTCTCTGCAACAGTGTCCTCCTTCTGATGTACACTTGAGTAATGGCAGGGGACCATCACATTGTCTCCCAGTGTTTTGAGGACAGTGTCTGGATTTGGTTGGCTCTGGCTAGTACCATGCATTCATGTATCTGTTTTTACAGTGCTTATGTGTATGATTCCACCTTCATGCAGCTATTTCCCATTGCCATGGGTGCAGTGAAGACATCCACCCCTGTTTTCATGGCTCCTTTGGAGAGGTTTTACAAGGTGGTTACCTTTGTGGGGGGGGTGTGGCTGACATGTTGAGTTCCATGTTGATTACAGCCTGTGCAAATCTCACCATGCAGGGATTGACATCTGTGGATGAGCAACAGTCCCATATCTAAATAGTCAACACAGGTCAAGGCTGTTGCATACTCTACTGAGGGTCAGTATGAGCTGGTCCAGGGCAATGAAATTGATGACTCCCATAAGTGTTGGGCCACTGTACTGGTGCTTGGGCACTTTCCCCAGGTGATGGAGGGGTAGTTGAAGACTCATACTATGTCAGTGTTGTGTTGAACCATCACAGATGGCAGGGTGTTGAGGAATGTGCATTGACAGCCTAGGGACCTAGATGTGGACCCATAGCAGGCTATGGTCTGGGTTGCACTATTACCCCAAGTCAGTTTTACTGGAATTATCTCCAATGCATTATGATGGGATACTAGTCCAGAGGTGTTCCTAGCCATAATGAATATGGAGACAACACCACTTGTGGAGGTGTGGTGTGGTCCATGTTTGGGGCCTGACAGATGTGGAATGCATTATAGCCAGATACTGCAGGTCCGCTGTCTGCTGCTGTGAACCACCTCTCCATTACAGCAGACATGTGTCCTCCACTCCAGTGACTGCTATGAGTAACTGCATCCTGACAGTTAGATGTTTTCTGTTAAGCAGCATGACCCTCAGATTGCATACATGTGTAGCTGTTATGGTGGTAATAACATCAGGAACACTACCTAATAAGGCATCATAGGGGTGGCAAGACACTTAGCCAGTACCTGGAAATCCAGCGGTGACAGATGTAGGACATCTGTGGCAGGTTATTGGGTTTTGTCAATCATGTCATCCCAAGCAGATAGGTAAGGGATCCCCTGAGAATGACACATAACATGTAAGCCAATGTTGCAGTCAATCTGTTGATAGTACTGCAGCATCATTCTGGGTGACAGTGGTATACTGCCCAGGGTTACTGTCCCACCTGCCTGGACCACATAATCAGAGAGTTCAGCCATGTATCTTGTCAAGTCATTCACACCCATATTGATACAGAGTGATACTCATAATTGTTGTGGGGTGCCATGACTGGCTGTGTCATATGTTGAATGCTGGCATGTGATAGATATTTGGCTGTTACCTGCTCCATATTCAACTTAGTGAGTGGGATATGTGTGTGCCACAGTACTGAGTTGCTCATAATCACTGTATTGTGCAAGGTGGTTAGCTTTAGGAGCTTAGGTTGAGGGGCACACTGTGTAGGTTAAATATGTGTCCCCTTGGAATGTGCCATGTCGTGGTGTCTGAGTGGGTGTCTGTTTTGCTGGTCTGTGCTGTTTGGGTAAATGTCCATGGAGTGCCTCTGGGAAGGTCGGTGTGTGGCTTTTCACTGTATGTCATGGCTGTCAAAGTGGGTGTCATGGTGAGCTACATGTTCAACATGGTGTGGTGCAGGTGTTGATCATATCCTCATGACCTACTAGCCCAGTCTTTGCTGGAGAGTGAATATGTCCACATTGGGTGATATATGGGTAACCCTCACAGGTCTGAGTGTTTGTAGTTTAAAGGGGAGGGTTGTCTGTGTACATGAGGCAGTTACAACAGTGCCTCAGAATGGGCAGGTGCTCCAGGTTAATGGGTGAAATCACAGATAACCGCCCTACAAACATGCCAGGAGGGATGGACATAACTAGTAAGTACTGGGGCTACTTCTGTGATGAATAAGTACAGCTGACAGCCCCCAGGTATGCTACACTTCTTGATACAAAGTGCCAAGCCATAATGCTAGTTGAAGTGCAAGACAGGAAGAACTAGCATGATTTACGGGCGGAACAGAAGACAGACTGTCTGCCACCTGTAATAATTACCATAGCTGTGCAGTTACCAGCGGCTTTGGCAATAGGAAAATTCAGTAAGCTCTGTAGCATGTGTGGTAACTGCATAACACTATAGTAGGCATACCTAGATAGGCAGGAGTTCTAATCCCAATACTGGCAAGAGTGTGTGTGTGAATCGTGTACTGTGTGGCTTATACCATTTTTGACCTGTGTACTGCCCTTCACCACAAATTAGTAGTCCTGTTGATTTCATCCACCTCAGATGTACCATTGGAAGAAGTGGAAATGTATAAGCTCTGTGGTGCATGCGCTAACTGCATAGCACTATAGTAGGAATACATAGATAGGCAGTAATTCTAATCCTTATGCTGGCAACTGTTTGTGTGTGTGTGAGGATCATATCTTGCATGGCTTATACCATTTTGATGTATATACCATACATAGCTAGTGACTACCTCCCGCTGTCATTATTTTATATATAGTGGTAACAGCATCTGCATCACATGCACAAGGTTAAACCATTGAACAGTCCTCTGAACAGATGTGTTTGGCATATCCATATGTTTACAACCTATACATGGTCAGAAGTGGACTGTGTGCCTTAACAATGCCCATGTATGTGATATTATAGACAAATAGGCCACAGTGAGTATACTGACACATATGGCAGCATCAGGTATCATACCTGACAGAAACATCATGCTGATATGAATTCTGATGCCCTCACAGGTGGCCTGCATTGTAGGTGCAATACAAGAGCCCAGATTTATGGTTTTACAGGTGAACTGTTCCCATTATGGGTCACATCAGAGGGCTCTGGGTTCAAGACTTAGCAGGCCTTATTATTTTGTTGCCAGGCAGAACAGTTATGCTGGGGAGGAAGGGACAAGGGCAATAATTATAAGGGGTCCCTAGTTTGGGCCCCTTCACACATATTTAAACAGCCGTGGGTCAGATTTGTTGCAGTAAGTGGTTCAGAGTGTGCATCCAATGTCCGACTGCAGTACATAATGTACATATATATATATATATATATATATATATATAGCTATATATATATATATATATATATATATATATATATATATATATATATATATATATATATATATATATATATATATATATATATATATATATATATATATATATATATATATATATGCCTTTTGGCTTTATATAATGTACCTGGTTAGGGGTCACCACAGTGGAACTGTGGTCTGCTAATGATTGGCATTGGATTTTTACAGTGCTATGTTGCCAGCCCGATGCCCAACCTTCGAAGAAGGTGCACCCATTCAAGCACGCTCCTACCTGCATATCTTTAACGTCACTCGACTGTGGGGAGGACATAAAGAATCCACACAGAAGGCGCTCCAGCTGAGAATCGAATGGGAGAACCTCTTACTGTGAGGCGATGACACTAACCACTGCACCACTGTGGATATATATATATATATATATATATATATATATATATATATATATATATATATATATATATATATATATATATATATATATATATATATATATATATATATATATATATATATATATATATATATATATATATATATATATATATATATATATATATATATATATATATATATATATATATATATATATTTTTTATATATATATATATATATATATATATATATATATATATATATATATATATATACACATATAGGTTTGCTATTGAAATCTCAAAAGTAAAAAAAGGTACTTAACAGCAAACTAATTTGCTGAAAGTACACATAACCTAATCATACTAATGTCGAAAATCAGCTGTTAATGCGAAAATGTCAGACACGACATTTTCGGCACTTAACAGCAATGCCACCCTTGCCACTACTCCCTAGCTAGCACACCTAACATCCAGATTATGCAGGGGGGCAAGCCCCATGCACCCTCCTGTGAGTGGCTGCACTCCCACACACCCCCTAACTACATATTCCTTCAAAGAGATTGCACTACAGTGAGGAAAGGGATGTATTTCCCTAACCACACTGTACCACGATCCCTGTACATCCCTTCGAATGTTATATTTGCGAATGCACAGTCCATTCGCAAATATAACATTCACTCATTTAAACTGCACACATATGAAGTATTTGAACATCTGTAGTTGGAATACTTCATAGCCGGGGTAAACCATATATATATATATATATATATATATATATATATATATATATATATATATATACATATACACATATATATAAATACAGTAATTGATTAATGAACATTCAAAGTCAATGTCACATGGTCGACACCATATGAGATCAATTCTTTGAAAAAGTTCGAAAGTGAAAGGCAATGGCTCCGTATGCACAGAATGGGAAAATTTCCCTTTTCTGCACTGAAGTGCGGTCTTTGAGTTGGTAAATTTCTGTAGGGGGGTTGTTGGGGCTGCAGGAGGCTTGTCCCCTGCTCAGAGCATTAAGATAATTTTTTTTTTATTATTATTATATATTCGAGGTTTCAAGTTTTGCTCATATGTTGTCGAACATACGAGGTTCAAAATTCTGAAGCTCTGAATATATAATATAGACCCTATATGTATGTATATATATATATATATATATATATATATATATATATATATATATACACAAACACACACACACACACACAAACACACACACACACACACACACACACATATATATATATATATATATATATATATATATATATATATATATGTATATCATACTAGTACTCACAATTAACATGTGAATATATGTGACATACCATTAGCTGACCTAGGAGTGTCACAGTCAGTATTGTTCAAACCACACTCCAGTAGTAGTCATATGTGACTAACTCAGGGGCATGAGCTGTGTTCTATGTCACTACAGACAGACACAGATGCTCTGGCCATAGGTTCTGATCAGCAGTATATAAGTACAGAAAGTGTTGTTGGGAAATATTTGCTGAACTTCTTATTTAACTGTTTTACATACACCATACTACTTTCCATTACACGATTATTTGTTTCACATACTTTTTTTTGTCTGTTTCACTTGGTGTATTTCACAGGTAGATGGGTGTGTCTTACAGATTTCTTTTTCTAGTCTGGTTGTGATGGTCTTGCTTTTTGTTTGTCTATTTTCTTTCTTTCTTTCTTTCTTTCTTTCTTTCTTTCTTTCTTTCTTTCTTTCTTTCTTTCTTTCTTTCTCTTTTTCTCTTTGCCTCCCTCTCTCTGTGGTATATAGAAAAATACATCTGTTTTGCATAGGCAGCAGCTTGACTTTTGTAGGTAATGCTCATGATCAGCTGGTGGTCTGTGCACAAATTGGAGTCCCCCACTTGCTAGTTGCATGTGGAACAGCTGTGGTATCATTCCTATGGCCAATGGCATGGAAACACACTCCTATAACTAAGCACTTCATGTGAGTGTTGGCCCTTTTCCTTCACTGTGAGCAGGACTTCATGTGGGTGTCTGAAAAAACAGCACCACAGAGGGTAGTTAGAAATGCCTCTTACAACAAGCACTGTGGAGAGTCCCAACAAACTGGAGGAGGAAGTTCCAGACATGGGGACATAATGTAAGTATTGCTTTTCTACATTTGAAGTAATGTTAGTTTAACAGGGTTTGTGTGGATATGGCTGTTCTGCATGATTTAAAAACTGACATGGCAGTGTTATGTGGTTGAGAAAAGTCTGACCTGTAGGGCTATCTGCAGACTGGTCAGAGTTTTGAGTCTTAGATTTGGTGTGTTACTCACACATCTTTTGTCTTTATAAATGCAGTAGCATACTTTGATGATTGCAGTCAGTAAATGGTAACATCCATGTGTGTTTCTGAGTTCATATCCCTCAGAAGAGATATGTTACAACAAACCCTGTTACACCAGCAGTTTTCTCAGTTTATAACAACAGTATGTCAATAACGGCCCTGTATTTGTGCCTCTCTCCCCCAAGTCTGTCACCCTTTGTCCATTTGTTATGCATATGTACAGTATGTCTGATCTGATTAATATACAGCGATTAACTAGAAATATATGGACTGAAAATCTTCCACACAGAGAAGTTTCTTACACTGTTTTGTATATCATTATTTACTGACATCACTCCTGATATCAAGTCAGTGAGATATCAGACTGCCAGACAAGTTATGTATAGGATCCCTTATATTTGAGGACAAAACCTGGACATTCTGTTGTAGTATGTACAGTAGTGAGGTCTGTGTACTTATGGCAATTGTTGACAGAGTGTCAGTATTGTGTAGCAGTGTATTGTGAATATGTTATTTGGCTTGTGTACAGACTGGGGTAGATGTCAATGTTCTTGGTCCTGTTCTATCTGATGTTGCATGCTGCTCCAGTTTCTGGTTCCCTATCAGCTCATATGTTTGTAGGGCTAGACTGAGACATGTCTCATACCACAGTCAGGCATCAGACTGCACTGTGAATTGGGCCAGTATATGTAGGGGTAGTGTGTGAGTGGCAAACATGATGATGGATTTTGTTCACACAGTCAGTATACTGTACTATTAATTAGGCTTACCATTATGTGACTGTGTTGAGATTGGATGTGGGTATGCACTTCCACACTGGCGTCTGTTACTCCCTGCTGTTACATGCCTGCAGTGTCTGCTATATTTGCAATTACATGTGTATTCCCCATAGGAAAATGGGTTAGTGTTATGACAGTCTGCCTGTAGTTTAGACTGTGCTAGGTGACATGCCTAGCAGCTCAGTGTATTTACCCTAGTGTGATGTTATGTCCAGATATTTGTCAGATGTACTGTTGCCTGGCCACCATATGTGTTGTGTATTTCTGACAAAGTAGTGGGATGCTGTGAAGATGTATGTCACTAACTAGTGGAAAGTACATGAGCTTGGGACTTTTGCTCCTCCAGTTAATATATGTTAGGACAGAAAGGTGGCTGTGAATGCATCAACTGTGTGAGCTTATCTACTCCAGTATTTGGGATATATCCTTGTTTTCATGGCTTTAAACATCCCCTTTGTCAGGCTTGGTCCACATTTCTTGTACTAAGGAGTTCTGTGTATACCTCTTGACTGACCAGATTGTTCCGGACTGTCCGCGTTTATTGCTTATATTTCTGCTGTATTCCACAGAATCATTACTGTGATTTGTGTGGTACTTCACTATAATGATTTTATGATGTCTGTCAGTAACGGATGGCATACATGTGAGTTTCAGAAGAGCCTTCCTTCAGAACATGTATGCTGACACAAACCCTGTTACTGTAGGTTCATAGCTTCATAGGTAGGTACTAGGTTTTTGGACCTGGGGCCTATTTAAGCTGAGCCAAAAAGTTTCCCTGGCTTTCACCTCCCAATAAAATTATTTTCCTGTGCCCCTGTCAAGCAGTGCCTCAGAAGTGATCCCCAGCATTCTACTTTTATAACTGCAATACTTACATTATGTTCCCTTGCACTAAGAGGTTGAGAGTTATGCTGCTGAGGTATGACTCCACTATATGTTGTGGGAATATTATATATATATATATATATATATATATATATATATATATATATATATATATATATATATGTGTGTGTGTGTGTGTGTGTGTGTGTGTGTGTGTGTGTGTGTGTGTGTGTGTGTGTGTGTGTGTGTGTGTGTGTGTGTTTATATGTGTGTGTGTGTGTGTGTGTGTGTGTGTGTGTGTGTGTGTGTGTGTGTATATATATATATATATATATATATATATATATATATATATATATATCCTTTTTATGTGTAAACATGAGTGTTGTATATTCCTTCTCAAATGTATCGCACCATATTTATCTCATATGTGTATATTTAGATATAGAAACATGACTGATTTCACACTGTTTTCACTAACAAGTAGTAAACAATTGTAGTACTCAAAGCAGTTGTTCCCTAATATTCAGTAGGTGTACAGAATGATATCGGTGAAAAAGCAACCAGCATTATTGCACCACATATAGCTTAGTGGTTAAGCACTGTGACTATAGTGTGCAGGGTTGTGGGTTCAAGACCGCCATGGGCTATTTATTTTGTTGCTGGGCAGAACAAGGGCTGATGAAGACAGGGTGATTAAGTCACTTTAAAGCAGCTTTAAGCTGGTTTGCACAGGTTTGCATGACTGTAAGCACTGCTAACATATGGTTATACAAATGCACACTTACACCATGTAGGCTTCACTTACCATTGTGCAAATCTGCTTAGCAGTTACATTTAAGCAATGTTTACACCTGCTAAGCATAGCTCACCTCTAGTAACCAGTGATCACATTCCAGTGTCATCAAATAGCAGGGTAATGACATCTTTAATAAGTGTATTTAATTCCATGTACATAACATGCTTCTATATGCTGTCATTACACTAGAAAGGGGTATGAGCATACTGTACGGGACACCTGAGTATACATGGGTAGTACCACAATCTTTCCTGTTTGTATTTGTTTTATACTTGGGTAGTATCCCAGGTTATATGCAGTCACACTTGCATGTATTGTATCATTAAGTTACTACTTTTAACAGTGCTTTTACAAGTAAGCGTAGATTGCAGATTGTAGTACTAGAACCATACACCCCTGCATGCAAAGCTAGACTCTGAGTACTGACTATTGTGTTCTTGGTGTTTGAGCTGTTTGTTTTTATGTATCCTATTGGATATTGATCTGATATGTTGATATTAACTGTAGACTACTATGTTTTTAGGACATGTCATTAAGGACTGCTCTCATGTAGTAATGGCATACCTTTCAGTTTCAGATGTCTGTCTTTCAAAACATTCATCCTAATGCATAACCTGTTGAATATCTACTTTATGTCTGTCCTCTATACAGATGTGCAGATGTCAGGTATTCATCTTGGCTGCTTACAGGCAATTTCTGATTGACTGACATTGGCATGTGTGCCCAGCTGTGTTATGAATGCTAATGCTAGGAAACCCCACTCTGTATGCACCACACGTCATGGATACCTCAACCAGACTACCACAGTCAACAGAACATGTTTGGGAACAGGTCCCTAACCCAGGCACTGTTCATTTTATGCAACATATGTTGCATACATGTTAATTGGAGCACCTCACTGACATTTTTCAAGAGAAAACCAGATGAGTGGGTGCTGAATTTAACTGTCACCCTGGGGACCACTCAAGTGGCAGTAGTTGATAGATGGCCAGCTGACAAATGTCAGGTGGCATGATACCAGTGTACTCACATGCCCTACTCTTCTCATCTTTCCATGGACATTAGCCTGGTACACACCTAGGAACACCTGCACCTATGGACCTCAGTACTGACAAATGTGTCTGTGTGAATTACTGAGTATAACACTGTTTGTGTGTTTGTAAACTTGTAGTTGAAAATGCTCTGAGGGCCTTCTCACCCACTACACCCTCATTGCAATACTTAGAAAGGGCTGCTGCAATAATTCACATTAAATTTAACTTGTGACACTCTTCACCCTATGGGCTACCTGAAGCTTGCAGTACCAGCATAACACCATTCTACAAATGGGTAGATAGGCGTGGGTTACCCTCTGAGTCCTGACAAATGTGAGTATGTGTGCGTGTGTATGTGTGTGCAAGTGTGTGTGAGTGTGTATATTTGCAGGAGACAACATTCTGAGGCCTCATTCTCCAAATACACTAAACATTGACATACATTATAAGGGATGGTGATGTTGCTCACATTAGGACAGCCATGACAAAACCCTCACCCTAATATCCCTGTGGCATGTACAATAAATACATATCCCTGTAGTAGCAATAATTAGTTAGACAAGGGTTTGTATTGCAGTTCTGGTAAATGTGTGATTGTAGGTATGCCAGAGCATTATCATGGGTTTCAGTGAGTACTATATCCAATGTGCAGTGGGGGTTTTAAGTATACTGTCTTTACACCATGGTACCCACAGTACATGTCCCAAGGACCACTGTATGATGACCACTGTCACCATCAACCATACAGGTAAATGATGACACTCTTCAGCCCAATAATGCATGTGCTATGTGCAAAAACTCTGTAATAGTATGGACTCACTGACAAGGTAGTCAGCACTGCTAAACCCAGGTCTGCCAAATGTGTATGTGACTGTATGTGTTTGTCAATTTGTATATGACAGTATGTCATACTATGTATTGTTCATTAACACCCAGTACATCCCCCATTACCATACTGGACAAAGCCTGGTTATGTTCTTCCCTTAACAGGAAACTCGAGACACATCTCACCCTAAAAGCTCTGTGATGTGTGCAATTAAGGCTGAGCACATTAGTAGCAATAAGTACCTAGGTAGGGGTTCTAATCTCAGTGTTGCCAAGTAAGTGTGTGTGTATGTGATGTTTTGGCAATTTGGTCTTGATGGAATTCCATAGGCCAAAATGAGTTCTTTGTAACATGAAGTACATCCATGTGAAAAGTATTATCTGTGCATTGCATCAAAACAAATGCCTGTGTGTGTGTTATTCGCAAACATTTGGTGTGTGCCACCCAGTACACTTACCATTGTCCACTGTAGAAGAGCTGCTTACATCAGCCACCATGCACTCACCTGTATACACTCCTCAGACCTATCAGCCATGTGGCACATGCAATAACTGTTATAGTTAACATGTCCCTGCATCAATGACAGGGATGTGGAACATGTATCATCATATGCACAGGGTGTGGTGTGGGTTTCCCAGAGGCCTAGGCTGAGCCATTTGGTTGACATCATGTCTGTGGGTTAGGGGGTTGTTTATTAAATGACTTGTGCAGACATGGTGTGTGTAAGTATGGAGGTGCCCTAGCTGTAATGGTGATGTGTGTGTATGGATGCACACAGTTCTGCCATGTGGCTGCCCTACACAGGGGTATGTTGGACAGCTGCAGAACATACATGGCAGAGTGTACAGATCATGGTGTCTGGCCACCGTCATGGGGACTGGCCCTGCCAGGGATTTCATGGGCATCACCAGCCAAATGCCCAGATATGGTACTCTCTCCTGACCATGACATTTGTCTGCTGGATCCCTGTCTCTGTTGGGACCAGCCAGGACCACGTCCACATGGCCTGCTGTGTTGTGGTCTGGACAGCACCCCTCTGTAGTCATGCTGCTGGTACTGGCACTACGGGACTGGGAGCGAGATGTTGCACATCCACTTAGACCTCCACCTTTTGGTGTTGCTGACCTACATTCATGTGGCTAATGCCCTACTCCCACCACATGCTCTACCACAGACACCATATGGTCATGGATTCCCACCATCTCACCCAACCATCTATCCATGACCTCTGCAAAATAATGGTGGGCATCTGCATGATTACGGATGTAGTCACATGCAGCAGGAAGAGTAGCCATCTGGAGCCTCAGACTATCTCTGGTGTAATGTTCAATACATACCTGTGTCTCCATGACAGCCTGAAACATGCATCTGGTGACACCTGCTGTGGCACTTCTGCCAGGGGCACGATGGCCAGCAGCCCTCCTATGAGAACCCCTGTCCATCTGCCTGGGTGGGACCTCACTGGTTATCTGGCTATGGCTGCTGTGTACAGACACACTTGCCATAGTCACCACACTTTCCTGTCCCATACCACCACCCATACAACTCTCCCTCATCTATGGCCACTGGTGATGGGGTATGTGTGGGCATTGTGACTATGTGCAGGGATGGGGTGGATAAATGTGGGATACCAACCAGTGACACAGATTCAGCCCCTGACAGCCCTGCCTGTACCATACTATGCCTATCATCATTGTCAGAGTATGTATGGACACTAACATCAGTTTGTCTGTGGGAGGGACCTTGACCCACATCACCACCTGTGAGCGGCAGACAATAAATTTAAATTATGATCTGTATGTTATCATTAATTTATACACACACACACACACACACACACACACACACACACACACACACACACACACACACACACTTACAGGTGAGGTGGCACAAAGATATTACACAGACCTCTCATTACCCAACTGACATGCATGACATATGGCACTCAACAGCATGCACTGCAGCCATTCTTAATCCTTGTTACCAACAATATACATCTTTGTGATGCATGTGTTGTGCTAGTAGGTGATACCCCTTCCCCTGGAACACACTTCACCATGTACACATTATTGCTGTGCACCTGTACAGCACACTGGCATGTACTGTGCACCATATCTCACAAGTGTACAGATCATTGCTGAATGTGTACATATCTGGCAGTTATGTTTGCTCTGTTTCTCCCAGCCCCTATATGTTTGTATGACACATAACTGGGATGATATGAGGACTGATGTCAATAATTAATGCCTGACCTTTGATTTGCAGATTCCATCATCAGCAGTGCATGTATGTGGAATAAAATCCAGTTACGATGACAACCTTCAAAGCTTAATATGGATATGAGGAGTGTACACACCCCTGTTGACATGCCAGCCTCTTCTATGATATGCAATGAGGCCACACTACTGCATTTGATAACATTACACACACCTGAAATGTGACATATGACCTGTGCAATCCAATGCAGTATCAAACAAATGTGTTACTCTTGGAGATGCTGAATGAGAGCCATACAATATTTGGGTTGCATAAGTGTGCACACCCTTAAAATCAATGGTTTGTTGAAGCACCTGTTAAGTGAACTACAGCAGTCACTATTCCTGGAAGGGATATACTAGCATGGCCCAACTTTACTTGGCATTATTTGATCTGTCTGCCCTGCAAAGGTCCCCCGACTCTGCCAGATTGCAAAATCAACTCATGTGCACAGCCCTTGGAGGTCACACAGTGGCTTCACTATTGATGTAGAGACTGGGTTAAGTCTGGCACAATTGATAACCTTGAATGGGTTCAGATACAGCCATTCTTAGCTAGCTTTGGATGCATGCTTCAGTTCACTGTTGTGTTTGAAGCTGATACCCCTCTCCATCCTCAGCCTTATTGCAGATGCTTGACAACTGTGGGCCACACATGAGTGTTATTTTGCAGTGTTCCAAATTCCTCCCACCATGTATACAGGCCTGGTTCCAGCTAATGAACAGCAACCCTGAAGGTGTACACTGGTACCAGCAAGCTAAAAGTTGGAGATGGTGGCCCTGAGGTGAAGTAAGGTGTTGCTTGTGCACCACACGTATCTTTATGAATACTGTCTGTAGGTTTGAGCCTTGGTCTCATGACACCATTACACATTGCAACACATAACTTTGGGAGACTTGATGTTATGCTTTTGCTACCTGTACAGAGCCCTGGATGATGTCTCATGCAGGACAAATATTCTGTCTAATTACCCTAACCCATAGGCCACACTTATGCAGAATCCAAGCGAATGTTGACACAGGTACTACACAGGCAGTACTTGCTAGACATTCCTGCAACTACCTCAGTGTTGCTGCATGTCTCTGAGCAACCTCCCTGACCAGTTTGCAACATGTTTTGTCATCTGATTTGGATGGGCATCTGTTTCTTTTCTACATCACTGTTGTCCCATATTTAATACGCCTCTACATCACTGTCTGCAGTTTGCCATGGTATATAGAATGGTGAGGTAACGTTAATTTTCCTACTCCTGACTGCTACCTTTCAGATATGGGATCCATTTCATGCTTTGTAAGATGTGTGCAAGCCATGGCTGCCTCTGTTGCAGGCAACTGGGCAAATGTCATTAACACATTTCTTGGACAACTGCCCATTACTTGGTGTGACATTGAGGCCCTGTACTTGATGGCAGGTGTGTCTTCAGGAAGAGTGAATGCTGTCAGTACGTCACAAGCTGCCTCCACAATATGTTATTTGGAGTGTGTGCACACATACTCTTTCAGTGTTTTGTAAGGTTTGTATACCCCGTATTTGTTGTCCTAGCATAGGATTCTATATTACACATTTATTGCTCATGTTAGGATCACACTACATGTTGTAAAAGCTGTGGAATGTGTTATTGTGGTCTGCTGGTATATATATCAGGGACAGTTGCCATCGTAGTAGTGGTGTATACACTGTTGTATCCACTGTATAAGGGTAATGTTTCATACATGTCCCTACTGTAGGCCATTTGTCCCACCATTTTGTTTATCTCTGTCCACACATCTTGCACTGACAGGTTGTGAGGTATACTGCAGGAATCTTACATACCCTTCAGATATGCCACTATAGTGACCACTGTAATGCAGTGCAGTTAACACCAACAAAACTGAACATGTACAGCATGCATTATGGGTCAGTGTGTTAAATGTGTGCATGGCAAATAGCATGGCCTTAACATGGCTAGTGTATAAGCAAACCTGAACAAAACAACTCCATACTCACCAGCTACAACCTGCTGTCCCAGTTGTATACGAGAGGGACCTAAATAGTTGTGGGAGAGAAGTAATGTGAGCAGCCACTGGTGGAAGTTGCATTTCAGCACTTCAACAGTACAAACCCCAATACTAAGGATTATGCAGGCCATCAACATAGATGTGCACATCTATGCATTACTAAACTCCAGCAACAGACTATCTTATCTGACATATGCCTGTAGATACTATACAGATAAAAATGGATAAACAACAGTGTTCCAGGAATGTGCACTGGGGCCTTACCTGCATGCTCCTCATCCATTGTGTGAGTGGCACCCACCTCCACAATGTTGTCTTCGGCTTCATGGCTTTTCTGTCAGGAGGGTGCCCCAAGGCTGGTGAAGAGCTCCTTAGCATGTGTCAGTGGGGGCTGGATGGCTTGTCCCCCACCTGTGGCTAGCTGGTCATTTGCAACAGCAGCAGCCTGCTGATGGGAGGGGCAGATGAGTTCAGTGCAATGATGCCACACCTGCTCATAATTTCAGCTGTGCAGGCCAACATTGTTTACGCTGTGGGTGAGCTCATTCCACAGGGCAGTCCTCTCTTGCAAATCTTGGGCTCTGTGGCTGAATATCATGGCATAATGTTGCATCACATACTGTATTATGGTGTCATTCTCTGTGTTGCTGAATGCTGGCAGCCACGGACATTGCATATTGCCTGGAAGACATAAACAGGAAAAAAGGTCACAGGACCTCATACAGTTGTCCACTTGCACACCAACAGTGGGTATTACTTGCAAATAATACAGTCTATACCATAGCACTCTAAGCTATCATGGCTTTGGCATCTTGCTTTACACTCCTGGCTCTGACCTGTCTAGCTCCCCAATGTTGGACACTTAATTGCATAATCCTCTATTCTACATTAATTTCTGTGTAGAGGGATGACAGTGGCCATCTTCCATGTGGATGGTGTGTGGATGGTGGCAAGTCTGTGTTTGACTGTAGTGTGTGATGGAGCTGTGAGCACATGCCTGAGTTCATGCAGGAGGCAGACTGTGATTTTCTCATGCCCCATGGAGACTTGCTGTTGTTGCCATCAGTAGGCATTATGTACATGCTCACCAGTGATGAGAGCAGGAGTGTGGTTGATGTGCATATCCCCCTGTACAAATGGTATGGACAGGGTGACACTGTTCCTACCTAACCTGTCTGATGCAGGCTGCCTGTATCCAAGGCATGTGTGTATGAGGTGTGCTTTACTCCCAGTACAGGTTGAATTGTGTTACTGCCTCTGAGACTGACTACATATGTGGAGACATTGTTGAAATTGGCCTTGGTGGTGTGGATATGTCTGATTTATAGTCATAGTCAGCCTTACAGGAAGTTACCTGTGAACCTACATGCTTGCTCAGATAGAGGTGGACTTGCTTCCAAGTTGTGGTCTGCACCTATGTGTCCCTGTACAACTACTATAGCAACCTATTATGTGCTTTATGTATTGCTGCTGTCCAGCAAGGGGTATTACTATATCCTTGGTGGAGGCTGGTTGTACAGGTCATGTACTGCTGTTTCCATATAGCTACAGTGCTTATAAAGTGCATACACCCCTGTTACAATGCCTGCTATTTTGTGCAATTGAAACATGACCCCACAAAACCTCATTTCAACACAATCACCACCTGTAATGTGACCTATAGCCTTCTCAATTCAATTGAAAACATAACAATCTGTTCTGTGAAAACATATGGGAAATAATACTCAGTACAGTAAGCCAGATGAATATGTGTGCACACCCTTAAACTGATATGTTGTGTAAACATCTGCTGAGATGATTACAGCATCCATTTGTCTTGGTTTGTACTCTAACATCATGACACATCTTCATTTGGCAATGGTTGCTCACTTTCCCTGAAACAGCTTTGTTTCTTTTTCAACAGAATTGTACAGGTTATGGGACACATTTGAGGTGAGAAACATTTTGAAATGATTTTCTGTGGTTTCATTGGCATACAGCACACAAACCAGTCATTCCAACAGGGATGTGTACGCTTTGGATATCGAGTGCATATGAGTGTTGATGTAGCTGTTAGTGGTAGGCATGGACAGTGGCTCATAACACAATTGTACCCTTCTCTAATTACTACCTGATAATCATGCCTACTGTAGTACCCATATCAGTGTTATGGCAATGCAACAACCAGTAGCTGTACACATTTTATTTTGTTGTATGCAGTGACACTGATATTACACACATGTGCAACATGCACAACCTATTTTCTGGACTGCTTAGAACCCATGTTATTACTTTTGTGCCTTTCAGCTGAACATATGTAATACATACATATGCTCAGGGGATACCTGGTATACATTTGTGTTCTGTGTCAGTATGGCACACTGTATTTGCAGTTTTTCAGCTCAATCATACTTTTCAACCTATTATTCCAGGACATCTGGACAATGGCCCACATCAATGGGTGACAACAGGGAAATCAATATTGATAATGTATTGATATAACTGACATAATACACGTATATGTGTATGTGACTACAGATATCAGTCACAACTGTGATTATTGTCCGGCAGAACACTGTAGAGTTGAATGTTATTAATTCAATATATCACATGCAGTTTAACGCACACATCTGGAACAGTACTTTACTATGCACATGCCCTATATAGGTATCTTAGATTTACAATACAAACATGTATAATACTCATATTCACATGTAACATATAGATTTGGACAACATCCCATTAACTGGCCTAATAGTGGCACAGTCACAACTGTTTGACAGACACTCTAGTGGTTGCCATATGTGAGCTGTCCTTTTCCAGGGTGAGTCAGGCTCCTCAGCTGTGATACTACTTCTCCACCTCTTAGAGCATCACATCTGGACAAAGCCTAAAATTAGGGGGGATAGATAGGGACAGATTTTAAATATGCCTGTTGCAAATTTATGAAGTTTGTAGCATAATACATTTTGCATTACCATGATTATTCTGAAGGATGTGGAGTTTGAAACTCAAATTTTTTTCATTACTTCATGACTTCCATCCCCAGCTATTTGCCAGAAAAATATAGATGTTAGGAGGAACAGACCAAACACTATGATGAATAAATCTTGACTTTCTGTGAAGATCTGTACAGTTGACAGGTAAGGCCCACTGCAGACAGAGCCAGATACGATGTCCATAGCAGCTGTTCAGCAGGGCATCATTACAGCAAGTCTTGTTGGCACATATAATTCTTTCAAAATCATCTATCCCATTATTACAGACCAAGTACTACATTCAATTGTATGCTTACATGTTTCACATACTTGTTTTATTTTTATGCTTCTTCCATGTTCCGGTTCAGGTTTATGTCTTTCTTGTTTTGTTTGTTTTTTTTTTTTTTTTTCCTTGAAACAAACAGCAACACAAACCGGAGAAAAGAACCAAATGACCAGTGGACACCAACTCGAACGTTGAGAATAAAAACTCTAGTTTATTGACCCAAGATAGTGGTTATTAAAATCCTTGAAGTGTGTTAAATCGCATACACTTTTCATCACAGCATACACTGTGACTTCATCAGAAGGCAAACATACAAGAAACGGCCATTTCGAATCTCTTAAATACATTAATTGCTAGAGGTAATTAATCAATTACTCTGCTCATTTCATTTTTTTAAAAATCTTTTAAAGGAATATCCTAGATAAACAGCAAATGTAAGTGAATGTATACATAAAAATAGTCATTAGTACGCAAACGCTCCATCTAATTCCTTCTATGGAAGTGAAGTTGAAAACTAACAAAATTATGTTTAGGCTCCTGTTAGACTATAATTATATTTATATAAAATGTCTAGTTTTACAAACCCCTATCCTAACATAAATGGTGATGACATTTTTTTAAAAAATGGTTTTAATATGAGTAAATGCATATCGTGAACTTCTTAAAGTACCTAGTATCTTCGGAATAAAAGCATCAGTTAAAGTTGTCTGTATCCGTAAGGCAAGTACTAAAGCTACTAGAGTCCGCTAACACTTCTGACGCCACTCTCTCACTCTTTCCCTATGGCCAAAATAGGGACCTAACTTATTTTTATTTTTAGTCAGTGTTGATTCATTAGAAAACACAATACATTTATAAGTTAACAACTAATAAAATATAAATTAAAATAATATATATTCGAAAATATTTTAAATTAATTTGTTTTAAATTGATTTTAAATTTATAGGTTTAATCTACATATATATATAAATATATCTATTAATTCCTACGTTAGATTTTAATTTTAGGTTTTTCTTTATTATATTGTATCTTGGTACTAATTTAATAAATTTTAAAATATTTTTTAAAACTTTTTAAAAAAATATATATGTTTTAAGGAGGTCGCTATAAAAAGGTTGTTAAAAAGATCTAAATTAGACTCCGTAAAATAAATGAATGCCTATTTATCTGGCCAAATTCTTAAGTCTCAAAATGCATTTTATTGAGGTCATTTCATTTAGTCCAGGGAATTGATTAGCGTTAGTCCTTAACTGCCAAATAAGTTCTTTCTCCTCAAGTTTGAGTGGTTCATAGCCACCCCTGGGGTCTTCACTAATTTGGTCAATAGCTTTAAATCTAAATTTATGCCCTAGATTTTCAAAGCAATGCCTGGCTAGGGCATTTTCTAACTTCCCTTTGCTAATACTGTAAATGTGCTCATAAATTCTCTCCTGCAGTCTCCTGTCTGTTTTTCCTATATAGAAGGCTGCACAACCTTCACATTTGGCTTTGTAGACTACTTGTCTACTGCTACAGTTATATTTATTCTTGATCTTGTAAGTAGTATTCCTAATAGTGAAGTGGCAGCCCTCATTGATGTGTTTACACATGTTACACATATTGCATTTAGTCATTCCAGGGTTAGTAAGGGGTCTTGGGCATCTAGTTTGTAAGATTTCTTTTAAATGTGTGCCTCTCTTGTAGGTTATTTTGGGTTTTTTGGGGATTAAACTTCTTAAGTTGTTATCTACAGTTAGTAATTCCCAATTTTTATTCAAGATGTTTTTGATATCAAAAGAGTCTAAATTAAAACATAAAATAGCACTGCAGGTATACGTAAGTTGGTTGCTATTTAAGTTCTCTATAGGTTCTATCAGTCTTTCTATCTGATTACCCCCCAATAGGGGTGCGTATTTTCCTACCATCCTTTTAGTCCTGACCTCAGTGATAATTTCCTGGATGAATTCATTAGGGTAACCTCTTTGGAGGAAGAATCTTTTTAGGAGGTTGCATTCCTGTAGAAAATCTATATCATTCGTTGTCATCCTGGCCGCCCTTACCAGCTGGCCCTTAATTACAGATTTCTTCTGGTGAATAGGGTGGCAACTTGTGAAATGGAGGAACATATTGGAATATGTTTCCTTCCTATAAATTTTGGAGGTATACCTTCTATTTACAAAATCTTTTGACAAGTAGACATCTAAGTAATCTATGGATTCCATACTGTACTTGTGTGTAAATTTAAGAAAATCAGTGCTACTATTGAAGCTTTCAATAAGCTGCTCTATCTCAACTTGTGTACCTTCAAACAGCAGGAATATGCCGTTGAGAAACCTAGTGTAAAATAAAATCTGGTTCTCAACCAAAACATTACCTAACACAAAATTCCTCTCCCAAAAAGCCATAACTAAATTGGCGAGGCTCGCCCCACAAGGGGAGCCCATCGCCATGCCAATTTTCTGGTGGTAGATTTCTTTATTAAACATAATAAAATTATATGACAGGACCATGTCTATCAGTTCTCCAATGAGTTGGATTTCGTTAGTGGGTGCACCCAACGTTTTTAACATATGGGTTACCCATTCTATCCCTACTTCATGAGGGATACAGGAATAAAGGTCCTTCACGTCCACGGTGATGAAGAACCCTTCAGGAGAAAATGGGAGACTGTCTATTGATCGAAGAAAGGACCAGGAATCCTTTGAAATTTGTTTTTCTTCCTTAATGTATTTCTGCAAGATCCTGTTGATAACTTTGGAACATGTGTATGTTATACTGTTCCTACCATCAACCAAAGGTCTCATAGGAGAGTCCCGTAAGTCCTTGTGTATCTTTGGTACACCAAACAGGACTGGTGTTCTCACTGTTGGTTGATGGAGGAAATTATACATGTCCCTCTCTATGCGCCCTTCGATGTAAAGTTCTTCGATCAAACCTTTTACCATACGATGTGCCGAATTCATTTCATTGATGGATGCCTTCAAATAAGTGTCACTATCCAATATTAGTGACATTTTTTTATTATTATAGTCACTGTTGAACATGATAGTAAGCCCCCCTCCCTTATCGGGCTTCATAATCCTGATGGGAGCCTGCCTTAATTCGGTCAATAATTCCCTCTCCTCTCTTGTAATATTGTATTTGTGTCGATGTTTGACTTCTTTCAAATTCCTTAAGTCAATTTCTGTTACTTTCTCGAAGAGGCTCAATATGGGGTGTAGAGGGGGGTTATATACACTTGAATCAAAAAAAGTCAGTCTTCTTGTTGAAGTCACTGCCCATCAAAATTAACAAATTTAACTTCCTGATAAACAGTTTTATACCTATTAAAGTATCAGCCATGTTAAAAGTGGATGATGGTACAAAAGTTAGGCCTTTACTTAACAGTTCAACTGTTTCACTACAAATTGCCAAATTGGTATAGTTATATATCTTGAAGTCTTCCCTGGAATTAGAAATAACTGAAAGGGTAGGAGAAGTGTCAAATGTACTCAAATTAAACAAGTCATTTGTTACCATTTCCTTCTCCTGTTCCTCGTCGACCTCTTGTTCTGAAACTGAGGTCTCGAGGCTTGTCCTTGAAAATTTTGGTTTTCATAATTACTTGATCCCATAATGTTTTGACCCTCTCGGTGGCCAGAACTATTTTGACCAGCACATTTGTGTTGTTGCGCCAGTCTCTCACTTCTCCTGATGTCATTATTGGCATCTGGAGGTAGTTCATGTTGTCTGTCATCCCCGATTTCAGGTGTAGGTCCTGGAGGTAGTGTCACTGGACCAAATGTTGGTTCTCTGTTCTCGGGTAAAGTGCTTACTTTCTTAATCAATTGGGGGTGGGGGTAAGCCTTACCCTCACTATAGTCTTTTAAATCACGTTTGATTTTCTTAGTCTTTGTTGCATTCATTTTGGTTAAATGGTCATCTAAACTTAGAAAACATCTTTCATATTCGTATTGGTATCTCAAAAAAACAGTGTCAGATTTAATAGCCTTGTCAAGCTCTTTTAAATCACTTAACAAGTTATCCACCATTTCTTGATAATGAATGCAAAACAAATTAAGGAGTTCCAATCCATGTTTATCGAAGAGTGAAATAAGTGCGCTATGGAAAGAGGAGCCTTCAACTAGTGTAGCAGGAAATTGCCAGTGCCTTAAACCCTTAGGCACTATCTTTAATTTAATGCATTCGTGGAAGTAAGCAATCTCTAACTGTAGCTTACATACTTGAAACAGTTTTTCATCAAACAAATTTAGTTTTACATTAATGTCATTCCTTACCTCTTGGTCAGAGGAGAGGCTGCTATTTACAGGTAGTCCAGAGAAGGAAAAAGACCTCTGGACCCAAGCGGTGAGTGGCTCAATAGTACGGGTGTTGTAACTGCGCTGTTCAACTCCAGCTACATCTTCCCTTAGTCGTTGTGTTGAATTAATTCCATTGGTCTGCGAGTTAGCACCCAAACTGGAATGTAAACTTGTAATTCCTGGTGGTCTAGCAACCCTCCCTCCAAGAATGGGGAGGAATTCTGAGGTGCTTGCGTTACTTCGTCCATCCGTTCAGAAAGTCTGTCGACTTTCTGCGTTAACAGTTCAATAAGGGCTGTAAGATTTCCGTCACTTTTTGCGTTACTCATCGTATTGTTGGCTGTTTCACTGGTTGGTTCTGGATCCATCAACGACTATTCCTTGAAACACACAGCAACACAAACCGGAGAAAAGAGCCAAAGAACCAGTGGACACCAACTCGAACGTTGAGAATAAAAACACTAGTTTATTGACCCAAGATAGTGGTTATTAAAATCCTTGAAGTGTGTTAAATCGCATACACTTTTCGTCACAACATACACTGTGACTTCATCAGAAGGCAAACATACAAGAAACGGCCATTTCGAATCTCTTAAATACATTAATCGCTAGAGGTAATTAATCAATTACTCTGCTCATTTCATTTTTCAAACTTGAGCAGAAAGAACTTATTTGGCAGTTAAGGACTAACGCTAATCAATTCCCTGGACTAAATGAAATGACCTCAATAAAATGCATTTTGAGACTTAAGAATTTGGCCAGATAAATAGGCATTCATTTATTTTACGGAGTCTAATTTAGATCTTTTTAACAACCTTTTTATAGCGACCTCCTTAAAACATATATATATTTTTAAAAAGTTTAAAAAAATATTTTAAAATTTATTAAATTAGTACCAAGATACAATATAATAAAGAAAAACCTAAAATTAAAATCTAACGTAGGAATTAATAGATATATTTATATATATATGTAGATTAAACCTATAAATTTAAAATCAATTTAAAACAAATTAATTTAAAATATTTTCGAATATATATTTTTTTAATTTATATTTTATTAGTTGTTAACTTATAAATGTATTGTGTTTTCTAATGAATCAACACTGACTAAAAATAAAAATAAGTTAGGTCCCTATTTTGGCCATAGGGAAAGAGTGAGAGAGTGGCGTCAGAGGTGTTAGCGGACTCTAGTAGCTTTAGTACTTGCCTTACGGATACAGACAACTTTAACTGATGCTTTTATTCTGAAGATACTAGGTACTTTAAGAAGTTCACGATATGCATTTACTCATATTAAAACCATTTTTTAAAAAAATGTCATCACCATTTATGTTAGGATAGGGGTTTGTAAAACTAGACATTTTATATAAATATAATTAAAGTCTAACAGGAGCCTAAACATCATTTTGTTAGTTTTCAACTTCACTTCCATAGAAGGAATTAGATGGGGCGCTTGCGTACTAATGACTATTTTTATGTATACGTTCACTTACATTTGCTGTTTATCTAGGGTATTCCTTTAAAAAAGTTTTAAGAAAATGAAATGAGCAGAGTAGTTGATTAATTACCTCTAGCGATTAATGTATTTAAGAGATTCGAAATGGCCGTTTCTTGTATGTTTGCCTTCTGATGAAGTCACAGTGTATGTTGTGACGAAAAGTGTATGCGATTTAACACACTTCAAGGATTTTAATAACCACTATCTTGGGTCAATAAACTAGAGTTTTTATTCTCAATGTTCGAGTTGGTGTCCACTGGTTCTTTGGTTCTTTTCTCCATTTTTTTTTTTTTTTTTTTGCTTCTCTCTCTTTCTGTCTGCACTACAGGGATCAAGCTGGTTTGAATAGGTTGCAGCATGGCTTTTGTAGGTGATGCTCATGAGTAGGTGATGGCCTCTGCACCAGTTGGTGTTCCCCACTTGCTAATTGCATGCAGACAGCTGTGTAGTTCTTCTAATAGCCAGTGTCATAGCAACCCAATACTATAACTGACTACTTCATGTGGGTTTTGTCCTTTTTCCTTACTTGTATAGAAAACATCCTTCATGTGTGGGGGCAGCAGTGTTACAGACAGCAGGTAAGAATACCTCTTACAACAAGACCTGTGGACACAGGCCAGCTACATGTTTGTATAAGGTTCCAGACCTAGGGACAGAGTGTGAGTATTGCTGTTATATGCTTTGAATACTGCTTCTTTTACAGGGTTTGTTTGTAAATGCTAGTTTTGCATGGATTGCAGACTGTCTGCAAAGCTCTAAACTGTGGGGCTATCCACATAATGGACAGAGGTTTGGCTGCTATATTTTGTCTGTTCCCCAGACAGGTGTTGTCCTTGACAAATCAGTGACGTTCTCTCTGTTGATTGCTATCAGTACATGGCAACATCCATTTGTGTTTCTAACGTCATATTCCTCAGAAAGGGTATGTTGCAACCAATCCTGTAACACCAGCAACCTTCACAGTGTATAACAGCAATATTTCAAATATGGCCCTGTGTTTTGGCCACTGTCCTCCACTTATATACCAGGCTTTGTCCAGATGTCATGCAGTAAGAGGTTGATAGGTATGGTCTATGATTATTTAGTGCTGACATTCCTGCTATCATCCCAGTGATGTTGTGGACTCCCACACATGTTGTGGGGTAGGAGACCATAAATATGAGGACTACAGCTGGACAACATTTGTAACCCTGTACAGTCAAGAGGTCAGTGTATAGACAATGCTGTTATATGCCCTTGTAAGACATTTTATGGGGGAGGGGTATTAAATGTTTTTAACCTAGGCTGTTATAACATTTGAGTCATATTACTAATAAGAAACATAAAGGTGTATGGCTGTACATTTTCATACATTTCACCATGGGGACAGTGGTGGGTTAGAGCTTACTGTTTTACATACAGTTCTGTTTGTCAGTGCGATAGTACAGTTTGAAGTGAAGCATCGTTATGTAAAAGATCCATTTACATTGTAACATTTGATACTATTCCCCCTAGGGGTTAACTACAGAGTGTAATTGGAGGCTGTTGAACTAAATTGAATAAATTTGACTTTTTCGAAACAGTCACCAAAGCCATTGATGAGGGAAAGGCAGTCCATACAGCCTACCTCGATCTGGCAAGGGCCTTCGATACAATACCCCACTCGGGTATCATTGAAAAACTCATCAGCTTAAATGTTAACCCATACATCACAAGATGGGTTGCAAACTGGCTGAGTGACAGAACCACAGGGTCAGAGTTGCTGGCACCATGTCAGACTCAAAGCCTGTCACAAGTGGTGTACCACAGGGCTCAGTCCTGGGCCCACTCTTGTTTGGCATCTACTTTTCCGAAGTACAAGCAAACACAGGAGGGTTATGGCTGACAAAGTTTGCAGATGACTGCAAACTGGGCGCCATAGTAGAAAACAAATCTGACACAGATATCCTTCAGAAGGGTCTCACAGAAACGGATAACTGGTGCCAGAGCCATGGCCTAAAGTTAAATGCCAAAAAATGCATAGTCATACCCTTGGGAAAAACAATGTTACCCCTAGCTACCAAATAGGTGGCAATCCACTGAGCACAGAAGAAGTTATCAGGGACCTGGGGACCCAGGTTGATAGTAGTCTGTCATTCGACACCCATGTAGCTAAAGTAGTTAGGAAGACCTTCTACATTGCCCACCTTATCATGAAGGGATTCTCATCTAGATCAAGGGAGGTCATAGTCTCCCTATACTCATCACTCATCAGACCAATGATTGAGTACAATGCCCCATTCGAATGTATCTGACCCGACACTTGCAGCAGCTGGAGAGGCCACAAAGTTCCTCACCAAAAGATAAAGGGTCTCAAACATCTGTCCTATGCTGCCCGACTGAAAGAACTCCAGCTCTATTCAGTCGCTTACCGCTTGCTCAGAGGTGACCTTTGCCTAACATACAAGACCATGTCAAACCCAGATTTGATGAATATGCTTCACCTCAAAAAATCTAGATCCGTCAGAGCCACAAGGGCGGAGACTTAAACCTCGACACGGCTATTAATAGGACGTGCTGGAGGGATAGATTCATCACCCAAAGACTCCCTATGCTGTGGAATAAAATCCCGGTATATGTGAGGCAGAGCACCTCGCTGGCCTTGTTCAAGAGAAATCTTGACCAATGGATGGGAGATCGCAGATATACCCCAGGGATTACCTCAGTGTCACTGCTCGACAGAGGCACAGCAAAATAATGGGTATAGTTCCCCATACTAAAGGGGTGGCGTAAGCCATAAAACTATGGGCTAGGCTTGTAAATGCCCTCGGGCAGATAGCCTAGTATGAACCTATGAACCTAAGTATGAACCTATAAATCTGTAATTAAGTGTTGACTAATTCTTGTATTCAAGGCAAGTGTGTTTTTTACTGTTGTACTACTTGAAGGCTTTGGCCAAAACAGCAGAGTATCTTATTTTTTGTGGATTACTTTGGGTTACCACTTGTATCTCTTTGCTAGGAACAAACCCTCTTTGTGCAGTTGTGTGCTGCTGATAAAAACTGAAAAATGGCAAATGCCTTGAGATGGTAGGACCAATAATGTATCATATGTTTTCTTTGATAGTTGCATAAAACAGTTATTTTGTATTTCAAACACCTACATGTTATAAGAAATGGTATAAACAACTTAAATAGTACACAAATAAACATTTATATTTATGCAAAAAGTGTGGCATTAAGTCCTTTGCATTTAGTGCGGGCATATGTTTTAATGCAATAATTCTTATTTCCAGAAAAGAATCAGACTCTGGCCATTTGAAAAGGTGGCAACTCTAGGATTACTGGCTGTTTGATTTTCTGTGCACTCTCTATATATACTCTCTTTATATATATGTATCTATATGCATATATATATATATATATATATATATATATGTGTGTGTGTGTGTGTGTGTGTGTGTGTGTGTGTGTGTGTGTGTGTGTGTGTGTGTGTGTATCTATATCATTTGAATGTTTAGTGCTTCCACATTGTACATTCCCTGTGGTAAACTGACTGTTCTGCATGATATGTTAGAGAAATCATCTCAGCATTGAACAGTTCAGATGGCTTAGTGATTAACTGCTGTGAGTATGGTGTATATGTTGCTAGGTCCAAAACTGGCAAAGGCTGTTTATCTTGTTGCTGGGCAGAAATAGGCAGAGTGATTAAGGCACATTAAAGCAGCTTTAAGAGTTTGCATGATGGTAAGCAGAGTTAAAACACGGTTAAACGTATAGGCGCTTACACTGTGTACACCTTGCTTAGCGATGCTTACCAATGCACAAGTACACTTAGCATCTATATTTAACCAAGTCATACACCAGCTAACCACAGCTGTGCATTGCTAACCATTGCTCACTTTTCCTTTTTAGTGGATATCACACTAATGATAACTTAATTTTATACAGCTTAGGTTGCGTAGTGATATGTTCATTGACTGCCATGTGTATAGTCCTGGGTTCATGACTTGACAGGGCTGATTAATTTGTTACTGGGAAAAACAAGGGCTGTAGGGTGTGTGTGTGTGTGTGTGTGTGTGTGTGTGTGTGTGTGTGTGTGTGTGTGTGTGTGTGTGTGTGTGTGTGAGTGTGTGTGTGTATATATATATATATATATATATATATATATATATATATATATATATATATATATATATAGATATATATATATATATATATATATATATAGATATATATATATATATATATATATATATGCACATATATATATTTACATAGATACATAGGTGTGAACTAGGCTAATGGCCCTGAAGCCTTTACAAGTATAGCCCATAGGATTACCCTGGCATAGTGCCACCCAACCTTAGTTCCTAGTGCCTCTGTCAAGTAGAGCCACTGGACTGATCCCTGGGGTGAATTATCTATTTCCCATCCACTCATCAAGATTTTTCTTGAAGAAGGCCAGTGAGGTGGTCTGCTTGACATGTATGGGAAGTCTATTCCATAGCACGGGCAGCCTCTTGGCTTTGAAACTGTCCCTCCAGCATGTTCTGTTGATTGTGGTTATGAGGTTAAGGTCTTCGGAGTGTGTAGTGTGGAGGGATCGTGATTCCTTAGATGTAGCATTTCTAACAGAGCTGGGTCAGATATGGATTTGTAAGTCAAGCAGAGATCACCTCTAAGTAGGCGATATGACACTGAGAGTAGTTGGAGTTTTTTGAGTCTTTCCCTATAGGGCAAGTGTTTATGGCCTAGGATCCTCTTTGTGAGGTACTTTTGCAGCCTCTCCAGTTGTTGCAGGTGTCTAGTGAGATACATGTCAAATGTGGCATTGTACTCGATGGTTGACCTAATGAGGGAAGAGTAGAGGGAGAGAATGACCTCTTTCTTCCTGGCTGCAAAACCCATAGTAATGAGATGTGCCACATAGAAGGATTTTCTGATGACACTGGCAACGTGGTGATCAAAAGAGAGTTTGCTGTCAACCTGTATTCCCAGATCTCTTATAATGCCTTCTGTGTTCAGTGGACTATCATCAATGTGGTAATTCAAGGGAACTGGGTTTTTCCCAAGGTGGATGACGACATCAGTTTGGCAATGATCTTAAGCCACGGTTCTGACACCAGTCGTTGGTTTCATTGAGGCCTTTCTGTAGGATGTCAATATCACTTTGGAGTTAATAATAGCTCCCAACTTGCAATCATCTATGAACATTGTCAGCCAGAGTCCCTTTGTGTTGGCCTGGACTTCAGAGAAGGAGATTCCAAACAGGAGAGGACCCAGGACCAAACCCTGTAGGACTCCACTCCTTATGGTTGGCAGTCTGAATTGGAGTCAGCTACTTTCACAAGGTGGGTTCTATTTGTTAGCCAGTATAGGGGGACAATGCCTAGCTTAGTGTGCTTTTCTATGATTCCTGAGTGGAGAATGGTATCAAAGGCCATGGCCAGATCAAGGTAGGCTGTATAAACCACCTTGCCTTCATGCACAGCTCTGGTGACTGACTCAAAGAAGTCGACCAAGTTGAGCAGGCATGATTTGCCCTTCACAAAACCAAATTGTGTAGGATCCAGAGTTTGGAGATTTCCTATATCCTTGTTTATTAGGTCCATGATCATGCATTCCATAGCTTTGCATATCAGACTTGTCAGACTAATGGGGCAATAATTCCCAGGGTATGTAGTCGCTCCTCCTTTGTGGAGAGGGCTGACTGTAGCAGTGCATCCTTCGGTAAGGACAAAGCCTGATATGAGGCTATGATTGAACAGGGCAAACAGGTGAGGTGCCAGTTCACTCTGTAGTTTATGTAGAACGCAACCA
>NC_056733.1:161103959-161238959 GCF_019279795.1 Protopterus annectens | reverse complement strand
GCCAGGTGACATTCTACTCCTTTATATTTATTTGGTATGAATACTACAAGCTATATTGTTACTCACCAGCCTTGCGATGCAGCCTTTGCAACCTGCTGCCATGGGCTTCCTGGTTTGCAACCCACTCAGCTGGAGATCTAATGAAGATAGAGAAACATTTATGCATACCTATCCCTCACATGCACAAGTTGGACTTTGGTAAACTGTTATTGCTATGAATACTTATACATTGCTGGGACATCACCCCTCTGTCATGCTTCTTGGACTCACTGTTCCAAGAGTTCCCCTTCCTCCTCTTCAAGTCAGCATAGAGGTGCCAGACCTGCTCACCAGTCTGAGGGATACCAATGGCACTGGTGAGATCATGGATGAGACTTTCCCAGGCTTCTGCTTTGTATTGGGAGCTCTGGTACTGGTCCTGCAGCAGTCTCACATCATGTTTTTTTACAAGGAGTCCTACCATGCCCTTGGATTCCTGTATGCCCCAGCACTGCACTCAAAAGTGCATGGCTTCTCCTACACCAGCCATACTGCCTACATTGGGGAGCTACAACTGGTTATGGGCTGTATTCTCGCCCATGAGGTTTAAATACGTCAGATTTCCCACACTTTGCCATGATTGGACAGTTTTGAATATGCTAAGCTAAGCTAAGCTACGGGCAAACCTGCATAGCTAAGGTTGGCAGTGCTTAAAGGGGCAGGTTCAGCAATGCTTACCAATGGGCAAATCCACTTAGCTGGGCTACTCATGGCTTAGTATTCATATTTACACAACACTTACACACTGTCAGCATAGCTGTGCAATGCTTAGCATTGCTAATGTTTTATTTTATGGACTACCACCTGTATGGGACTGATTCATCGTTCCTGACATATTATAAATTTGTTTACCTTCTCTGACATCCCCCAATGTGATCTAATTCCATTTATTCTTGTGTGACTATACTGTATGGTGCACTTGTGTTTATATGGGGGTTTCACAACTTTATTCCACTGGCAACTCACATCTGGGCCTAATACACTACTCTGGTTGAGAAATATAAGTTACTTCCTACATAAATTAAAACTCTACTGATTTCACATACAAATTAGAAATGACCTTGGGGAGTTTGAACCATGAATGACTACATGCAAAGCATACACTACTATACTATTGCACTACTGTTTATGTTGGATGTCTATTGCTATTTAACTTCTCATGCCATTTAAGTTGAGCTAAGCAGCTACACAAACTTTATTGCAGATGTGAAAAATAAAATTATTTGTTGGGGGCTGTGCTTTGCAAACATTGATGACATATAACTTTTCACAGTATGTCCATATTTTTGCCTTATATTCTTGGTCTACTTTTCATAAACTTGTGGCTCTCTGACACATCATTAAAGATTGAAGTTTGAAAATAATGACAGGCACTTGTGTTTTTAACTTCATACCCTTCAAAAATTCATGCTAATGCAAATCCTGTTGTTCTATCAACTTTCTAAGTTTGTAATAGCAATATTTCACAGTTGTCCCTTATGCCTTTGTCTAGATTTCTTACTCTAACGGGTTGAGAGGTGTAATGAGCAACTTTGCTCTTTTTAAATTGCAATATGGCAATTCTGGTGTGCAGTGGGCATGTGTATTGTGAGAGCTCTGCTCTCAGACACACTTCCCTGCACTCACACACATCTCCATCTACGTATTAGAGTACGGCAGCGTGCCTTCATACAAATGCATGGCGCACTACTGTGCTGCATGGAAACAGACCCTTCCATGCAGGAATAAGCTATTCCTGCATGGATGTTTGCTGAATACAGGAGAGTATGTTGAAATTGTGAGGTCAGACTGTTAGGTTTTGTCTGTGTTATGGGCATTTGTTGAACTTAAATGTTTAAAAAATGCACTTTATTTTAGCTACCAAATTGTTGTAAGGATTATAACTTTTTGTGTGCATGGAATTTTCAGGCTGCTGATTATAAGTATGTGCCTAATTAAATGTTGTGTGTTATTGCACAATTTTTTCTGTGTGTTAAAATCCTGAGCTTGAAGTGTTAAGATATGGCAGAATTACGGACATTTGTTTAAACTGATATTGCTCTTGCTATGACACAATGCACTCAGTGTCTTTAGAACCTTTCTCACCATGTCTATTTACACATTTAAACTTTTAGCTAGGTTTTAAACTAATGAAATTAAAGTGGGCTAGCATCAGAAAGTCACTCCCTGAATTGCCTGTGAACATTTGAACAAAAATGAAGAGACTCTTCCCAGTCATCCAGGGATGTTCAGCATGGACATCACATTTTCTTTGATTAATGAGCCATGGCAGTAGTGCCTTTTCCATGCCATCAAATGTTTCTTTTTTAAAATTATTTTCCTGTCATTTATTTTCAGAATAAAAGATATTTCATATTTCACTAAAAAAAATCTAGACTAGACAGCACAGTGAAGAGCAGACTGAGGAGGATATGATTGAATAGCTAATGCTAATGTGCCCATCCCTGGAGGAAGACGGTAGCCCTGTCTTGCAACATAACTAGAGGGAGCACTAGGTGCTGCACCTGTGGATAATGGGCCCATTGGCACATACCACCCAGTGGTCTAATGCGATAGCTGGGAATGACGTGTGGTGGAAGCATGCTTGCTTCCTGTGGTAAGCAGTTACAGTAAACACTCAAGAGATTTCCTGATGTAAAAATCAGAAGCTCCAAGGAATTATGAAAGAAGTTCTCTGAGCCCATCATGCTGGCCTGCTTCTTACTGACCAACTCTTACCCCTACCGAGAAGGCCTGATTAGACCCTCCATCAAGGAAATCAATGGACTGCAAGTGTCTGGCCAATGCTAGAAGGTGCTGGGCTCCCACATAGAGACAGAGTAACTAATGGTTCAGTGGGGAGAAAATAGGGGCTAATGGCAAGAGCCAGCAGATGGGGATAATAAAGAAATGTGTGTAGGATGGTGACTCCAAAAAAGGCTGCAATTTATATCAGCTATATAAATATGTGTATATACAGTTTACCTTTAGTTCATCGAATGGCCACAACATCGAAACCCACTTCTTCGACACGGCATAACATCGTAAACCAGAGAGCTGATGTTTCCCACATGGTAAGTAACCGTTTGGCTATCCAGAAGTCAAAATCTACCATTGAAACAAACATACAGATGTGGTGGGGCTATGCCCCCACACACCCCTACGTGGGGGCTTCACTCCCACACCCCCCTTACTTTATATTCCAAATCCGAGAATGCACTAGCATGGGGGTACAGTGCAATGTTCAAGTTGCTGGCCAAACGGTTACTGTGTGGAAAACATCGGCTCTCTGGTTTTTGATGTTATGCCTTGTCGAAGAAGTGGATTTTGATATTGTCGCCATTCGATGAACTAAGGGTAACCCGTATATACACATATAGATAGATGGATGGATAGATAGATAGATAGATAGATAGATAGATAGATAGATAGATAGATAGATAGATAGATAGATAGGTAGATAGATAGATAGATAGATAGATAGATAGATAGATAGATAGATAGATAGATAGATAGATAGATAGATAGATAGATAGGCAGACAGACAATATATGAGGTTATATTAAATTTTATCTTAAGAGCACATCAACATGGAAACTGTTGTCCACAAAAAAAAATGAAATGATCGACAGCTAACTGTGCATGTTCCGAGACATAACCAAGAGCAGTCCTGTGGTCAATTTTTGTTTCTCATCCATATATCTAGGTTGCACTTGAAAATGGACAGCGATGAACTCTATTTTATATGGATGGGGATTCTGCTCCATAACAGCTGTATTCTCTGTGAAAAATACCTGTCCTTCCAAACTATTCAGCTGATGCTGCAGAAGAGGTTTAGATCCCATTTGACTTGCTGATGTGCAGTAAATCCATCAGTAATGGGTCAGAGGATGCCTTATATGCCAGACGCAAGTCACACCTTAGCAGTCTGTAGGATACCGAATATAATGAAAAGGCTTTGAGGTAGTCCATGTAGGGCATGTTGTTTAAGCCTTGTATCCCTTTAGTAAGGTATCTCTGTGGGCATTCCAGTTGTTCCATGTGTCTGGAGAGATATATGCCAAAGGGGGCATTGTATTCAATAAATGGCCTAATGAGGGCTGAGTAAAGGAAAGAATGACATCCCTAAATTTAGACACAATCCATTTGTTTATAAGATGTGTAATATAGAAGGACTTTCTTTCAGCAATAGAAACATGTTGGTCAAAATTTAAGTCACTGTCCACATAAGTTCCCAAATCTCAAAAAACTGGTCAACTTTTAGGGGTGTATAGTCAGTGTGGTAGTTCTCTGGAGTAGATGACTTCCCAAAGGATACAATATCATATTTTTTGGCATTTAGGTTCAGTCCATGATTTTGACACCAGTTATTTAATTGAGACAAACCTTCCTGCAGGATGGCTAAGTCATTTGGGGATTCAATGACTGCTTCCAGCTTGCTGTCATCTGCAAACTAAGTCAGCCAGAGCCCTTTTGTATTGACTTTTACTTCAGAAACATAGATGTCAAACAGGAGAGGTCTCAGCACAGAACCATGGGGGACTCCACTGGTGTCCAGTCTTCTTTGTGGAGGTAACTTCCCTTATTTTAATTATCTGCATCCTATTTGTCAGCCTGTTGGCAATCCAGTGGATGACATAGGGGTTTATTTTGAGTTTATTTAGCTTTTATACTATGCCTTATTGGGGAATTGTATTAAAAGCTTTGGTCAGGTGTGTACCATTTTGGCTTCATCCTTTGCTTCAGTGACCTTTTCAAAAAAATCCACCAGGTTGAGTAAGCATGAACTACTCTTGATGAATCCAAACTATGTCCTGATTGATTAATTCCATGATAAGTCTTTGCATGGCTTTTCATATGCAGGTGACCAGACTTATGGGTCTGCAATTGCCTTGGTCTGTGGAAGTTCCTCCTTTATGCAGTGGAATAACTGTAGTTCTCCATTTACTTGATACAAAATATGTATGTCAGCTGAGACTGAACAGTGTTGTTAGAGGTGTAGCTAAATCATGCTTCATGCTATTTAAGATGCATCCAGGCATATTATCAGGATCAATCAATGCAGTATTTTTAGTTTTTGATTCACTTTTATGACTTGGTCTTGTGAGATAACTGGAAGTGACCCAGTTTCAGGTATACCTTGAGGAACTGATGGAGGGGAGAGAGGGGTAAAGTTAGAGCTAAATTTATCAACCAGTAGGTTAGCAGTATCTTCAGTCTCAGTGTAGGTAACATCTTTCACAATCAGCTAAATGCATTGCTGCATTGTGCTTTTTAGATTACAAACCAAACTAAAAAATGCCTTGTGATTATCTTTTGCTTGGGTTGCTATTTTAGCCTCAAACTTGGCTTTGGCCATTTTATTAGGCTCATAGGTTGTTTTGTTTATTTCATTGACAAAGGCTCTAACATTCTGGGAATTGCTGTTCTTACTTTTGGCTAAAATTATTTTCCTTTCATTATACAGCTTGTTGATATTATGGTTCCACCATGTGGGTTTGTTTCCGGTGTTTGCTCTGCACTTATTCTATGGGGTACAACTACATCAGTGCAGCTGTTTACATGGTGGTAGACTGTGGAAGTATACAGTTCTGTGTATTCAGTGGAGGTAACTGAGTTTGGTGGATATTTGAACCTTTGCAATGTATAACTTATAAATAGGTAGTTTGTCTTAAAGACATTTTTAAAGGTACCGTGGCTGCAAGGGCTTGCTGGTTTCAGTTTAATTTGAAAGAGACTGCTTTATGGACAGACCTAACAAGGTATGGTACAAGATGTCCCCATATCAGAAAGATGTTATTATCCCTAGTGGGTACTCTGATTAATTGTTCTACGGCATTTGTATTAACAAAGTCAAGGAATCTCGGTGCTTGTGCACTAGTGGTGGTGTAGGTTTCCCAGTCTGTAGTTGGATAGTTTAGATCACTTAGAAAATGGTATTGAGTTTAATACTGAGTGATTAAAGTTCCTGTAGATAGGCATTATGTCTTTCTTGTGTCACAGATGGAGTTCTATAGCTAGCTAATATATGCTATGGGACCTTTCTGATGGTTATTTGAACACAAAGAAGCTCTAGTGCATCATGCTGCTTTACCAACCTTGATGTGAATCTCTTCTGAATATAGAGTGACACACCTCCACCATTTTCCCCTCCTGTGCAGTAGGTGGTCTAAATGCATGGAAAGCATTATATCCCTGCATAGCTGGTATGCTCTCTGTTATTTTAAACCATGTCTCAAGCACTACAAAGGTGTCATTGTCTGCCAGGGTGAGAAGAGCTTGTAGAGAGTGGAGTTTCTTGTTCAGACTCCTAGCATTAATCAGTAACACCTTCATATTTTATTTTGCCTGTTTATTTACGATGGTAGGCTTATCAGGTTGGCATTGCTTTAAAAAGGCACTATGGGAGTGGACAATGTCTTTGCCAATAATCAAAACCTTAGAGGGGATAGATGAAGGCCATCCCTGGTGAAGCAGGGTAGTCTGTCAATCATATCACCTTTGAATGATGCCAAAAATTAAGTCAATTATTGAAGGCAATTATTTTTTGTTCATATTGCAGCATCATCCTTGGAGAAGTCAGAATGTTGCTCAATGCTGGGCTAATAAACTGCCTTGTACACATAGTCTGAGAGCTCCATCATGTCTCTCTTTATAAAATCCAGAGAGGTACACCTCAAGTCAGTGACACTGGCATGAACTATGACAGTCATACTGATACTTGTTATTCAAGGACCTGAGTGCATCATGCATGATCTGATGGATCCTGGCACCAGACAAGCAACTGACTGTCCCTCTTTCCTTGTTCAACCTGGTAAGAGGCACATCTCTATGTCTCATCTATAACAAAAATGTTTGGTTGGGTCAATGCTTTCTTTACAGGCTCAGCATCTGTGACTTCGGGACTCCCTGTGCTATGTGAGGGAGTAGGCTTAATATGCTGAGTGTGCTTTGTGCCTGTGTTGTGTTTTGGAGATCTTTGATGTTTAGGCAAGCTAATCTTTAGAGTTATGTGGATTTTGATGGCCTTTGAGAGATGTGATGTGTGGCGAATTACTGATGACTTTGGTGTCCGAGTTTACTGTATGCGAGATTTTTGCCCCAAGGATTTTATACATGTACATCTCACACATGCTGTGTTATTATATATGTAGATCCCTCACACACAGTGTTATAATACATGTACATCTCTCACACAGTGTGTTCTTATACATGTACATGCCTCACATGTTGTGTTATGCTGTTTAAGTAATAGGTGATCATCAGACAGCATGAGACAGTTCTTACTTACTTAATCAAGCTGGCTAGAGAAGTTGTGGGGAAGTGTTGGCCCATGATACTGTTAGGAATGACTCTGGGGCAAGGGTAGCTATAACTGCTTGGAGTTCATTTTTAGAATAACGCTTGAGTGGACTTCTTACTGAGTATTTAAATTTCAGTACAAGACAACTAGCTTGGAAACCTTTTTCCTGCTACCAGCAAGAACCAGTAAAATAATTATAGTAAAAAAAATCATTAATGTGATACTAAAATCAGTGTAAGCAGTATCAGTATACCCTATATTAAGCTATTTTATCAAAGATCTTTTAGCCTGGTGAGTAGTTTAAGGGGAAAAACTTTGCAAAATGATATGTACATTCATATTTTCAACAGCAAATAAATGGGGAGAGGGACAGAATTATGTTGCCAAATTTTCATAAGGGCAGGCAACAACAGATAAAATGGCTTTAACAGAACTACTAAACATGGGTTGGGAACACGTATTTGTCTTTCTCTGACTTGTAGCACTATTAGAATGCAACAGTAATTAAAAAAAAAAATCACAGCAAACAGCAGCTTTGGAATTCACAGATTGTTAGCTCTGAGCTGACTGGCCTCAAACTGCCCCATTGCAAAAACAAGACCTGAACTAGCCTAGCATACACTCAGTACATAAGAATGAAACCAGTACTTAATAACATCAGTTAGACCACTTAAATCGGCAAAAAATGCAGTGCAGCTGTGTACTGGAATCACTAATACAGGCTTAAAGACCTTTGGTAAAGCAAATACAGACTGTTAAAATGAATTTAAAATCAGATCAAGAAATGAAAACACTTAAATCAGTCTTTCTCTGACTTGTAGAACTATTACAATGCCAATAATAATATAATATAGAATGCATAGAATTGCATGTTGATAATCAGCTTTCATGTCAACCAAATGCAACAGGCATGAAAATTGTAAATCTAGAGTGCCGTCAACTTAATTTAAGACCTTATGCATTATATATATATATATATATATATATATATATATATATATATATATATATATATATATATATAGTTCCAGTTTATAATCGCAAATTACTGAAATCTCGAATTTCAACTGCTGTGGTGGTGCTGCGGTAGCGTTGTCGCCTCACAGTCAGACGTTGCACGTTCGATTCTCAGTTAGAGCGTCTTCTGTGTGTCGACATGCGTGAATGGGCATTCCTTTGTTGAAGGTTGTGCGTTAGGCCCAGCAAGCCAGCACATAAAAATCTACTGCCAATCATTAGTGGAAATGAGTTCCACTGTGGTGACCCCTAACCGGGAAAAGCCGAAAGACAGTTTTTTACTGAAATCTCGAATTTCAGTATTTCGCGACCATAAAGGCGAAACCTTCAAACACCGAACCTTCACAATCCCGAAACCAGAAATCCAGAACACACAGCATACACCACACCACACATAAACCACAACACCCACACTACAAAACAAACACACAAAAACAAAACACCACACATCCACATACCTGTACTACACATAAGCAGGGGGGCAAGGCCCCCTGCACCCCCTACTTATATATACTAACTCCGAGATTGCACAAACAGTAAAATACAGTACACTCACACTCAGACATTTCACAGTTCCTCACGCACGCACACACACACACACACACACACACACACACACACACACACACACACACACACACACCACACATAGACAAACACCAACATTTGCACACTCATACATTTACTTTCCTGCCCTAACCCACACATACAACTTACAAACAATCGCACCTACACTCAAACTCCCGCCCAAAACCCTTACAAAACACTGACTTACCTTAGATTCCACGTAAATCCATACACCACGCCGAACAACATCCAAACCAAACAGCGCACGTCATGTAACGTAAAACCATAACCACGAATTCGATGCACTTTCGACATTTGAAAAATTCACTTTTATGGTCGCAAAATACTGAAATTTGAGATTTCAGTATTTCGCTGTTATGAAGGGGAACTATATATATATATATATATATATATATATATATATATATATATATATATGTGTGTGTGTGTGTGTGTGTGTGTATGCACAAATGCACATGTGTACACACACACACACACACACACACACACACACATACACGTAAATACATATTCCCAGGTTTACAAGAAATTATCTGTCCAACCAATGGGCCTTCTACTGACTTTAGGGCAACCATTAATGTACTAAGTAAAAGACTGCTTTCAAAACGTTAACATTTTTATCTTTTACTCTACCGCTGATTATCAAACTATATCTACTAACTAAATATGAAGACCAGCCACTCTCAGTTTTTTTCTACCCCAGAAGCCAAACTAGTACCTTCCCATCCCTAAGCTGTTCTAAACTTCATACCCTCCATCTGTCCAGTAAAATACATCATCCCAACCACCACAACCCCCTTAAACCCAACCCAAAGCACCCCAAATCCAAACAAGACCTTAAACTATTATTTACGCTTATGAGACTATTAGACTATCTAAGAAAAAATATAACCATAGATGGGGATATCCATCCTAACCCAGGCCCCATGTCAACTCCAATCTCAAACAGCCCAGCGCCTACCACATTAAATTCCCTCCAAATATACCACTTAAATATAAGAAGTATAAATACTAAGATTCACAACTTGCATGCCTTACTAGCAATGTACCTCCCTGATATAATGTGTCTAACAGAAACCTGGCTAAAACAAGGGACCAAAGATAATGAGATCATTCCACCAGGCTACAATATATATAGAGCTGATCGCCTGAAGAAAAAAGGAGGTGGTATCACTGTGCTCTATAAAAGCACACTTAATGTCACTATTAACTCCCCTCAGCCACCCCAGATCTCTAATGCTGAAATACTTGCACTAAGACTACAAATAAACAAAGATAAAAGTATTAATCTAATTGTGACCTACATTCTCCCCGGGAATAACGCTGACACACTTGAACACATTCTTAGCTGGCTATCAAATAACTATCCTCAAGAAACCATTATCCTAGGAGATGTTAATATAGACTGGACTCAATGCTCCTCAGAAGTCAACCCCACCCATATTAACTTACATGGATTCCCTCAGACAATATCTTCCTCTACCAGAGTAGGTAATAATAATCAAAAAGAGAGTATCCTAGACTGGATCCTTATTAACAGTCAACCCCATACGTATATGGCCGGGACCCTTCCAAATGACCTTAGTGACCACCTCATCACCTACCTTAAGAAAAACAAGGTAATATGCTCCACTCTGCCCATGTACAGGTCAGTCAGAAACAGGAAGCATTTTAACCTCACAAAATTCCTGATAGAACTTAAATCCTTTAACTGGGCATCCCTTAAGCATATCCCCCTAGAGGAGGCAGTACTTCATTTTAATACCACATTTCTAGCCATACTTGAGTCTTATGCCCCAATAAGATCAATCAGAATAAAAACACATATTGCACCCTGGTTAACAAAAAACACCAAATTATTAATCAAACTTAGAAACAAAACCTGGAATAAATGGTGTTCAACCAAGTCAACCCTGGACCACATTAAATTCCAACAACTAAGAAATGAGACCAAAAAAGCAACATTACTTGATAAGAAAAATTACTATTGCCAACTCCAAAATAAATACCAAAATAACCCTCAAAAATTCTGGACTGGATTAAACAATCTTCTCCACCCAGGTAAATCCTCTACTCCTACCCCAGAAAAACTAAGTGATAATATCTCTGAAGACGTAGCCGATTCCTTTAACAAATTCTTTACTGACACTATACAATCCCTAGCTAATCAATTACTGACCACTAGCTCCATTAAGACAGATAACTTCCAACAGTCACAATCCGCCTTTAAATTTCAACCTGTCCCTACTGCCTATATACGATCCTTACTGAAGAAACTAAAGCCAACTACTCTCTCTGCGGACCTTCTCCCAGGGGAATACTTACAAAAAGCTGCAGATGCCATAGCTTACCCCATCTCGATACTTATCAATAGAACCATAGCAGAATCCACAATCCCCTCAATATGGAAAATATCCCATGTCATACCTCTCCACAAAGGTGGCTCATCAACGGAACTATCAAATTACAGGCCCATAGCAATACTGTCACCTTTGGCCAAAATCATGGAAAAGTGTATACACAAACAACTTCTTTACTATCTTACCCAGAACAACCTACTAACCAGTTCGCAACATGGCTTCAGACCCCACCATAGTACAACCACTGCTCTTCTCTCTTTTACTGACACAATCAACCACAACCGAAATGACAAAAAAATTTCCTCAGCTCTCTTTCTTGACCTATCAAAGGCCTTTGATATGGTGAACCACCAAATACTTCATAATACCCTAAAAAATCTCCATCTAGACAAACAAGCTCTGGATTGGTTTCTTGGCTATCTCTCTGATAGGAAACAAGCCGTACTCTGGCAGTCTAAGCTCTCTAACCTCTTATCTAATACCATAGGAGTACCCCAAGGATCTATACTGGGGCCTCTTCTCTTTTCAATCTTCATAAAGGACCTATACAAAGCCATCCCTGAAGCCACCTGTATTCAATATGCAGACGACTCGACATTAGTCTGTTCTGATACATCTCCTGTCAACCTACTACTTAAAACACAATCCTGTTTCATGGCAGTAGAGAATTGGCTATTAGGACGTCAACTGATCTTGAATCCAAATAAAACCAAATTACTACTTTTCCACCCCACTCAAAAGACCACACCCATATCCTTTTCTATCCAATCCAAAAATGGGACAATCATCTCCCCAGACTCCTATACCAAACTATTAGGAGTTTCCATAGATAACAAACTTAGATTTGATATCCATATCAATCAGACCATTAAAACCGTTAATAAAAAACTTGGGTCACTATACCGAATAAAATCTTTTCTTACTCCAACAGCAAAAGTGACCATTGCCCACTCACATCTTCTCTCTACCCTCCTGTATGCCTCCCCTATGCTCACTAATCTCAACATAGCTGAACTAAATAAATTATCGCGTTGCTATAATCATATTGCCAGATTTGCAACTGGCATGCCCTACAGAACACACCACTGTATTAACCTAAGAAACCTGGGTTGGATAGAATTCACTAACCTTCTACAGCAGACCCAACTTATAGAAGCATTTAAAATCCTGAAACAACCTGAAAAAACTCCTGCGCTGAAAAACTTAATCAGACCCTACAATAATCTCAGTAGTTTGCGTTCCTCTAACAAGATACTAGTTCAAACAGTCAAAACCAACAATGCAGGGGGTGACTCACTTTTCACCAATGCCATTGGTAAAATATGGAATTCCCTCCCTCCCAGCCTTACCATAATTTCCTCCCTATACCTTTTCAAAAAAAGGTTAAATCACCATCTCCAGTCGCATTGGCTCTGCCAATGCTCAAGTCCTGACTAACCCTTCCTCAGACAGTATATATCTTATTCCCGGATGCATCCCCTCTTTCTTTTTTCCTCTTAACCATACTGAAGTGGTTAGCCTAGAAGGAGAAAGGTATGTCGTACTCTGTCTTTTATTTGTATGCTTGATATTATATATTATAGACTCTTTACACTTTACTGTGTCTCCTCTTTTGTATATTCTACTATAGGAGATAAATTTTTGTATTATCTCAATGTATTAACCTTCTGTCACTGTGGAGCTTTTCTCCCCAGGCCTCCACTGAAAATGGACATGTATCCAGTCGGACTATCCCGGTCAACAAATGTAAAATAAAATAAAAAATAAATAAAATAAAATAACAAGCAAATATGGCAGGGTTATCAAGAGCCTTTTGGAGAGTCACCATCTTAAATTTTTTTATCTCCATTTGCTGAGCCTTGCCTATTGCCCCCTTCATTCTCCGCACTAACTCATTAGTTACTCTTTTATTAGAACTTACAATTCTCCATGAATTTTCCCAAGTCCAGTTTGACACCCAGCAAATCTAGTTATTTTCTACCACCTAAAAAGTGACCCTCTTAGTGGATTTTTTCCTAAAATTATCTGAAAAGACAGCCGTAATAGCAAGGGAGTTCCTCAGAGCCTTGGTGTTTATGACACCCATTAGCCTCAAGGTGCTCAGGCAAGGCTCTACATGCAGAAACCCCAGTGCTACCAGGAAAACAATGGGACCAACATTTACATATCTTTTCGAAATCAAAATAAAAAACTGACTAACTAACTAACTAACTAACTAACTAACTAACTAACTAACTAACTAACTAACTAACTAACTAACTAAATATATAAAATTGAAACCAGAGGTCCCTTCCATCTAAGGTACCTTTAGAAATTTCTTTAAGACAAACTAACTACTCCTACGTGATACATTTGCAAGCTTCAAATACCCACCATGCCCAGTTAACTCCATTAAATATGCAGAAACATACACCACCACCATACTATACCAGCATGTAAGCAGCTGCTTAGATGCAGCTGTACCCCACAGGAACAAGTGCAGAGCAAACCCCAGAAACAAACTCACACAGTAGAAAAATAATATCAACAAGCTTTATAATAAAAGGAAAAGAATGTTGACCAAAAGTAAGAGGAATAATTCCCAGAATTTTACTGCCCTTGTAACTGAAATAAACAAATAATTCAGGAGCTTAATAAAATACACCAAAACCAAGTCTGAGGCTAAAATTGTTAACAATCACAAGATATTTTTAGTTATGTTTGTAATCTCAACATCACAATGCAGCAATGTGCTGAGCTGATTGTGAATGATGTTACCTGCATGAGGCTGAAGATATAAAAAACAACTAGACAATAAACTTAGCTCTAACTTTCTCCTTCTCTCCCGCTGTCTGGACCTCAAGATATACCAGTAACTGGCTTGCCTCCAGCTATCACACAAGACCAAGTCCTAAACGTGCTGTCAAAAGCTAAAAATGCTGCATCAATGGGTCCTGAGAATATCCCTGGATGCATCTTAAATAGCATGAACCATGAATTTGCACACCTCTAACACCACTGGTCAATTTCAGCTCCGCCATACAAGTTTTGTACCAAGTGAAGGGATAACAGCTACAGTCATTCTCCCTGAATAAGGAGGGACCCATAACTGAGATCATGAAACTAATCAGTCAGGATATAGGAAACCTCCAAACACCGGATCCATCTCACTTTATTTTGTCAAGGGCAGGTCATACTTGCTCAGCCTGGTGGATTTTTTTTGAAAGGTCACAAAAGCAATGGATGAAGACAATATGGTGGAAACCACATACCTCAACCTGGCCCAAAGTGTTTGACCAAATTCCCCACTCAGGTATACTAGTGATGCTAAATAAACTGGGAATATGCCCCTGTGTCACCCACTGGGTTGCCAACTAGCTCACAGATAGGTTGCAGAAAATCAAAATACGAGATGTTAACCTCCACAAAGCAACCAGTCACCAGTGGAGTCCTCCACGGTTCTGTGCTGGGACTGCTTCTGTTTGCACTTACTTTTGTGAAGTAAAAGCTAATGCCAAAGGGCTGTGGCTGACTAAGTTTGCAGATGACTGCAAGCTAGGACTAGGCACTAAATCCCCAAATGACTTAGCCATCCTGCAAGAAAGTTTGTCACAAACAAGTAACTGGAGCCAAAATCATGGACAGAAACTAATTTCTAAAAAAATGACTCTTTTGGGAAGTCATCTATCTCATGGAACTAATACATTAACAATACACTTGTTTGGGATTTGTGAACTGGTGTGTACAGCTATCTAACTTTTGAACAGCATGTGTTCATTGTTGTAAGAAAGTACTTCTATATTGCACAGTTTATAAACAGAGGGATTGTGTCTTGATCTGAGGATGTCATTGCCCCCTTTATTCAGCCCTCATTTGGACAGTCATTGAAAATAATGCCACCTTTGGCATGTTTCTGTCCAGACACTTGCAACAACTGGAACAACCACAGAGATACCTTACTAAAAGGATTCAAGGCCTAAACAACATGTCCTACACATATCAACCCAAAGCCCTGTCACTTGGTATCCTGTAGACTACTAAAAACTGACCTATGTCTAGCATACAAGGCATTCTCCAACCTAATATTAATAGATTTACTGCACATCAGTAAGCCAAATGACATCAGAAATACTTGGTCTAGGGATGTAAACCTCTTCTGCAACATCAACAGATCAGTTTGGAGGAAAAGGTATATCTCACAGAGGATGCCACTCTTCTGGAAAAGTCTCTCTATCTACATAAAACAAAGTTCACTCCTCTCCATAGTCAAGTGCAACTTGGATCTACAGATGGGAAACTGAAAATTTACGCCAGGGCTGCCCACTATACTACTAATGGACAAATGCAGTCTTTAAATGCTTTATCCTATGCATGTGTCCCCTCAAATTATCTATGGTATAATCTCATTTATTCTAATTAGGGAAAATATATAATTATCGACCACGGGAGAGGTAAGACCAACTAAATAAGACATGCTATTTTGAGCAGAAAAAGGGAAATTTGCTAGGCTTAAAATGGCCTGCAAGGACAGATAGCCTAGTACTTACATATGAACTTATGAGTCTGGGAATCTATTGATGGTGCTATTGACCTGCCATACACTCAGAGAAGAATTTGCATTGTAGGCTATAAAAATCTGGGTAAATGTGGGGATACCATTTCAGCCTTAATCACAACCCCCCAATACACACACACACACACACACACACACACACACACACACACACACACACACACACACACACACACACACACACACACACTGTCAGAAACTGACTTCATATGCCTTGAAAAGGATTGAGGAGTACACACCTGCAGCCTCAAAGTACAGTATAAATAAAGCCCCAAACAGGGAAACAATGCATCAATACTGGAGAGAGAGAGGTTATTAATTATCCTAGGTCTCAAGAACTTCAAATTGATTTGGGAACAAGAATCCTCCTCTTTGACATACGGTCATGAAGTGGTGTATTTATCCTGGAATGTAGACATTTTACTGGTTATTACTGCAGTCCAGAGGATCTCATGGACCCAGAAGTATAAAAAAACCTTTCATATTGTTTCACAAAACTTTTCTTTCATACCAAAGGAATTTTCAGACATTTCTTTCAACCAGATCATTCAGATGCCTGAAAACAAAGGCAAGAGAATTGTACATCTCCTAGATATTGACAGCAGCAAATGCATTATATTAACGGATTCACAGAGTTTAGGCAAACAGAACAGCTGTTAGTTTCCTTTATCCCACAGAAACAGGGCAGTCCAATCATCCAGTAAATAATTTTCAAAATGTTTGGTTAAGTGCACTATGACAAGCATCGGAAGACTTTGCAGGGGTAGGTTATGGTCCATTGTACTAGGGTGCCTGCCACTACAGCAGACGTTTTAAGAATGCCTCTACTCAATGTATTTAAAAAGCCTGCTACTCATTCATTCATTCATTCATTCATTCATTCATTCATTCATTCATTCATTCATTCATTCGTACCTGTCCCAAACATTTTAAACTCAACAACCAATGCAGAAGGGAGGATTGGACATAGTTGTTATTTAACTGTTTGTTGGTTTAGCCTGACTAGGAAAAGCCTTTTTTGCAGCAGATACAGTTACGATTTAGGATACCTATTCTGCAGTGCCTTCCCTTACCACTTGAATCACAATACTGTGATGTGTAAACGGAGGCCCTTTTCAGATGCTACCTTGACAATCTTCCCATGTGTCATAAGTACTACACTGATCCATATAAAGAATTGTGCAGTAATGTGAGTACACTCATTATAACTGGTGATGTCTTTCTTTAGCAATCTAGTAACTGAGGTATGGAGAAAAGGATGTTATTATTGCATGCATTTCAACTATTTACTTCATCTTCTTCAGAATTGCTCATTCTTTTTTATGTTTCCATTTGCTGAAGTAGAGACTGTCCACATGAGGCATACAAAGAGGATCTAGGCCATGATGGGATGCCTCAGAGCAGCTGGGCAGATGTCTCCCTTCAAGTAATTTCCATTAAATGAATACTACATCACCAGTGATCTTATTTGATCATCTGTTACAGTAAGTGCACCACCACTGCATTTTCGTAGTAAATATAATCTTATAAAGTAGAGAATTGTTTAGTTTTTAGGCAGACACCTGAGTGTTATATGAATCCAATTATTTGTTTCTCTGCTGTGTTCATTACAGACTGCAGAAATGCTGTCCCTGCTTGACAGCTCTTAACCATTTACATTTCTTTGGAATATATACATTTCCTTGTAAATGTCCTTACATGACAGATTCACATTAGTTTGGGCAACCACAATATGGTCTGGTTATGAAAATCCACAACCACTGATGCAAGAAGCAGTCTTTTCTGTTTTGTAGATAACATTGAGAATAATGGTCATTCCAAAACAAATTGTTCAGAAAACCGTGGAAGAGTTAAGATATCATTTCAGATTATACAAAAAGTAAAACTCCACCTAAAACTCATTTTTTTATACTGAGTTATAGTCCAAGCTCAAAAGAGTTCTTTTTTTTATGCTGACTCAGTGATTAATTATTTTCTGCAGTATCCTCTTATTCATTTAATTAGTTAACCAGGAAACCTGCAAACATTTATTTTTAGTTAAGAAGCCTTGAGAATTAAAACAGAAAAAAGACATTGCAAAGAAATTTTTACAAAATGAATACCTTTGTCTAAGTTGTTACAAATAAATGTAAGGATGAATATTTGGTGTTTCTGATCCTTACACACACTAGTATTTTAATCATTTCCTTCTAAAGCTTATACCTTATGATTTCATTTCTCTTTTCTTATAGTCATTATCTAAGTAAAAGGGAAACCTCTATGCTGTACTGTCAGCCATTTCATTTTATCCAATCCCAGTCCTTTCTCAGTGGTACATTAGTATGTTAAAAATCTGCTTTGCAATTTAAATAACTTCCTTTATCATCCTGATTAACCTGCCTTCTTACCAGCCATATACATTGATGATTAAAAAAATTCCATCTATGCATTTCCACACAATTGTATTTCTTTCATAGTGGTGCCAGAAAGAAGCAAGCATCTAATAGTCACTCTGCTAAACATATGCAATCTTAATGTCACTGAGTCACAATTCTGTTGACAATATGCAGGAGCAGCAAAGGCTTAGAGCTGGCACTGAAATACATTTATATAGTTTACATCAGGTCAAGTCTGCCTTTATCTTCATTGCAGTTCAAAGCCTTTACAAAAGGATCTGCAACATCTTAAAGTGTTTGCTTAATAGTCTAGATCATGGTCTGGAGAAATATAAATACATTATATGTAAATATTGGCAAGATTACTAGCTTTATTCCTTTTCAAAAATAAATTATCTTGTAAATTAAAAGCATTTTCATCAGCATTATGATACTGAGGCGTTTAACTACCTTATTTTGATTACCTAACCTCTGGAGCCTGACTACCAATCCAATAATAAATGTAACAAAGCTGGTGGTCTTACTAATTTATGACACAACACCACTGCGTACAGTTCACATTTATTTGATATTTTTACAAAATGATAAGGAGATTCCAGAGTCATTTCACTTATTTAACAGGTAGTGTTTGCTTTTTAACAGTGGTATGTAATTATATGAATTGCATATTATATTCCCTGTACCCCACAACCTGAATTCCCAGAAGAGTACTAAAGCTCTAGGGGTTTTATCCCACATCACTTTGCTATGTCTTGTACAATGGTACCTCACATATTAAAAGAACAGAAGGTTTTTATTGCTTTATAGGCATTGTGGGACAGCCTATACAGGTATGTCTCTGGTATACAGTTACTCATTTTATTTCTTAATTTCAGTTTCAGTGACTCCCATAATGTTTTATTAGAAATGTTACAAAATATAAACTCATTTTGTTCCTGTGTTATATAGCTGGTTAGACATGATAAATTTTCACAGATTTGTTTCATACAGTATTTCTTTTTGCTAATAGATATTTGGTGTTATCTTTATATGCATAGCATATCATTTTATCTTTCATAGGTTCATAGGTGATTACAAGGAGTTTTTCAAGGCTAGCCATGATTCCCAAATGTGTCTGAAAAGTTTTGAAACCCTAGGGTTATGTTAAAGGGTATATGTAGGTTTGTGCATGGGTAGTCAAGCACTTAAAGGCGCCTGTATCTACTAGAGACATAGGTGCAAGACCAGGAGTAAACTAACAATTCCCCATCTACTGGTCCAAGTTACACTTGAACTAGGTTAGGGAACAACTCTGTTTCACATGGATGGAAAGCCTATTCTAGAGACGATATAGTCTGTGGGACACATACCTGTCCCTCCAACATGTCATATTTATGTTTCAGATGAAGTTTAATCCTTGTATATTGTAATTCTGATGCTATTTGTTTTGCAAATGAGCAACAGGTTCATCAAGTCTGTACCTGACCAAATACAGGGACAGAGCTTTGAGGCAGGACATGTTGTTTAGCCCATGTATTCTTTTTGTGAGGAACCTCTGTGGACACTCCATTTGTTGCATATGCCTGATCAGGTACGCACCTAATGGGGCATTGTACTCAATGATTGGTCTGATAAGGGCCACACACAGAGGAACAATGACAACCTTGTATCTAGAAATCATGCCCTTGCTTATAAGACATGCAATATGGAATGATTTCCTTACTTCCATACACACACAATGGTCAAAGGCCTGGTAACTGTCTACATGCATTCCTAAACCTCCCTGGGATTACTCTTAGTAGTGTATTATCAGTGTGGTAGTTTCCAGGGATAGCCATCTTCCCAAATGATACATTCTTGGCAATGAGTTTTAGACTGTGGCTCTTGTAACAGTTAATCTGTGTGAGGGCTTCTTGAAGGGTATATTTGTCACTGTGGGAGTCTATGGCTGCACCTAGATGGCAATCACCTGCAAATTTGGCCAGCCAGAGAACCTTGATATTGGCCTTTACTTCAGAGAATTAGATGCCAAAAAGGAGTGGCCCCAGCACCAAACCTTGACAAACTCCACTAGTGACTGACATCTTTGTGGAGTTAGACTCCTCTAGCCTTACTCCCTGGCTCCCATCTGTCAGCCAACCGTTTTCTGTTTTTTTTTTTAACAGGAGTTGAATATTTACTTGTGTCATAATTAACTGTGAATATGTGTAATACACTATAGCTTATCTTAGTAATGCCCTCTGATAATATGCACGTTACCCTTAGTTACCTTCTTACCCATCCTTCCCTATATACACTCAGGTTTCAAAGTATTACAAAGGGCAGCCCTTCTAAACTGACAGAACAGCCAAGTTTTCATTGCTGTTTTTTTAAGAAAATTTTGTTGATCGGTGGTTTGTTGATTGTGCCATATTTTTTCTTATTATACCCCTGATAAATACCTACAGTGACCTGTAGCTCTTTAGTGGTATGTAGGTTAAATAACAAGTGACTAGAGAAAGTAATTGAATGAACCAAATAAAGTTGATTTCCCTCATCTGTTGAGTTTGGAATTATGGTATTAAATATGTATATAATTAAATATATATCAGTAGCAGGTTTGTGGGTATGTAATCAAGGTATATTGAGGTGCATGCTTCCTTAAAGTGTATTGCTACATATACATTCCTTATGTTTTGCATTGCCATATATAGTGCATGAAGTGTTGAATAGGATTTTCACCCCATTGTTGAATGTATTTGGTCTCCTTTTCTGTTAAAAATGATTTTTTCTTCTGTGATGCCACTAAGGATTAACAGTGATCTTTAACCTCAATGTGAGATGCATCCATAGACTTTACTAGATGCATACTGACAATTTACAGAAGTGTGATTATTAATGTTTATGGATCTATCCCTAAGGTGATATCACCGAGGACAACACTAAATATATGTGAGGAATGGTTTCAATAAAATGTTTATTGAGGGAAAAAAAAGTGCCCCAAATAAACAAGGGTTGACTAAGGCAAGAGGCATTGTGGCAATTAACTCTCCAGATACCATGATGCACTAATAAAGTATGATAATACACATTACGAATTTGATACCTTAGCCCTAGTCACAGTACTCACATATATGTAATGTGAAACAGTTTCTGGGATGCCACTGCACAGTCTGAAAATAAAACTGATAGAGTTGACAACACATTAATTCATGTATAAAGCATTCTTCCATATCTTACCAAACATTGCACAGTATCAAAGATAAAGCAGGAAAAATCACGTTATCTATAGTTTGGGAAATGATAGAGCTACAGTCTTTGGGAAACCTCCATCTGAAGGACCATTTATCTGCTAACCAGACAATGTAGATCCATAAATACATTTTAACCCTGACTGTATTCTAAGAAGCTTGAAAAAAGATATATTTTGGCATGTCGCTGAGAAAGAAGCCCTGAAAGTTTAAAATATGTATAGAATTTCAACAGGTGGTGGGACATAGACAGGGAGAATATGTACCAGTGAGACATACAGTTCGCACAAGTTATGATAAGCTGAGAAAAAGATGAGACACATATCCACTATTTGTTCTTCATAAAAATATTAAGGTCTCAAAGAATGTCCTGTTGGTTAGGTTTCTGAATTAATTACAGTGGTGGCTGGTGACTTCAAATCAAAGGGGGGCTGCAGGAGACAGCTGAATAGGTGGGGACAATGGGAAGGGGTGTGGTCAACTAGAAAGGGGTGGTGCTATGTTCAAAACCACAAAAACTGGGACTTTAATTAAATATGCTGCCCTGGGAGTCAAACCATCATTATGAAGTGTCCAAACAAGACAAAATGAAATGGAGAAGAAAAAAAATATTTCAATAGATTAGCTACATGACAGCTTACTTAATATCTAGATGAAAACAAAAAGGTTGTGAGGCATGAAAAAATAAATTACTTTATAAATACATTACTAGAATGACAGTTAAAATCAAGTATAAAAACAAGCAGCTCTCAACTCAAACCACTTCTCCTTGCACTGCAGTTTTAATTATAATTTATATTCGGCTTTATAAAAGTACCAAGTAACATGCTGAAAGTAGTAATCTCTGTCATGACCTCACTTGTAAAAATGTTTCTTATCCAAAAAAGACCTGCTGCCTGACAACAACTATCTACTTGTTTCATGTGGAAAACATGATCAAAGTAGATACATTGCTTAAAGGACTACTGCACAGGTTATAGACCACACATGATAGACTGGCATTCTGTTTAGTTTACGGGTAAAGATTGCAACGATGATTGCAAGTCTCCAACAAATGTAATGAGCTTCTGAAAATACTGAAATCCTGTCTTTTATTACAAATCCAGTCATGATATGCATTTTAAAACCTAAGGCTTATATGTTATCTAGTTATGTAAATATTCTCTGCATGGCAACAACAAAAAGGCTTTCAATGTTGGTAATTCTTTAACAGTATATTTATTAAAGCTTACTTGCATCTTACAATCTCAGACAAGCTTACCTGATGATCATTAAAGCATTGCCACTTAAACACAGAGTAACAGCCACTGCAACATAAATTTTCTGAATAATAAGAAGTATAAATCAACAGTATAAAAATATGGCAGAAAACCATAACATTCTGAAAAATCAAGGACAGATGAAAAGCCACTGTAGTACGTGTCTACCTTGGATGGAGGGATACTCTGCACACTTACACTGCATAACTGCTCCTTGCCTTGCTTGGACACATCCAAAGTCACTACATTGGGGAGTGGGGTGCAACAAGTATGTCACGATTTGAAATGTCTCTGGCTGACAGTGATGGCTCTGACACATTTATCATACCTCAACCTCAGAGCAAGAAATCTGGACAAAGCCATACATAGAAGTGAGACAAAGGCCTAAAAATACAGACACTTTTTAAATATTGCTCTTATAAACTTAGAAGTAGTAGGTTTTGCATTAGTATGAATTTTCTGAAGGGTATGAAATCTGAAACTCAGACATCTGTCATTATTTTCTAACTTCAATATTTAATGATTTGCCACTAATTTGCCAGAAAACCACAATTTTACGAAAAACAGACCAAAAATGTGATGCAAAAATCTAGATATTCTGCAAAAATCTGCACACACACACACACACACACACACACACACACACACACACACACACACACACTTTACACGCTCTTCTGCTGCATCCTTCTTTTTAGAGAGAAGAATGATAAACTGCATATGGAGGCAGTGTGTGTGTGTGTGTGTGTGTGTGTGTGTGTGTGTGTGTGTGTGTGTGTGTGTGTGTGCTACCTTTTACCTATGTCAGTAATTATCTTCTGGAGTCCTTTAAAGTTCAGATCACCTTTGTAAACATGAAAACGCTGAAACTGTCATAGCCTGAGCCATTTTCTGTGATTTGATCACAACACAAGGTGTCGTATTATCTTATAATTTACAAAAGGGCTATATAAGTTTAGGAACCCAACAGCTGTAACACAGAATGAAAAAGCTTTTAGTTATGCACCAGTACTTCCTTACAGTAACCATCTTCATGTGATATCAGTAAACACACGCACAGGTTTATTATCCTAATTTCCCTTCTCCTCTGTTATAATTAATTCCAAGGAAGTGGAAGACATGGGGTTGTACTATGCTTTCAAATCATTACAGAAAACAGCCATATTGAAGGAAAGAAGGAGTCTACAATGGTACAGAGAATGTACTCCACTAAAACAGCCATTAATTTAATGTAATAAATAAATAATTAAATACATGAAATGAAAAGCACCAGTAAGTGACTACTTTTTCTATATGCAGAACTTCAGATGAAATTCTACATGTAGAGCAAAAGCATTTATTGATGCTGTGCTCATGATTTTGTAGTGGTACTTAATATTTTTATTAAACTGATATGTTTTTAAGAGAATATACCATCTGTGCATTTTTATTATATCCCGCGCATCTAATAATCCCATCACACTGAAATGTTTGAAAACCTTCAGAATGATCATGATGGTACAGTGAGTATAAGATAGAAGTGCTGCAAGTCTGAAATAGGATTTGCTATGAGTTCTTGAGTCATCTGAGCTTTCCTGGCAACAATTTTGCCTAAGCAGACAGACCAAATACAGCATGTCTAGTTATGAGAATAAAATTCAAAATAATCATTATAAAAAGCAATTTTATATGAAGCACCCCTGCCAGTCCAGCTTGATCTGTGAAGATAAAGCAGTCAGTAGTAGACAACAGTATAGTACCAGAAACAGACTACCAGTAAGCGATTCTATACATACACCCCCGGATTCACTAATCCTCCGTGTAAGACTTAATAAGTCTTACTCGGAGGCTGCAGTTGAACGGTTTGACATCAGCGTGACATGAATATTCATGAGGGCACGCTGACTCAACCGTAACTCTTACACGGATTGAGTAGGAAAGCAGGGGGCATGTCCGACTGCCGAGCAATCTAAATGTGCATGCCCCTGCAAGGTTTTAAAAAGCATAATAACAACACACAAGAGCGAGTTCGCCAAATTTACTTGCACCCAACACCACACTCCCTGACACTGTAAACCCCCCATCACACTTATATAAAGCAAATAATTAATTTTTTTTTTAAATCCATGATATAACTGCCCGTATTTGCGCGTGTGTGCACGGGTGTGCCCATTGCTTAGCTAGAGTTAGCAATTCTGACATGGAAGAGCATAAGAAAGAATGTTTATGCAAATTACACCAAATTGCAATAGTGTAATGGTAGAGCATATGCACAAAGAGAAGGCATTCACTGTTTGAGTCCCACCACTCCCCTTCTTATTTATGTTTTAAATCAGTATTTGAAATAATACCAGACATATATGATTAAAATTTTATTAAAAGCAGTGACATGGCCAATGTATCAGTGAACAAAATATATATTTTTAAAGGACCCAGATATATAATAGCCTGCTGTTAAGCAACGCTTTACACAGCTAAACACAGGTGCCCATAGTTTAATAGCGCTTTACCCAGCTAAACAGAGGTGTCCATAGTTTAATAGCACTTTACTCAGCTAAACAGAGTTGCCCATAGTGTAATAGTGCTTTACCCAGCACAATAGAGTTTCCCAAAGTTTAAAAGCGCCAACCAGGGCACCGGTGAGCAACGTAGAGCTAAATTGCTTAAACGGAGCCACACCCCCTAGCCTGTCTAGACAGTATTAAAATAAAAGAATGACAAGGTTCGAACCCAGGACCCTTTACATTATAATCAAAGTACAGAACCACTAAGACATGACAACATAGGGGAAGCAGCCACTATTAACATTCATAAACTTATGAATGGTAGTTTAACCATTACTAAGCAGCTCTGCAGTCAGCCGAGAATTTTACAAAACAGCCAATCACAAAAAAGTGCGGGAAATGCGGCATATTTAAGCCCCATAGGCGGGAATACTCACCATAACTGTTTGAAGCTCACATTTGCAGTCAGAATGGCAGGTGCAGGAGAGGGTTCACGCTTCCGAGTGCAATGTTGGGGCATCGAGGAGTCCAAATACATGATTTGGCTCCTTGTCCACCATCACGAGATAAGACTCCTGCAGGGCCAATTCCAAGGTACGGAGTACAAGGCAGAGGCTTGGAACTGGTTAGCTCGTGACCTCACTAGTGCCACAGGCATTCCTCAGACTGGTGAGCAGGTCTGTCACCACCATGCAGACCTGAAGAGATGAAAGCAGGACTGCCTGAACAAGTGGATACAGGAGGCCCGTGGGATGCAGAATGCCCCACAACTGAGTATGTAGCCATGGAATGCAGTATGTAAGAATTGATAATGGAGTATGTATAACGGATAGGTATGTCTCAGTATCCCTTCATTTACTTTACAGCTGCAGGTGACCGTGCTACGAATCAGCAAGCCTATGCTGATAGGCTGCTAAGGCTGCGCCACCATGCAGGTTAGTGATTATTCTGCATGTATTGTTATATAAAATATGGGAGAGAGCATGAAAGAAAGTGTTGTAGTCCAATAAAACAGCTATAGTATTGCCTGAATAAGTCCTCTGCATGTACTGTCAGATAGAAAAGTCAGAGAGGCAGAAAAAGAGTGTAGTAACCCATTAAGAAAGGTAGCATATGTCTGGAATAATATCTCTGCAGGCAATGTCATATAACATAAGTGAGTGAGCCTGAAAAAAGATTGCTCTAACCTATTAATAAAAGCATATGCCTTGAACATGTCTGCCATAAACACCATTAAAACAAATAAAGGAGTGAGCCTGTGGAAAAGTGTGCAATGTCATTAATAAAGGTCTAAAACCCAGACTGTGTCTGTGTCACAGTCTGAAATGTTGTTGTACCCTTGCATTATATAAACAGTACTGTTTGAAAATGTGCTGGCAACCCAAAGTTATGTAATTCCATATAAAGTGGGTGATGGAAGTGCTAGTAGCTGTGAAACATATATACAGTCCACAATAGTCAGTTACTGGCTGGCATGAATAAGTAAACCTGGCACATGTGTAGCATTTAATTATTCACCAGAAATGTGAGTGTGTGTCAAGAAATGCAGGGTTCTGTACAAATCGAAGTGAAAATGTCATGTGAAAATATCCCAGATATGTAGATAAAGAAATATAAATGCAAACAAAAAATATGTAGCAGTAACATCTGCATCCTGGACAGTTAGTATGTCAGATATAGGTCAAGCATATATTGAACCAGCCAAACCCATGACACAACCTAATGTATGGTGGCAAGTGTAATAATACAGGTAGGGGATATACACTTGCAGTCACTGGGCATGTAGTGTAGACTAAAAGGTTATTATAAGATGTTAACCAAGGTTTTTTCTACACCCTACCGTATGTGCATAAACCATGCAATTCCACACCTCAATGGGTATGTGTAATCTTAAATATTTGTCGGGACATATGTCCTATTGTTTTATAAATATTTGCATTGATGTTGATGCATGTACCCTGTTCAAACACTACGTTCATGGTGGCCTGTTGCTACCAAACATCCCTGCATACTGTTGGAATATCCACTGTCGTTCAATATATGCATGTGCTATGCTTGCTGTTCAACTGTTGAAACCTTGGTGTGTTGGGTTAATGGGAATATTACTGCATGCTGTTACAACTAATCTGGAATGCTGTTATTTATGTTGTAATTAAACACACCTAATCACAGAACGTATGGGAAGGCCAGTCCCAGTGGACCCACCTGTCCCTCCTCAATTAGCGAGTGCACCTGGCACCAGCGGCTCTGGTGCCCAGCCCGGGCTCCCCTCCTCCGTTGGTCCTGTGCCACCTTCGGGTGGAAGAGCTGCAGGGGATGGGGCTCGTCCCCCCCCCCCCCGTGCAAGCGTGGGTGGAGGAGGGCCACCTGTCACCCTTGCTAGGGTCCAGACTGTGGTGCGTAGGGAGATCCAGTGTTCAGTCGCTGATCCCCTACCCCAGCTCAAGGCAAGAGTGGCGCATCTCTCGGGTGAGTCTGCCCGTCCTACACAGCCCTCAGCATGGCCACCCTCAGGGCTGTGAAGGTGCAGTGGTGACTGCCCATGGGTGGGGATCTCAGTTCCACTGTTACCATCTGTGGGCTCATGGGCTTGCGATTTCCAAACATTCTTCCCCGTCAATTGTTTTCACCCACCCCATGTGTCAAACTCCGTCCCTGTATGCGTCTTGTTTGTCTTGTCTGTTTACCTCCTCAACCTACCTCCCCAAATATACCTACTTCCTCTACCTCACAGTCCACTCTCACCTGAAAAAAAAAAATTTAAAAAAAGGGCAATCTGTTCCCACAAAACAATTACGCCCCATACATAGCTGCCCAATTCACACACATGTCCATTGGACATGTAAACTGATAATTATAATTGGCAGTACAACATATTTTGCTGTCCTCACCCCTCTCTCAGGGGAGGAAGGCTTCAAATTTCACACCAAATTTCAAACATATGCACAGCTGTTGCTGGTAAAGAAATGGGCAGCTATGGACCTTCCCTACACCCATCCTGCACATCCCGAGCTGGTTTCCCTACTGTCTTTCCCTCTTTGTGCCCCCTTTTTCACCACTTTCCTATCTCCCCATTTTCTTTTCTTTAAAAGAAATTAGAGCAGGGGTCAGCGGGAGTAAGCACTTTTAAGCACTAGTTAGTGGGGGTGAGCGAGTGTGAGCTTATGTGCGCTTAGCTAAGCATTGCTAAGCATTGTGCAAACCCAGGCAAACCTGCTTACAACTGCTTAAAAGTGCCTTAGTCACTCTGTATGACAAAGCCCTTGTACTGCTCAGCAGCAAAATCAAACACCTTGTCAATCTCGAACCCGGGACCTTGGACTCATGCGTCTGCATGAAGTACCACTACACCACAGCAGATATACGATAACTTAGTGCTGAAAGCAATATATCATGCATTACCATGAGTGAATGTAAAGGGAAAATAGGAATGGCATAACACAAATCTTGTTCTGTGGGCCTTAACCAGCAGGTGTTGTGGAATTGCATGACATGACTGTGAAAAGAGAATCAGCCATGCTAGTAGGGAATAATGTTACAGTAGCACCTTACAAACCCCACACAGTATCAGAGCAGGATAAACACTGGCATATTTGCATAGGTCACAGGCCAGACCTCCCAACAGTGACTGATCTACAGTGATGACCCTGATTTGTAAACAAATGTTAGCTGTGCCCCTCTGACTCCCTGTGAAATGTACTAACAGTAGGCAGAAAGGTGGGGAATCTCACTTAATGACAAATGTCAATAAGTGAGAGTAGACACTGCTTGCACATCAGAAATGGTGTAGTAATGCATATGTTCTGAATCCCCCAAAGTCTGAACTGAAAAATGTCTGAAATATATCACAGGTGCATCCCAGTTATATGTACCTTTCCCTGAGGCTGTTCAAATATATACCAGAGAGTATCTGAGGCCTGGAAGAGTCAGAAACACACAGGCATATCAGCTTGTCTGCTGTTACACACTCTGCAAATAGCTGTAAAATGAGTCCCACAAGCATGCCCTTATGTAGAAGTACAACACAGAAATATCAAAGGATGTAGCCATGTACTACTAGCAACCACCTGTGACACTGCCATTGTTCAGGTGCTGAAAAGACTGCTGTGGTGCACAGTCAAAGAATACTAGGCTGACCTCTGTCTACCATCTGGATATGTCCACAGGTGGGAGCTACTCAGACAGACTACTAGCCTTTATAGACTTACAGGTACACAGCAGCTCTGCATGTTCAGTAAGATAAACATCACACGATAATAAGTAATGCACTCTGCACTTCTGCACCCCTACCCAAAGTTACTATATACCCATGTAGTCAGGTACAATCAAGGGTGTAGGTAGGCATACACAGTATTGAAATACATCCAGTTGTCCTGAGCAAACTGTGCTAATGTCAACACAAACAAACCACAAACTGTTCAGAAGTGAGTAACGTACTAATGACAGTGTAGCAGTTCACAAACAGTGCATGTGCCTAATATTCATAATTGGTAGTACAACATACTTAGTTGTCCTCACCCCTCTCTCAGGGGTGGAAGGTTTCAAATATCCCTCCTAATGTATTGCATATGCACAGCTGTTGCTGGTAAAGAAATGGGCAGCTATGAACCCTCTCCACACCCATCCTGTACATCCCGAGCTGGTTTCCCTACTGTCTTCCCCTCTTTGTGCACCCTTTATCACCACATTCCTATCTCCCCATTTACTTTTCTGTCAAAGAAATGAGTGCAGGGGTTAGCGGGAGTGAGCACTTGTAAACAGTAGTAAGCGGGCTTGCACCAGTGTGCGCATGTGTGTACTTAGCTTAGCATTGCTAAGATATGATAAGCTAAGCCAAGCTTGGCGTAGTATTGCTAAAATAAAATAAGCTGAGCTAAGCTTAGTTTAGCATCGCTAAGCATCACGCAAACCCGCTTACAACTGCTTAAAAGTACCTTAGTCACTCTGTATGACAAGGGCCTTGTACTGCTCAGCAGCAAAATAAAAAACCTTGTCAGTCTTGAACCCGGGACCTTGGACTCACCAGTCTGCATGAAGTACCACTACACCACAGCAGATATGCAATAACTTGGTGCTGAATGAAATATAATATGCATTATGATGAGTGAATGTAAAGGGAAAATAGGAAAGCCATAGGAATACATTGCAATAACTACTGCTGTATGCCAGTTCATTCTCTAATTCGAAAAGAAAGTACATACTCCCATGTATCCAGTGTTAGAATTAGGAGGTGAGAGTAAACCTTCACACTGAGAAGAGTGTACTGGAAGAAGCAACAGTCAGGTTTCAGTACAACATGCATTTCACTGGCTACAACCCAGCTTCAGATATGAGACATATACCAACCTTCTGACTGAGACAACAATGTCCACAGCAAACAAGCATGGTCCCCACCTTGCAAAACTGAAAGGGCTATGCCTACCTAACCTATCATTTTATAGCAGTGTCCTGAAATCACAGTGAGAACTGCAATTACCACACAGCAGACTGCATGCAATTACTAAATGGTGGGCACCAAATGGTGCAGAGGCCATCACATGCACATGTGCAGATACCTAGAAAAGCAGCCTGTATCTGCTGTCCACACATGCAATAATATAATTGCAACAGCTGGGAGAGAGAGAGCACGAGCCAGAGAGACAGACAGAGACAGACAGACACAAACAGGCAGAAGGAGACAGACACTGAAAACAAACAGGAACACACAGAGGAAACAAAACCAAAAAAAAAAATAGAAAATAAAAAAACAACACCTACAACAGACGGAGGTGAGGAATACAAAGGTAAGGTATGTAACAGATATGAATTTGCTGACATCCGAAAGATGTGTCTGAAGGGTACTCTACATACTGTGAATCATCCATATGTGGCAGCAGTCTGTATCTATATGTACATGCACATTTGCATAGGGCAAGGGACATACTGCAACTGTTAGTGAAGGCTAGACATAAGTATGTTGTTGAAGGCTGCTATGTGCACATATGTATGTAGGTTGTAGTGTGTGGCATTGCGGAAAGCAAGCAGTGCCAGTATATGTCATGTGGTGTTAAATGCTGTGGGACTGAGCAACAGGCAGTGAGGCCTGCAACAGCTATATGGCCTGAGGACAGCAGAATGCATTCTGCACAACATTGTACGATAGTATTACATAACTGTATGTCTCACAACTGTTGCATAATTGACATCCCCACCATGAAAGGTGGACAGTATATGTGCCTATATGTGCAGCTATATGTACAGCAATGGATGTTTACATGTATGCGTATATATATACATGTATGTATATATATATATATATATATATATATATATATATATATATATATATATATGTGTGTGTGTGTGTGTGTGTGTGTGTGTGTGTGTGTGTGTGTGTGTGTATAGATATATAGATACATATATGGATATATATGGATAACTATAGATATATATTGATATGTATGGATATGTATGGATATGTATAGCTATGTATGGATATGTATAGATATGTATAGATGTGTATAGATATGGATAGATATGGATAGATATGTATATATGTATGTATGTGTGTGTGTGTGTGTATATATATATATATATATATATATATATATATATATATATATATATATATATATATATATGAGAGAGTGAGGGAGACACGGGGTCATATGTACTGCAACAGGTGCCTGTTGTCCAAGGCATGGACTGAACATCAGTGTTGATACTGCAGTGCCATACCCCATTCCAAAACACCTTACGCAGTAACTGCCACATAGGTGGTAGCCTGCCTAACATGGATGGTGTCAGAAGGGTACACAGGACACAGGTGGACAGTAGGCTCTCCTTTGATAATCACAGTGCCACAGTAGTAATGTAATCTGTCTACATGGTACGTGTAATCACAAAAGGTGTGTCATCTAGGGAAATATAGGTCGGTGTTCCCCTCTACTCATCACAATGCCCCATGTGGTATGTACCTCACATGACAACTACAGCAAGTGGAAAGGCCACAGACATACCTAACAAAGAGTAATACTGACCTCAAACACATGCCCTATACAGACTGACTCATAAACCACAGCTAGAGTGCGTTGCATACCGCCCACCCAGAGGTTACCACTGCCGGACATACAGATGTATGTCACACCCATAGCAGTCGGCCAACCAGCATGACAACACCTCACAATCCCTCCGGGCTACATGACCTAGGGCCCTAATCCTTGTCACCTCACTAAACAGCACATGCTGGAGGTACAGGTTCCTATCCACAAATATGCCATACTCTGGACTAAACCAGCCAGCATGAACAAACAAGGCTCCTCATTAGCAGATGTCATACATACCCCTGATGATTGTTTTGGAGATAGGTATTATGCCCTGGGAGTCATCTCTGTGTATCCGGTTGACAGGAGCAAGTGAAATCACATTACATGTGTGTCAAAGGCCAGGGTAGCATATGGCTAGGCTGCTCTAGGCCCTAGGGCCAATAGCGTATTACCTACCTATGACACTATGCACACACACATGTACGCAGTGCAATACCTGCTATGTGAGGTGGAATGAGTGTGACAGTGACTGTGTGCAAGGTTTGTAAAGGTGTGATAGCTTAGTGTGAGGTTGTGTCTGTCATGGTAGTGTGTGTTCTAGGTGTGAGGCCGAAGAAAGATGTGTCAGTTATTGGGATGCAGACATAGTAGGATGGTATATGTTGTGACGTAGTTCCTTGTGTACAACTGTGGTTTCCCAGTGTAGGCTGAAGCAATACATGTATGCTCAGTAAGTGGTACTGCTGGTGACTCCAGCTCACATATGAACTGTTGTACTACCTGAAGTTGTAGGCCTAAACAGCACAGTATGGTGTATGTTCACAGTCAATGGTAACACTTTCTTGTGTGTTTCCTGTAGTCTGCACAGATTACATTCCTCAGGCATAGGTATCTGTAAGTAGGGGCACACAGTACTATAAGGAACACAGGTAATGCTCATCTGTGTCGGCATACATCTGTGTGTTGTATGTATGTCCGATGTGTGTTTAATGATGCCTGTACCATGCCCGCAATGACATGTGTGTTACAGGGTATGTGTGTGTACCTAGCAACATGCATACTCTGTTACAGCAGTATGCCAGCTATATTAACAACCGTGCACATATGTTAGGTAGGGTTATGGCATCAAAGACTAGGGTGGTTTACCAGTAATACTGTAAATGTACATGACGTTCATTGCATTGGATGACATATTTCTTCATGCATTCGCTTGATATATACCCCCAGGGCGAGGTTGTGAATTGTATCCCAAACAGTGTGCTGACTACTGGTGTATACTGGTGTGTTATATGAAGTATTGCAGGCACTGTCAGCCAGTTGTGGTCTGAGCACTGATATGTGGTATTGAATGTGTGTATCCTCTGATAGACAGATAGATGCTATATATGGCAGTTAAGTGATATCTGTACTTCATAATGTTAAGTGTGCCACATGACATGCTCACACATATCATTTAATTGTCTTCCAGGGTTATGGCTCATCAGCGTAACCCATCGTATTCAGCTGCAGAGGAGCAGGAAATTCTGAACAGCCTGGTTCAGCACTATAACCTGCTTTTTTCCAGGGCCAGCCAGCACCAGCATGACTGTACTGCACTGTAGCAACGCCTTGTTCGCCGGGTAAATGACATAGGCATGCATAACCGGACATATGAGCAGGTACGCCATCACTGCAGTGATTTAATTAGACATGTCCAGTGGCATGTGTCTGATATCCATAGGCAACAGCTTGCCACAGGTGGTGGGGCAGCCATACATCCCCCCTCACCAGAGTGGAGGAGCTGCTCCTAAGCGTGGTGGCTCCTGGCCAACAGCAGCAACAGCGTCGCACATGTGTTATCATGGAGGCCAGAGCCACCCTGCAGGATGACATGGAGCGTGCAGGTAATATGCCCTTGCTGTAGACTACCGTTACCTGTATTGTTAGAATACACATATGTGAGATGTGTACTGTGTGTTCAGCAGTTGGGCTGCCTAACGTGTGCAATACTGATATTTGGAATAGTATCCGTAAACCTGTGACTGTTAGCTGTTGTTCCACTGTCGTTTAGCACACTCACAGTAGCAATGCCACAGTTGTGGCCACTGACAAACTGTGTCATATTCTTCTAGGTCCCTCTGGTGTGACAGCAGGGCAGACAATACATGCTGGTGAGTGTGTTAACACTTTAATATTGGTAATGAAATGTGCATGTCATAGGTGAGGTGTATTTTTCTAAGTTTTATGTTTCAAATATTCTTCGGATGTTGAATTATCCAACATTCTTTTTAGTATAGAAAAGAAGCAAGCTAGTTATTGTTACTGGTTCTTATTTACAATTGTACAGTCAGTGTTGGTGCGTTGTATTTTAAAAAGGGCTGGTATGCCTTTAATTATATCCTGCAGCAAAAAAACCTGCGCATATTGCGTATTTTAAAAGTGGTGACTGCTTTGTTGTAATTTGGTACTGAGGAAAGGGAGCTGGTGAGCTTCAGAAAACGCTTAAATTTGTATAAATTAATAAATCTTGCGTTCAAGGGATTTTTTTTATTTCAGTTTTTTTTTTGGATTAAACCACTGCTACTTGGGACTGTTCATTCACAATTTGGATATTTTAAAAAGTTTGTGCTGCAGTTGCAGCGTATTTTTTCGTTCTTTGGACTGTCTTCTCTTGGGCGTCAGCTTTGTGTTTCTGTTACTAGTTTACTTTGGTTTGTCCTTTCGGTAGTATAGGTGAGGTGTAGCCCATGTACACGTAACACACCTACGCATAATGCATGCTGTACATGTTTGCTGTGAGACATCCATCATCTCAGTAAAGTCAGTAGCTGCCTCAATCACATGCAATGCACAGTGCAGCAGACACAATTGTGGCAACACTGTACTGCACATTGGATATGCATAGTTGCTACAGCTGTACACAACAGAACACATTTATCATACGCAGTACACGAAAACATGCTACATTTGGCATTACCACACACCCGCTCTAAGGTCACACTTCAGTATCCCACATGTCATGCACACACACATGATGTACCTCAGGGGTAGAGGCCTATCATGGGGCTGTGCAACACTCTGCAACACATAACACAGTCATGTTAGGCAATGCTCCCTATTTGGCACCTCCCACACCCATGTACAAGGTGGCTGTGTAATTGTGAACGTAGCCACGGCACTGCAGTTCAGATACAGCATGCTAGGCGGTGATCTTGCACACATTAGTAGCTGTGAGTGACCACAAGATGCATGTTGATGATGGCACAGGGCACTACACCCCATCCAGTTACAGTGACCACAGTACTACTCATAGCAGTCATTGCTTTGCACCTCAGTGTTGTGTGTGTGTGCAAACATATGCACCTATACACAATATGCATAGCATGTTGTCTGTGTGCTTACATATGCAAGTATACACAATATACACAGCAGTCACCATCCACACACAGTGTCACATATATGTCCTGGAATGCTAGTGGGTGTATAGGTCACTTGACACACAGTGGGTATGTGTGGTGTTTAATGTTGCAGTCGTGTAGCATGCCATGCCATGTCTGACACCCACATATCTGCAATATGTCCCACACTCACCATAACCACTGTACACTGGCCATGTTGAGCATTGGGATTCCTTCACATCAACATGCACCGCACATCCCGTGTGTGTACATAGCATGCATGTGCAACACCTGTGCCCACTATTATCTGTTATGGACACAGACACTGAACTCAGACATGGATATCTATGTGTCACACAGATAACACATGCAGCCATGGCATGTATACTTGTGAGTGATGGTGCACAGGGCATTGCAGAGCTGATAATACCTGCACAGCAATGTTGTGTCCATGTACACATTGTGTTCCATGGTGTAGCCAATCACTGAACAACTACACAGTTGCATCAAAGCCATGTATACTGCCATTTAATAGGGGCATCTACACTTGCACTGCATGGTCTTGTGCAACACATATTCTGCATGCTGACACGTGTGTGGTGACTGTTTACCTTGTGATACTGACACCCACCTTCACCCACTATAGAGTATGCATTGGATTGCTGGCATGTGTGTGTATGTGCTGTAGTGAGGTGTGTATTAGTGTTCATGTGTGCATGTGTGCATGTGTTCATGTGTGCATGTGTGTATGTGTTCATGTGTGCATGTGTCCATGTGTGCATGTGTTCATGTGTGCATGTGTGCATGTGCAGACCGTAAAGTGTGTTTCCTGTCTTCCTCTCACAGGTGCTGAGTTAGGGGTTGGCGAAAGCAATAGGCAACCTGAAGCCACTGCCATGAATAGTGGTGATGATGACACATGTATTTTGGCACAGGAAGATTTGACAGGGTCTATCGTTGCTCCGCCAATTGACAGTACACAGCGTTCAACCCCATCTATGCGCACACTCATACTGTCAATACATCCCTCACCACCAATGGCCATAGGCGAGGAACAGCATACAGTTGGCATTGACCAGGAGAGTGTGGTACCCATGGCACTTGCATCCCCTCACAGCAGCCATAGCCGTAGACCCAGAACGGTACCACATAGGCAGAGGTCCAGGGGTTCTCGGGGGAGCACCACAGGTCGTATTGCCCCTGGCAGGTGTGCCCTCACAGGTCGTACGATGACCAGTATGTTCCGGGCTGTAATGCAGGCTCAGGCACGTATGGAACGGTATACCAGGCAGGGACTTAGGGCACAGAGGGCATATTACACCGCTATCAATGACAGCATCCGTGACCTTGCCGGTGCCATCCGGACTTACACCGAGGTCAGTGATAGATATTGGGGGAAGACATTAGATGCCCTCCACAACATGTCTTCCATGAGCCAGGACCATGCGGGACGGTTGCGACGTCAACGTGGATGCATGTCAGCAACAGCAACAGCTGGCAGTGGTCGCGGATGGCCCACAGTTCACAGCCGCTCCCATAGTGGCAGTACCAGCCCCAGCAATGCTGGGGCTGGCCTGCCCATTGACCGTCCCAGTAGACCATGTGCACATGGCTCTGGCCAGTCCCAGCAGGGACATGGGTCCAGTCATCATAACTCTGCCTCTGATGACAGTACCCAGTCAGGGTTGGTACTCGATACTGTCCGTAGCACCCCTGCCAGGCACAGGTACTGTGTCTATGGCCGGAGACAGTGATCTGTACAGCCTAGCAGGTACATTCTGTGGCTGTCCCACAAACTACCATATATGGCAGCCACATGGTGGAGCTGTGTGCATGCAGACACACACACATTAACCAAACAACTAGGGCTCACACATACACACACACATTACATCAACATTGGCCCATGCTGTACTGCTGTCCCTCACACACACACACACACACACACACACACACACACACACACACACACACACACACACAGACATGTTGATTGGATGGGTCAATGTCAGGCTCTGGCAAACAACAAAATGCCCTGTGCATATGATGATACCTGTGTCGCCTCCCATCATCTGCATCATTGACGGAGGGACAGGCTAACATGGTGCTGATGCACAGGGTGACACTATAGCAGTGTAGCAATAATAGCAAGTTGTCAACAAGGAAGTGTAATGACATCCTTGTAGGTATATCTGATCAGACATTATGCATCAAAGCTCTGATTGTCAATGTAGCATTGTTTACACCACTGTTAAGTGAGTATGTATTGTCCACCCATGTGCCACTTGGCTGAAGTGTAATGTGTTGCCAGCATGTGTTAGTGAATTGACAGTACATGTGTGATGTGTGCAGTACAGATTAGCAAGTGTACATCTGTGAACATTGTGGGTGCGCACTGTCTGGATGTACGTGCATAGTGGACACATGGGACGTGTGGCATACCCTGTCGTACACATTGTTAACATCTCATAGTATCTTTCAATGGCCAGCATGCATTCTACTACAGTTATGTACTAACATGGGTAGATGTGTGTATGACATGGGTTGACACTATGCTGTGGGTGATACCATTAATATCTGTCAATGATTTGCGGTCTGGTAGTATACACAACCTCAACAGCATGACTATAAGCAATCATTGGATGATGTCCTGACAAATGACACACAGTAGTAGGGAACCCAGTAATAATTGGATCCTTCCAGTGCTACACTATAACACTAACCAGTGGTAATGACCGTCACCCATTCCTGTGACCACACCTGTTTGGCATATAGCCCCCTTAGGTACATGCAGACACACTAGGGATGTGTCCATCCAAATCTGGAAATGCATGGATTGGCCTACAATGCATTCCCTGGATGGGACACATATCCTACACAAGGGTATCATACAGACAGATACCTGTTGTCTGATACATGCTATATAGCAGTAAGCCGACTATGGCATAGTCATCTTCATGTACTATACATACTATCCCATCAGTACCACACAGGTGGTAGCCCTCAACATGTATGTTGGGTACCAATGTGTACATACAGCCTCATGTTATGTCATGTGTCCCTTTGTATCCACATATCCATAGGTATTGTGTAGTCCCAAGGTGTATCACATAAGACATTAGAGGCATGAATGCATATCCACAAGGCAGTCGTACACCTATAAAGACTGTCCATTCTTGGCAGTCTTTGTTGTGTATGACCATGTCTGACATATACCCCAGACATATACCCTCACTCACATTACTCTTAAGTAACTGTCATGGGTGTGTGTGCCACAGATGACCTTGGCCACAGAACACGACAGTAGACGGCCTTGTTACATACATACATATGTGACCTATGATCTGAGAAGCAGCAGCACAACCTGTCAATGGAAACAAATGTATTCATGTACTATGCAGGCTTCATACCTATGTACTGATTGAGGGGACATGTACACATATATATTTGCCATGCAAATACCTGATATGTGCAATGCACTTACTGTTGTAATCATACTATGTCATACCATAGTAAAAGCAAAACCCACACCACATTGATACACACACAGTCAGCATTTGCAGGATTCAAACCCCTATCTAACTATGTTATGATACTAGAGAGAGACACATTAATATGGCGCGCTATTTGCTTTACTGGCTGGCTTCCCTTCTCTGGATGTATTTCTAGCATGGTGACATCATCAGTCTTTCCAAAGAGGAATGTACCTCTTTTAGTGAGTTTTCCCAGTCTCCAAAAAGGGAACACCTCTCAAAGGAAACCACACACACACATACCCCCACACACACACACACTCACTGTTTGCAGGATTCAAACCCCTACCTAACTATGTTATGATACTAGAGAGAGACACATTAACACGGTGCGCTATTTGCTTTACTGGCTGGTGTCCCTTCTCCTGCTGTATTTATAGGATGGTGACATCATCAGACTGGACATGGTGATGTGTGTACACTTTGTTTTATGCCATTCCAGGAATGGTCCATGTCGGTCAGCAGGTGTCAACAGCTTGAACAAGACCTCAGAATCCTTACCTTGTGTGATCTATCTGTGGACACATTGACATTCCGTCATATGTCAACACATATTTATGCACAGCTTGTTGGTTTTGTGGATACTACATGTGTCTGGGATGTTGATAAAGGGCTATTCAAAGTCTATGTGACACATGTGTAGATGTGTTGATGTATGTCCTGGGTGGCTGCCTTGCAAACACTCTAGCATGTTTGGGAACCATGATCCACACATGAACATACCACGGTTGGTAGGGTTGTGTGTATGTCAGCTTCCAATAGCTCTGTTTATGACTGCAGCCATGATGGACTCCATGACCTTGCAGATCAGACTTCATAGGCATACTGGACTTGACTTTCCATGATGTGTTGTGCACCAACACTTGTGGGAGTGCCATATGTAGCTGTGACACATTCAACGGTTCCACATCTTGTGTAGGGGGTGAGGCTCAGCTGACTGTTCAGGTGCATGATCTGTTTGTTCTGTAGTTTGTGCATGACACATATTGGGAATCAATGTATTCCACTTGCTGCCATACTTTTGGCAGTGGGGGTAGCTGCTCATCCATTCTACATGTGATATCTCCTGGTATGATGATGTGGACTATTGTCATTGGGAGATGGATATTTACATATGGGCCTGTCTGTCATGATGTCGGCATTGTCACTCAGGTACAGTTGGCCCTGACTCAGGACATATATGGGTGTACATTGCTATTTATGACATAACTGAAGGAGGTGTCATGATTCAGTCTGGACTCCTTCTCAGCTACTCTTTACAAAACACCAACGAACATGAGCACTAATCCCTGTTATACTCTTTTACATGCTTAACAGCCTGCTGATCCTTTGTGATCAGGCTACAGAGTATGTCATGATAATATCCTGGCATGTCCAGGGGTCGGTTTCGTGTGTACTCTTCAGTCCAGCTGGTGGATATTGTGATATTGACACAATGTCACATCTGCCTCATGTACACTGACAACCCTCTCCTCCTCCCAACAAACTCAGATATATGTGTGAGATGCACCTATATAGACATACAGGGAGCTGAACTCTCTCGACCCATGACTAGCACAGTATATCAGGTGGTGAAGGTAACCACACACACCACATATCAGTCTCACATATCCTCTAGCAACAGCACTCAAACCACATTATCACACATAGACATACTCGGATGCTGTAAATGTACTCTACCTAAGCAGCAGAGACCTCCAAAGCAGACAAACACACACCTGCTACCCCACGACAATACCCACATATCACATAGTTCACAATGTCAGTGTGCCACACAGTCACTGCCCTTTGGGCTAAACAACATACCTAATACACTTGTAATATGCAACACTTATTGTCAGACACACTGACATACCACTCACCAGCCCTGGCAAGGGAATAGTCACTTTGGGCTGTCTGTTGGGTGCCAAGATCTGCCGCATAACACAGGCAGTCAGGTCACTCCAAAGCAAGTACAGGACTGGCACCATCATTGTCCATGCTGGTGTGTATAACCTCAGACATTACTCCCTGGACCACATGACATGATACATGGAGGAACACTCTGATCATGTAGCCCAGGCCAGTATGACCCTGACCTTGTCTAGCATCTTACACCCACCAATTATGATGTCACAGTATACTGATGCACATATCACATTTAACAGTTGCCTAACAAATGTATTTAATTCATAGGGAATACAGTGTCTGTCAGCCTATGTTGACATGCTCAACATGCCACGTAGCTTCACTATGGACAGCTTGCACCTGTCACCCTTGGACTATGGAATGCTGGCTAAGGCTATTGCTACCACCATAGTGCCTTTTTTAAGCAGGGCTCAGAAGACAAACCCACCTCCATAGATATTACAGGCTAAATGAAACTAAGGGTAATGCTGCTCAACAACAGTTGTGTTAACCTCATATTGTGGCCACTCAGGACTCTCCTCAGTATGGAGGATAGCGATATCTGTGCACTGACAGATGCCTGGTTCAGGCTCGCTTATGCACACTAGCACTACCAGGTTATGTTTCATACCACGCTGTCTGACAGCAAGACTTGTAACAGGCAACACAACTAGGGGGAGTATCCATATACCTCACAGATACACACACCTCCGGGTTAGTAGCACTGCACAAAGCATCACAGACCATACATATACAACTACCATTGTGCAAGACTGCCTTTCAGTTTGTTGCCTGCTACAGAACACACTCCCAAACTCAGGAACCACACTCAGCTTTCGTGGGAACTATGTAGAATATGAAGGTCTCCACAAACACCATTATATTGTGTGACGTCATATACGTAAATATTGACTGGGGATACTACTCAAGCCCTGTCACCCTCACCCAGCAGTTGCTACAATCTGTAGACTCATATGCTATGGCACAACCAGTCAGCACAGCCACAAGGGGGAATACATATTGGACCTGATCATCACCAACATGGGGACTCTATGTTCCACACCAGCGATATACCCCTCATTGGTAAGGTCAGAACATACATGTATCTCACTGGACATACATATACCCTCCACACACCCATCCTGGGTAATCTTGGTGAACTTCTCATGAGCCAATGTCTCACTTCACCGAAGCAAGGTGGTATCCTTCAGAGACCCTGAGACAGTGGCAAATATGGCTCACACTGCTGCATCCTTTACATACACATTCTATGGATACCTAGTGGACTGCATGGATTGTGCTATCCCAAATAACAACAGGACTCACTACTCCAATGGCAGGGGACCTATCTGGTAGACTCCAGCCATTAATAAGCTGTACAACATCAGGAGGAGGCTACTACATGATAGAGCACAATCCCAGACTGGGAAGGCATCTGTGATCTGTGCTAGCAGACAGCTACAATCACTCATGAACTTCTCTAAGGGCCGCTTCTACCAGACAATTGCAACAGACATGTAGGACTATCACACGACCTTCTTCAGTTATGTCAGGAACCTGGGTGGACACTCACTGATATGCTGTGAGTTACTGCATACAGACTAAACCTACCCTGAACCCACTGGCATTGCCGACATCCTGGCAAACAGGTTCAGTGCAGATGTCTCCCACCCATCCCCCCTAAGGAGCAACTATCCATCCCAACAGAGTATAACCTCCCTGACATCACACAGTAACAGGTGAGTGCTGCCCTCCCCAAAGTGTACATCACAGTATCAATGTGACCAGATGGTGTCCCAGCCTGCATCTTACACGAGCATCATGACAGATGCAACCCTCACATTACATCACTGTTCAATATCGGAGTTACCACAGGATGTGTACCCAAGGAATGGCGTACAGCGACAGTGGTCCCGCTCCACAGAGTTGGTGCCACAACGGACCACAGACAATATTGCCCTATAAGCCTAAGTAGCCTGTTCTGCAAAGCTATGGAGTGTATTGTCATGGGACTCATACACATAGACATCAGGAACCTACAGACACTGTGTCCTACATATTTCAGTATTGTTGTGGGCAGATCTTGCCTCTTGAACCTATTTGTATTCTTTAAATGGCTAACAGGTCCATCGACATAGGGACGGCTGTCCACACAGCCTACCTGAACCTTGCAAAGCCTTCAACACAATAACCCACTTTGCCATTATGCATAGGCTCACCAGCATGGATATGGACACATATCTCACACGATGGATTGATACCTGGATCAGGGATAGCACCCACATGGTCAGAATTGCAGGTGTCATGTCTGACTATACACCAGTTACACGTGGCATCCCACACGGCTCGATCCTGGGACCTCTCTTGTTCAGTATATATTTGTCTGATGTACAGGCTACTACAGGGGGGATATGGCTGAACATGTTTGCACATGACTGCAAACTGGGTGCCATAATCAACTCTCCAGCTGCCACATGCATACTCAAACATTGTCTCACAGAGATGGATGACTGGTGCCTGAGCCATGGCCTACAGTTAAATGCCATTAGTTGCATAGTCATCCCCTTTGGGAATAACAACATGCCCACACATTACCACATAGGTAGTACTCCATTACATATGGTAGGAGTTGCTAGGGGTTTGGGAACATGACTTGTTCGTATTGTCACCTTTGACATTCACATTGCCAAAGTGGTTGGACACACCTTCTATGTGGGCCACCTTATCCCATATGGTTTCACATCTAGATCGAGTGAGGTCATTGTGCCCCTATATTCATCACATCCATGCTTGGTTACAATGCCACATTTGGGGTGTACCTTACCCGACACCTGCAGCAACTGTACTGGCCATGGAAATTCCTCACCAAGCAGATCTAGGGACTCACACAGATGCCCTGCACAGTTCAGATGCAGTAACTCCAGCTCTACTCAGTCGCTTACCACCTACTCAGATATGATGTGTGCCTGTTGTTTACAGATATACCCAACCCAGAATTAGTGGACATGCTCCACCTCAGGATATCCGACTCCTTTGAAGCTACACACTCCAGGGACATATACCTCAGCACAGATGTTAATAGGACATTGTGGAGGGACAGATTCTTATCCCAGAGGCTCCACTCACTCCAGAATGTATTCCCAGTTTCACATAGGCAGAGCCAGCCACTGACCACCTACAGGGGACATCTTGACGACTGTATGGGTGATCGTATGTTTACCCCTGGGATATCTTCTGTGTCCCTGCTAGACAGAGGCACACTAGCCTAAATGTACATGGGCTATCTTGTGTGACCTACTATTCAAACACACAGTGTAGTAATCTGACAGGGTTGTGAATGCCAAACACACTCTGGCTAGGCTTGTACATGCCCTAGGGCAGATAGCCTAGTATCGACCTCTGAACCTATGCTAATGTTCAAGATGCACAATGTTTATTGCTGATGCTGTTTGCAGGTCTTTATCATCTTTGCTTTACCAGTTTCTATGAACAACTTCGGTATCTGCAGAACATATTTGATTATAACAGGGTTCCACTATATTATAGATGTGTCTGTTGTCATATAACTGTGTGCACAGGGCAGATTGCTGTATAGTGACAGGTTCCTGGGTTAACACATGCAACTGCCAGATATGCGTGGCCCACTGCTGTACTCAGACATGGCCTAAGTGTGTGAGCATGCCCAGTTCTGCCATTCCGTGTTTTGTTGCCTGACATTTGTCTCATTTATTCAAGTGTGTGAGCATATCCAGTGTGACCTTTCAGTATGTTGCTATCTGAGGTCCACTACATTTGTTGATGTGTGCGAACATGACCGATATTAACATTTATACTGTGTGTGTTGGAAGTCAGGTTCTGTTCTCACTGCAGGACTCACCTTTGTGTCATAACTCGACAGGGATTATGCTGTGCCTGCAGGGTTTCCATGAAATACTTTGCATAGACTTATCAACATTCCTTCATACAGGCTGACCACTGCAATACTGTCATGGTTTAGTGGTTCAGTACTTTGGCTATAGTGCACAGTATCCTGGGTTCGAGGCCCATCACTGCTTTATATTTTCATACTGAGCAGACCAGACTGCTTAAGGGCCAGTTAAGCAAATATGAGCATATTGGCTTTTGTTCAGCTATGCTCTACTTAGACCAGGCTTGTCCGACATTGCTCAATATTCACCAACATTGCTGGATGTTGCCCAATATTACTGAACATTGATCACAGTTGTGCTAGCTGGTGTGTGCGATTTTGTTTACATATACTACATGGAGGTAAATGCTGTTTAGCACTGCTTTATATTGCTTAACACATGGCAATCATGCCTTAGGTGGTGCTGCCTATGTGGGATGCACATACTACACCCCCTGTACATGTTTGAAAGCAGGTAGTGTCAACTTAGGCATCCCTTTTACTATATGTGCAAGTCTGAGAGAGGTATCATTTCCAGAGTTCCTACTGAGCCAGTGTATGTGCTATGCATTGCCTCTTTGCCAAGGCCAAAGCATACTGGGCATGCCTCCTTCTGCCTACTGGGGAAGGCACAGGTTGTTCCTCCTCCGAGTCACACTCTGCCTATGATGGCCTTGGCAATGGTGGGGGGCTGTTTGGCCCAGGCCTATGCTGGTCCTGCTGCAGCTGTTTTTGCAGGATCATATTATGTAGCATAGCACATACCATGACAATTTGGTGAGTACTGCAAGGCTCCACCAGATGTGTCCAGGCATCGGAACTGTGACTTGAGCAGCCCAAACACACGCTCTATTATATTATGTGTTTGTGCGTGTGCTTCATTATGGCGTTCCTGTTCAGGTGTGTGTGCATTTCTAATGAGTGTCATCAGCCATGGCTCCAGTGCATAGCCAGCATCCCCCACTAGGTGACCATGTGGGATGTCCCCACTGGCAAATGTCTGGTACAGCTGTGTCAGATGCCAGATATGGGAATCATGGTAGCTTCCAGGGCAGCCTGCACACACATTCAGTATTATGCCCTGGGCATCACACATGACCTGGCAGTTGATGGAGGGGAAGCCCTTGCGGTTGAAGTAGACCCTACCCCGCTCACCGGCTGGTGCTTTGATGCATATGTGCATGCAGTCTATTGCACCCACTACCTCAGGGTATTCCGCTATTTGCTGGAAGAGACGCATATTGCTGGCCAATACCTCATGATAATTGGGGAAATATACATGATCACTGACATGTGCTGACATGGCATCCAGGAACTGGTGTAGTACCCTGGATGCTGATGCCTGTGATATCCCCATCATATCACCAGTTGGTCTCTGGAAGGTGCCTGTTGCTAATATTCTTAGGCCAACACATACCTTGGTTTCCACTGGGATGGGTTCCCCTCTGTTGGTTCTGTGTATGAGGCATGGCCTGCACAGCTCAACAATTTGCTGCAGGAGGTCTCTGTCCACTCTATAGCGCTCCACTATCTCCAGCTCATGTAGCCCCTAGTAGGTTACCCTGGGCCTATACACTCTTCTCCATCTCCTCACTGTGAGTTGTCCAGCAGCATTTCCATTGTCACCACCCTCAGCATGTTGCATATGTCACCTTATAACAGCAATGGCAGCCCCTAACATTTCTTTGTCTCAGTAAAGCTTTTTTCAGTTTTCACTTCTATTAGCTTACTGCAGTGTCTGTTGTGAGAAACATAATGGACTGTTGTTTGCAGAGTTTTAAGTGCTAGGCTGGGCTGGGCTAGTGTACTGCCTGTGTAATTGCCTGATTCTGATTGTTTTCACCTGCTAGCTCTGCTAGTACTCCCTGGTAGCTTCCTACTATTTGTTGTGCTTCCTTTTTCCTTTCTGTTTCCTCGGGGGGGGGGATGCCGCACACACAAGCGCAAACACATGCACAGCAGCTAACACGCGCGCACACATGCTTACATGGACTAAAATTTGCTTATTCATGTTAAAACATGCGCACACCAGTGCAAACGCACTTACAACTCTTTAAACAGCCTTATACATGCTTACTCCGGCTTACACACATGCACTTATGCTTACACGCGCACACTCTGTTTTACTCGGGATTTACATGCACATGCATGCATACCTGCTCAGCAAGAAACTTTGGTGTTATCCACAGCATACACCTTCCATTTCTTGTCTTTCCCTAGCCTACCTGTTGACACACCTCGTTCCATGATATGTGAATTACAGCTGACACATGCCACTCTGCTCCAATGAGCTTCACTTCTTTTATACATATCCACCTCGTGATGTCACCTATCTTCTACTCTGTTACTCCCCATATCCTACTCCTACACTCCACTGACTGTGCTCATTTGCTATGTAAACTTGCGATTCACTATCCTAACGCTCATTTACATAGGATTGCCTACTAATGCTTGGTTACATGTCTTAGACTGAGCATCCCCCCTTAGCAACCTCTACTCGGTGGCCATGTTGTCTTCAGCATGCCATTCCTTTGCATTGTAGATTAACAATTTCAATAAAATCCACATTTGTGGGTTTTAATTTTTAGTATTCTGGGTTTTAGAGTGCAACCCATTTGCGCGGTGCTGTGCTACGCTTAAACATCAGAAATCAGAGAAAAAAAATAAAATATTTTTATTTTCATATTGCATCAGGAAACATTTCCAATGGCCGTATATTTGGCCATTGGCATGCTTCCTGCACTGGATGCAAACTTTATTTGGAGCTGTCATGGCTCCATTTTGCTATTTGCAGAACGGTACTTAGTTGTCAACTGAGTACATTTCTGCAAATAACACTGCTCTTACTCAGACAGGTTCGGGTTTCCTGAATCGCAAATCTACCTCATTTGCATGCCTTTCACATGCAATTGAGATAATTTGCCTATCCCAGCGCTGTCCGTGTAAGAGCCATTTTAGGAGCTCTCTTACACTCCCCTACAGGCTGTTCCTGGATCACTCGTCGGACATGATGGCTGCATGGAGTCTTACTCTACTCTAAAGCTCCGTGCAAGCCTTCGTGAATCCGGCCCACAGTGCAAAAATAATCTAGATTGTGTAACAAGCTTGCATGGTGTAAAAGTAGCATTTAGCCAACTGCCCACAGCCCACTACAAATTAGCTCTGAATAAGTAACAAGTATTTGTCAGTGCATCTATCTATATAGATTAGATTACAGCAAAAAAGCAAAATTCATACTATCTTCCCCCATTTGTCTGTTTTTTTTGAGTAAGTTCACCCATTTATCTTTTTTAAACATTCCTATATGCTGGGCTTCATCATGGTTTTCTATTCTACTGCTTGTCTTGCTCTCTTGCACATTATAAAACTGTTATATTATGCCATTTCACTTGCTATTAGTATACATATGTACATACCACCAAGAAAAGAATAAAAAATGTAAACTATGTAAAGTCACTTCAGTCTCTTTCACAGTCAGCTGTCCGTCCGATCGAATGAAGGAATGATCGATTATTTCCGTAATGCAATTCAATTGCAAACAAACAAGTTAACTCACTAACTGTCTGCTACTGTTTGTTTCTCGCTCTTTTCCCAGTACATTAAGCCCGGGAAGAGAGTGAGAACCAATCAGTAGCCTTTCAGCCCATCCACATCACATACATGCCTGCAAACGCAGCAGTCCGAGCCCCTTCCATTTCTATGTGGTTACACAAACGCATAGACTTCTGGGCATCATACTGATGCCTTCGCTCCTTAATCCAGACTGCTTTTACTGCAGTCTGGATTTATAGAAACTATATATATTTTTTTAAAACCCCGGAACTCGGCGAGCATGCACAGTTCGAGTTCCGGGACTTCAGCGAGTCAGTCAGACTCACAGCTAAATAAGCAGCAGCCAGCTTAGAAATAATAATTATTATATAAAATGTATATCTTATTTACAAAATGTACTTAATTTTTCTTTCTTGTTGGGGGGACTGCAGTCCTGCAGTCTGATGGGACGAGCCACCCCTGATTAATTAACCGGATTAAAGAATTCAGCCAAAAACTGTGAGCTTGTTATAATACTCATTATTTTGAGACAGAGTCATGTACAGTATATAAAAGAGCAAGTGAAAATATCTCACAAGAGGTTACAGAGGAACTGGAAGTCTGTAAATTGTTTGTGAAAGTGAAACAAGAAAACAAGCACAAGTGAACTAAGACTGAACCATGAGGCTTATGACAGAGGGGGTGTCATAATAACATAATAAGTACCAGTGTCATATCATACCAAGATTTTGATTTTCATCTCAAGTGCCTTTTGTTGTGAGTTTGCATGTCTTCCTTGTGTCTGCATGTTTTTAGGGATGATCTGGTTTGGCTTCCTCTCAACTCTCAAAGACATACAGTAAGTTCTTGGGTGATCTGTGTGTGTGTGTGTGTGTGTGTGTGTGTGTGTGTGTGTGTGTGTGTGTGTGTGTGTGTGTGTGTGTGTGTGTGTGTGTGTGTGTGTGTGTGTGTGTTTGTGTGTGTGTGTGTGTGTGTGTGTCTGTTTGTGTGTATGCATCCTGTTCAGAAGGATATTCAAACACTTACAGTCATTGGCTACAGGCATGTGAATAGGCATTGCAAAGATTCTGTAAATGATAAACTGTGTTATCTGAACATAGATGGAATAATAGGATCATGGTAAGATGAAACATATAAAGATATATACTGCTGATAATGTCTGCACAAAGTATAGTTACAAATGAAAAGACAAAATATACAGTCCTGCATTTAATTATGTGCGTATAGAATTCATGGCAAATGTGAATTAATGCAAAAATAAGATCCACAACCAAAAATAATCTTGCTGTGGTGCAGCAGTCAGCATTGCTGCCTCACAGCAAGAGGTTCTACAGGTTCTACAGTTCGATTCTCAGCTAGGATGTCCTCCCTGTGGTCGTGTGGGTTTCCTCCAGGTGTTCTGGTATCCTCCTACATTCCAAAGACATGCAGTAGGTGGAATGGACACTCTAAATTGGCCATAGGTGTGAGTGAGTGGTATGGATAAACTATCATGGCAGGGCTAGCCATCTGGTGGTGTGAAACTTTGCTTGAGGTGATTGTGACTGTTGGGGTGACATCCCAACCCCATGTGCAAAAAGGGGTTGAGGATGGATGGATGAAATCCATGAAAACTGTTTATGTGTATTTTTGAAGGCACACTAGATTTTGAAACAGTGCATATTAAATAAGAATGTGAGAATGACAAAACTGAAATAAGGGGATCGTTTAGAATTCTGAGTGCAGAATCCCAAACTGCTTAGATACAGATGCAGAATGTAAAGTAATTTAATGCCTGCTCTAGTGTTCAAAGGACTAAATCTGAAAGACAGTAAATGAAAGCCTCATTTATGCAAGCTTCTTACATATTCAGATACATATTCAGAGAAGCAAGTGTGGCCGGTGGGTCATACATTGCTTATTTGTGAATATAAGTAAAAGAAATATAAAAGTCTAGTTGGAAAGACGTTCCTTTCGTAGTGATTCAGTTGAATTCTCAGATGTTTGGCATGGTGACAATCATATGTGTTTCAAGACTGAATTTTTTTTCAGAATTATATAAATTATAAAGATTTGTTTAGTAGTATTATTGCTTGCCAGCATTTCATCACATTCAGATGCAGCCTTTCATTTTACAACTGGTGCATACAGCATTTAAAGTTCATGTACCTTGAGAATAACTGAAATGCAAAATCGGTAGCATGGGTATGATTAAGAAACAGCCTTCAGCCTAATAACTGAATTAATAGTATAATTACCACAGTGAAGCTTGATGAAGTTTTTACAGGCATAGTTCAACCAACTCTTACTAAGTTATAAACAGGGAAGAATATGCAATTCATATACTAGAATGATACTTGTTAGAACTAAAGCAAAATATTCCTTTATACCTGTTACTAATTTGCCAAAGTCCCTGGTTAACAACAGGTACTAATCAGGGACTTCGGCAAATTATTTTAATGAACAGTATTCCATACCGTGTGTATTTACTATAACTATAGGGTGATACATATTCGTCAGACTTCCATCTGGTATGTTATCGACTCCTGAAGTATTTTTTGAGAGCTGCTGCACAGTGATCAAGAGACTTAAAGATTAAGCAGTTGTTAATGGTATGGTGTGTGACAAGACAAGAGCATAACAACAGAGTTAATAATTCATGATTAGACAATATTAAGAAAAAGCTAAACATGAGCTAATGCAAAATCAGTTACAGAGAGGACATATTGGATTTAAGTTTTTTTTTCCCTTTATTTATTAAATTATTTTTGACCAAGAATAAAATAAACACAATGCAATTTTGTCACTTCTCAGTCTATTATAAAAGTATAACATCTGATTGATCTGTATGAATTAGCATATGCAGTATATGAAGCAACCTAGCAATTTTTCACAAAAAAATCTTCTAATGAAATAGCTAAAATATATTAGATAGCATTGAATATAAAACATTCTCTAGCAAGTAGAAAAAGTTATAACAACAACAGAGAATTATTATGACATCAATAAGACATAAGAAGAAAGGGACCTTTAGCAAGAGAGTATAGAATAAAGTAGAAATAAGTAGAAATAAGATTAATCCAGTAAATTCAATCTTATTTTTACTCTTTTCTGCTTTATTCTATACTAAGATAAATTGGGTAAAGTCAAATGAGAGGAATGAAAAAAAGAACAGCTGGCAAATACGGTCACTTATTTTATATATATATTATGTTAAAGTGTGTGTGCAGTAGATAGAAGTAATGTAGTTAATCAAGTTGTTATACAAATTTGAAATAGGTCACTCATCTTTTTAAATAAATCCTAAACCTTTGCTTTGGCAATCATATGAACAGCATCTTTTTAAGAAGAATAGCTCTTTTACTAGAATGCTCTGACTTGTAGATATATGAAGTAATCTGCAGATATTCATCAATAGTAGGGATATGTCTGTCTTCTTTTGTCTCAAGATTGCCTTCTTGGCCACTAAGGGTATGATTTGAACACTATAAAAGTGAAGGAGGCATTCTTAATTATTCCTTTGGTAACTAGGCATTTCCTGACTGTTCCGGGAGTTGTATAAATAAATCTAGTTTATTTCAGAATTTGCACCAAAATTTCCTAAGCATTGGACATTGCCATACTATATGTTCCCAACTAGGGAAATAGTTCATATCGTGACAACACCAACATACTAAACTAGCCACTGGAAACCTTTCCATTAACACATATGGACTGAGAAGGATGTGATGGAGACACTTGCAAGCAGAATCTCTGTTTTGGGGAGGGGGTGACCTTGAAGGAGCAGCTAAAAGTTTAGAGACTTGTGGGTCTATAAAGTCATTTTCCTACAGGAGGGAGTACCCCAGAGGAGACATGTCTATGTGCAGAGGTAATGCATCATACAATGCGTTCTTCAACAACATATTAATAATTAACTAGAAATTTGAATAAAGGCCAGATTTATTGACTGGGGGTGCATGATAGATTTAGAGATATGGAACTCTGAAGAAGTCCTGAAATGCATTGTATGTATTGGACAAAAGTGCTAAGTTCTCATATGGTTGGACATTAAATGGTTTACAGTGAAAGTCACTAGCCATTTCATTTTGAAGCAGTGAAGTGGTAGCAATGACAGAATTTCTCTGGTGGTCTTTTTGCAACTAGTCTTGGATGCTGGTTCTCAGTACATTGACTTACACAAATTATACTGAAAGCTGAGCTTGTCATATGATTTTACTTACTGCCTGTTATAAATTTGAAATGGAACATCAGTTACTTCTTCCAACAATCCCTCCAGGAAAAAGGATTCCATGTATGTGAAGACTGAGGGTGTGCTCCTAATAGAAAAAAAATTGCTGCTCCTTATGTACCAGTAGGGTCCAATGTCTTAAACATAGAGGAGACCACCCCAATTATAGTGTTGAGATATTATGAAGACCCAATAGAGGGAGACTTACGAAAACTGGCTCCCAATGCAAATAATTGCCATTTGTAATATTTGATCATCTACTTTAGTACTTAATGGCAACTGCGAATGGCAGTCTGGATCTCTTATAATGATAAGCCAGGATGAAAGCCCCTCTAATTTCTATAATTCCTCCCAAAATTTGGAGAATAACTGCTTAATATGTATTCAATACATTCGGTAGTTTAGTCCCTCCTTTGGATTGTGGAGCATAATGATCACTATCTTTACCCACATAATTTCAATATAATTTTGTCCCATTTTCTCATGGTGTTATATGGTATATAAAAGGTGATACTCTGCAATATACAAAAAAAATATTTGGATAAACGATCATTTTAACTTGGACAGCCTTAAACTCTAGGGGGATATTCCAAGTTAACTATTTTTTAAATGCTGACTATTGCATCATGAATATACTGTAATTTCAGGCACCTTATTTCTTTCATTGTTGGGGCTAGATTGGTGCACAAATACTTGAAAGAGGGATGGTTGTAGGAAAGGTTACATAATATTTTATGGGTACAGTACAATTCACAATCACTCAACGGTCTTTAAGAAATAACCAAGTAGGGAACTGCAACACGCTGTCGTACCAAAAGAAATTAGCAGCAACCAAAAGCCGTTCAGCAACAACTAGCGTCTTTATTAATAATATTTTATCAAGTGGGGATAAAGATATGCTTTGCATAACTAGTTTAGATTTTTGGGAGTTTACTTTGTATCCTGAAGGTTTACACCATTTTTTAGGATTAGCCAAACTAATGTAATGGCCCACATAGAAGAATTATAATGTAATCTTCAAATAATCATTCCCACAGTAGACTCCATCTAACTCTAACATCCACTATGTCTAAGAGCTCATGTAGAGTTACTGTCAAGGGTTCAGTAGCCAACAAAAACAGAAATGGTGCCAGTGGGCAACCTTGACTAATCCCCTTGGCTATTTTTACTACCAGTGATAAATAAGCATTGATGCGTATGACTGCCATGGTAAAGAGTCAGTATGAGAGAAAGTTGAAAGCTACCAGAACCTGTGATAAATAGGACCATCTGACATCATCAAATGCCTTTCAGCATCTATTGAGTGTAAAGCCCTGGGTGAGTGCGGAAGTTGTGCTTTCTCTATGCCTTACCTGCCCTTACTGTATGATACCATGCTGCCCAATCTTTAACAAAACCGACTTGGTTAGAATGCAATAGGTTAGACAGTAATGGTGTATGTCGAGAGGCCCAGATTGCTATATAAATTTCAACATCCTCATTGAGTAAAGAAATGGGTCTATAATTTAAGGATACAGACTTATCCTTTCTTGACTTTAAAAGTAGTACAACAACAGCTTGCTTGCAATCAAATCTCTAGCTGCAAAGCCACAAGCTTCCAAAAGGAAGTTTATGGCAGGGGAAGGTAATTTTTAAGGTCCGCCAAGGAAATTCCATCACCTCTGGGAGACTTGTTAAGTTCAACACCTTTATACCTGACAGCATTTCCTGTTTGGATTAAGGACTGCACCTCCCTTTTCCAATACCAACAGTGCCAATCCTGGGAGATTAAAATCTAATGTCCCTATGGCTGGATCCTAGCAAAAAATTTTGATAATAGGTCTGAAATTGCCTGATAATATGAGTGAGGTACATTATTCTTATTCAGTCCTACAAAGGCTAAAATTTCCACATGGCTTGCTTGGTACTACCACGTGGAGATATTCCACAGTACTGGATATAGAGTCTCTCTAAGGCCAGCTCCATTTTTACATCAATAATTTGTTGAACTGTATCACTAATGCACCTTAGAGTTACCCACTTAGATGATGGTTGACCTCATGTTTGGTGGTCCAGCTCCTGTTGGTATTGTTTTGCAGACCCAAAAGCTCTGCATTTCTTTGCTGCTACAGTACATTAGTTCATGAATGCAACCTAACAAGTAGGAAAGCTTTGAGTATCATATAACATATTCAGGGAATACTCCTTTGCTGAATACACACCAGTGCACTCTTGCATGAGTTCAATTAACTTATTAATATAGGTCTGTGCCTAGTATAGAATGAAGGGAGCCTCCAAACGTTGGAGTGGAGAGCCCCCAACTGGGAAAGTAGACATCAAACCATCATGCTTGTAACATGGACATGACAGAACTGTATAGGGTGGGTAGGGATATAGCAACATAGAGTTTCCATAAATCCTATCAATTGTAGTATAGGTATGAAACCTGGGGAAGCAGTGAGAATATAGCAGGGTTAAACTGGATCTATTTGCACCTAAATCTACAAATCATAGTTCTATCGACCATATCTTCAAACATCTGGCAAATATAGACAGAGAAAACTTATCTGAGTGTAAGTGTTGGCCAAGTCAGTATTGCATTTGAGGTCTCCCACTAATATTAATGAACCTCTAATCATACTATGAACATCATTTAGAATATGTCTAAATGCCCTGACACTTAAGATAGGATGTAAATAAACCATGGCCAGGGTAATAAATCTCTTAGCTATCTGAAAACAGGCTCCAGCCACATCTCCACCTGGAAACAAAAAGGTTTCCAATACCTTTATCACTGAATATTCCTGCCTAAGCAGCAATACAACTCCTTTCAGTTTTTCTAATTAGTGAACTGATAAGGTAACAATATCATATCCCCATGTAGTATGTTTAGAAAGCTCGGTCTGCGGCAAATGAGTCCTACAGGTATAATAAGCAGGGATTGTGTTGTTCAACCCATGTTCTTAATGTACCATTAATATTCATGCTTAGTAATTTCATCCCTATCTTCAGATATTAAAAGCAATCCCTGTCAATGAGATCCATCAACTGATCTGACCTATATAGATCAGTGTTCTATTAGTCCCTCCTCTTCAATTTATTTCCACTGTACACTTTAAAGCCAGCACTTTAGCTTTAGAAAGAAAAAAAAAGATGAATAAAATATATAGAAACCATAGGCAGCATTGTAGAGAATTACTAATAACAATAAGGTTCTGAACTGACAAGTGTTGAAAGAAGAAAGTGCCCCACTGTAACTGGTTGATAGAAAATTTCAACATCTTTAATCTAAATAGCAACAATAAACATATAAGACTATCTAAAACTCCATGCAGACTTAAATGACTCCCAAGGTTAAGATGGTTGACTGCCGCTAACTCCCCCATCAGCATCCTTTGCATAGGGTGTCTGGGATAATCACTAATTCAAAAGACAGTGAGAGTCAAAAAAGAATCAGACTTTGCTTGTGCTGATCATCACACAGCCTCATGCTATTATCAGAGTAAAACTCTAACAAAATTAACATCTTGAGAACTGTCCACACATTTAGTAACTAAATTACAGCTATTAAATTGCTCCAAATGAAATCCTTCAACTAATCAGTGAGACTTCCAGAGTATACATTATAAGAGCAAATTGAATCAAGATACTGCTGACTTCAAACATGCTTTCACATCAATAAGCATTTATCTTGAACATTTTGGGTCCAGTAAGGAAGACACTGGATCCAAACTACTTCTTCCTCTCTTAGAAAGTACTGGAACACAATCCGTATTTTCCAGGATTGAAATCGCTGTTTTTTTCTTAAGATATAGTACCGTTATATCTACCTGCTGGAACACTTGTGTTTGCTTTCAGTCCCTTTTCCCTTAGGAAATGCAGCAATCCTAGCCAGTACCTTCTTTTAGCAAGCACCTGCTTCGAGAAATCATTGTTGAAGTGGGTCTTCCTCCCCAAATAGATTATCCCAAGCTTTCCATATGCTGCTCTCAAGGCTTTTTCTTTCTGTTGAAAAGACAGGAGGTTGTGTCCAGATCCAAAGTGGTTTGTAGCCAGGCTTGACAATATTTGAGAGTATCACTTTTTTCAGCCCCCTCGTGCAAGGCTAAAATTCTAATATTTTTTCCTTATACTTCCATTGTCTTGGTCATCTATATGCTCTGTGAGAGTTTGCATGTAGTTAAGGAAAGAGACATGATGCTGTTTCATCTAGGTACACTGACATTCCATGTGCGCCTTTAACTAAAGTTTGCACCTTTTCAAGCATACCTGCCATGAAGGACTTGATCCCTTGTACCGTCTTCAGCAGGGAAAGTTGGAAAGAGTCCATTGAAACTCTCAACTGATTTAGGGAAGAAACAAGCATTGCTTTTTCCAAAGGTGCCTTCTCGGTTGTTTTATTTGCTGCAGGATCAGTCTTGCCAGTGGGTCTATATTCTCTATGGGTGTTTCAGGCACTGCCAAGTTGATAGTTCCATTGTGTTATAATGACCAGGACCAAAGAACACTTTTCCCTTTGGCACTATTTTTTTTTTTTGGGGGGGGGGGGCATATCGTTGTTGTGGATTTTATACAAATTTTGTTTCAGATTATAAATTTCATAGAAGGCTAATCACTGTGCTAGAAGAATAAAAGTATCTTGGTGCTCATTGTAGCTCATTCTCACATCCTTGTTCCTGGATCTCAAAGTCAGGAGTCAAGTTTTGACTTCAGAGGGTTTAAAACCAGATAATGAGAATGTTACAGCTGTTGCAAGTTAAAACTCAGTATGGTGTTATAAATACGACTAGTAAACACCAAAAGTATAATGCCAAGAGCAGGATTCCAATAAGGGTTCAAAATGGCCAAAATAGTAACCAAATAATTTATTAAGCACTTGCATTACCATAAACAAAGGACTTCATCAGAATATTTATTATTTATTTCTTTGTCATTTGTTAACCAGGTTGGTCCAACTGATGTTTTCAGTGGTGACCCGAGGAGCAAAGCTCCAAGGATAAAGAAATTCCCATAAGTGTTACAATAGTAGAAAAAAACAACAATGCAAAAACAAAAGTGGTTACAAGCAATAGTACAAAAATCCCCAAGTCACAGATGTATAACATAGGGTTGACAACACAAGAGGTACAGACAAACAGTAATAAAAATAAGAAGAAAATATATTATGTGTGGAAGTCAGATAATGTTGCAAAAATCCTAATGACGGACTTTTGATAGATTGAAGCAAACATGTGATGGAATTCATGGAGGATTTAGGCATGGGCAGGATCTTGAGTTCAGGAATTAATTTTTGACTTTTGTGTTGAAGCAGTTAGTACTTCTAATGTTACGGATGTTAGGAGTAGCATATTCCAAGCTTGGGACACAGAGTTTCTATAGAGGAGTTTACCAATGATTTTGTTTGGTTTATAGATGTTGAAGGTTTTGATCTGAAATATGGAGTAAGCAAGTGGGGATATAAGTGGATACTATGGAAGATAGCATGGGGCAGGCCAAAGTGTGGTGTAGTAGGGAGTGTGTGAGGTTCAGTTGGGAAAGAAGCAAGAGCTGGGACAATTCAAGCCATTCAAGTTGTTTTAAGGCAAGGCAATGATGTGATATATATGGTTGGTTACTGGCGAATCTGGTTATGTTGTTATAGGTTTGTTCAAGTTTGCTTAGTTGGGATGACTGGAGATGGGTAAGGATGGGAGAGACATAGAGAAGTAAGGCTTGAGCTAGGTAGGGTCTAGAATTTTGAGCTAGGAATTTTTGATTTCTATAGAGAAAACGTAATTTTGTTTTTTTTTTGATACAGTAGTTTATATGGATATCAAACTTTAGCTGGTCATTGATAACGGTACCGAGTAATTTAGTGTAAAGATCAGCTTTGATAGGGGTGTTATTGAGAGAAGAAATAGCAAAGGTGGATTTATGGCAGGATAGTGATTTGGGAAGGAAAAGTAGGAGTTTAGTCTTTTTGAGGTTAAGTATAAGTTGATGTTCAGTTAGCCATTTTTCGACTGATGAGAAAGTGCTTTGAGTGATGGTAAGAAGGTTAGAGATGTTATCAGAGATGGAGATGACAGTAGAGTCATCAGCATATTGTATAAGAGCGAAAGAAGTACAGGAAGAGTGTAGATCATTAGTGAAAATGTTAAATAGGAGAGGGCCAAGGACTGAGCCTTGAGGGATGTCAGTCTGGAAAGCTAGGAAAGGGGAACAGGAGGATTGCCATCTGACAGACTGGAGTCTGTTTGAGAGGCAGCTTGTGAACTAGTGAATAGCAGAGGGGGAGAGGTTAAGTTCAGTTAGTTTGGAAATTAGTTTAGAGTGAGAGACAGTATCAAAAGCTTTGGGCAGGTCAAGGAAGAGGCAGGACACTAGAAGATTTTTGTCTCTGGCTTCAACAACAGAGTGAGTGAAGGATAGGAGGGCTGTGGAAGTACTATGTCTGGGCCAGAAACCATGTTGTGTAGTGGTTAGCATATCTCCTTCTATTAGGTACCTAAGAAGCTGGTTGTGAATACACTTTTCTTGGATTTTGGTGAGTGGACAGAAAATTGCAATGGTTCTGTAGTTAGAAGGGTCTGTGGAGTTACCTCCTTTGTGTAGTGGTATGCTATAGGAGGATTTCCAGATATCAGGGACAGTGGATTCTTGGATAGATCTGTTAACCAGGATGGAGATAGAGTAGGCTATGGAGTATGGTGCACGTTTAAGGAAGAGGGGAGGTAGGTTGTTGATAGAGGGAGAGCATGGCTTTAGTTTGAGTAAAAGGGATTTTATGTAAGAAGTAGAGACAGGTTTAAGAGAGAAAGGGGTGTTTGAGTTTACAATTTGTATGGTATGAGAATGGTTATCAGATGACTGAATTTGGATAAGTTTTTGGATGTATTTAATAAAGTGAGTATTGAGTAGGGTGGCAGTTTCTAGGGGAGTATTGTTAGGATAGGGATTTGGCGTTGTAAGGTTGCAGGGTGCAAGATTTTGTTGATCAAGTGCCAAAATTTCTTAGGATTGGAATTATGGGTGGACTGTGCATTGTGGTAATATTTTTCTTATTTCTGTTACTTTGTTTGTAGCAATATTTCAAAGTTCTTTATATTTTTGAAAAAGAATTGTGAATTTAGTTTGTATCCATAGTTTCCAATAGTTGTCCTTATTTTTCATGAGGGATAGAGTATCTTTAGAGAGCCAGGTAGAGAAAGTAGCTTTAACCCTAATTTTTCTAAGAGAGGCAAGAGAGTCAAGGGTTTCCAAAAAAGTGTGATTGAAATATAGAACTGCTTAATTGAGGGGGAGGTACTTAAGGGGGGGTCTAGTTAATAGCAGATAGTTTATTATTGAAGGTTACATCACTAAAGGAAAAGAGGTCTTGACAGTCTCTGTAGCCGTGGGTCCTAGGTATTTGGAGGGAGTGTCTTATAACTGGAGTAGGAATGTGGTCACTAATGAAATCAGGTAGGGTGCTGGAGTTATGATAGAGGGTGGGGTAAGAAGTAAGAATCCAGTCAATGGTGCAGCAGTTAATATTTAAGCACTAACCCATGCCTGGATGTGGGTAATGCTGAATTTATCCACGGTTGGTGTGGTTTGTTCACGAGGGCGAAGCCCGAGTGGCCATAAAAAGACAACTGTGGGTAAATCCAGCATTACCCACACCCAGAAGTGGGTTATTGCTTTTATACAATGACATTATTTAAGAAAAAAAATACTTACTTTTCTTAAATAATAGCATTGTATAATGTCTCCATGCTGGCCTTCTGCAGCTGTCCGGTATTCTGTGGCAGTTCTGATGTACTGCGCATGCATATGCTTACGCAGTACATCAGAGCTGTGTGTGGAAGCAATGGAGAAAGGAAGATCTCTGTTGCTTTTTTAAATGTGTCTTGCTATGTTAAAAGAGTTTAACATAGCGAGATAGCTTTAATAAAAGCAACAGAGAAAGGAAAATCTCTGTTCCCTTTTTTAAAGCTGTCTCGCTATGTTAAATGAGTTTAATATAGTGAGATATCTTTAAAAAAAGCAGTGGAGAAAGGAAGATCTCCATTGCTTTTTTTTTAAGATATCTCGCTATGTTAAACTCGTTTAACATAGCGAGATTACAGCAACGGAGCTCTTCTGTTCTCCATTGCTACCAAAAACACAAAAAAATCAAGACTTATACTAATGGAAAAAGTCCAGGCGACCAGACCTTTTTCCATTAGTATAAGTCTGATTTAAAACGGGCACGCTGACCAATCAGCATGCATGTTTTGGAATATTGTATAATGTTGGTGTTATAGGGAGTAGTGGTAGTAATAAGTTGATGGAAGCCATGGAGGTTAATATGGGTGGAAGAGGAGGTAGAGGATAGTTTTAGCCAGTCAATATTTGCATCTCCAAGGAGAATGGTCTCATAGGGGATATGTAATGAGAGTCAAGATAGGGCACATTCAAGGATGGGAATAACCCGCAAGGATGGAAGAATACCACCACAAGTGACACAGTTCATTATATACACACAAGTAATTGGTAATTAATTAATTAAAACAAGTAAATCAACACCTAATACAATAAAATAAATTGAATACATTACAAGGCAAGAATAATAAACAAAAAGTACATAGGTAGATATAACACAAAACCAAGAATAAGATATATTATGTTACAATTTCATAGCTTCCAGTAGAGGTTGAATAGAAGAGTGTTTGTTTAAACTAGAAAAGATGTTTGCATATAGCTTGAACTGCCAAAGTAGTTCTCTAAACTCCAAAACTAGCTATCAGTCACTGCCACAAGGGTTTTGTTTAACTTCTTCCAAAACAGTACATTTTTGAGCATGATAAGGTATGCTTATATAAGGAGTTGCTCTCATTTTTAATCAATATATATAATAACAGTGTTCATAAATCCTTTTATGTAGGCAATGCTCAGGTTTGCTGACATAAAATGCAGAACATCCTGAGCATCTAGCTATATATATGACACCTTTAGATGAACGATTGCCCTTTAATAAAAATACCCGGAATTAAATATGTTATCAAGGGTCAAGGTTTCACCCTCCAAAATATATGGGCATTCCTTGCAGTAACCACAACCAGTGGTAGCATACTTAGGTTTAAGAACCACTGCACCATTGTTGAAACCCAATTCAAATAAATTCTTAACATTACGAACTGTTTTGTATGTAAAAACATGATTCAGGTCCCAATAACTTCTAAATCGTGGGGCTTAAAAAATATTCTTAATATCTGTGGAAAGGTAATTGTACTGGATCATTAAAGCATGTTATGTATATGAGCTTTAACTGTGTAGCTCTAAAATATCCTTTCAAATCAGGTAAACCTAATCTAACTCTTGCCCTCTTCTCCTCACAGATGAATTCCTTCAACCTTTATCAACCATTGTCCACAACGTCTCCTCTGGTTAATAAAAAATGCCTGACTCATTTTTAAAACTAAATCGGCTATAAACAGTTTCACTGCTTTTATCTTACCATACATATCTATAAACAAGAGCTTTCAGTTTGCCAATTTTTACATTATCTTTTTTTTAGTCTCTTCCCACATATCCTTAGCAGTCATAACAGAAGCCTTTTTAATCCATACTCTTAAATGCTTCATCTTATTGTGTCCCCATAAATATGGGTATTGCTGAACCAGTTCTTTTGTGGTACCACAATTATGCTATAGCCTTTGTTTTATCTTCATTCATTTTTTATCCTGTAAAGACTTGAAACTGTCCCATAATGTGACACAACATTGACAAGTCCGCTCCTGGATTTATCAGGGATAAAATAATATCATCTGCAAATAAAGTCAACTTTTCTTGATTATGATACCAATTATATCCTTTCATTTCTGAATCTCATATTTTCTTTGTAAATGGCTCTAAATATAAAACAAATAACAAAGTGGAAAGAGGATACCTCTGCTTGGTACCTGTGTTCAAATACAACTTGATGAGAGAAGAATCCTCTCACTTTAATTCTTGTTTCCGATCCTTGAACAGAATTCTTGACCAAAAAAGCTGAGAAACATAGTTAGTGTACCAGGCTTATTTTCCTACCACCATCTTTCAGACATTACCTCATGACAATACAAAAAAAAGCTGTACCTACACCATAGATTGGTTGTGTGTTCTGATTAACATTACAAAAAAACAAACTCTTGAATTAAGGATACCATAAAGCGCACACATATTCACACTGATTAATATCACATACTAAATTATCAATATTTTAGACAGGCATCTGGCCAGTCTATACAGATAAGGGCAAACATTTTCCAAGCTAGTACTGAAATCTGGATGCAGCTCCATGTCAGAGTAAGTATCACTTACACTATTGAAATAATATTCTTAAAATTATGAAACCCTAATATCACGTAGTCATGAAATGAAGGCATGTATTTGTAACAAGAAACAGTCAAGACTGTTGCTTGATGTAAATATATTGTGCAATAACTAATTGTATACCTTGTTTTGTTCTAATTACTTTGAGCATTTCTTTTAAGTCATTTAATTTGTTGCATCTTTCTATAGTGCATGGTCACGTAAGTGTCATGCAGTACCCACTTACCTATTTATCTCTGTGCTTCAGGCTCAGTTGATGTCCACTAATTTGTGCCTTGAATTCCATAGTTAAACATAAAGGAATCCACTTTGGCACACCTTTGATACTTGAAGTTCTGCCTGTAAATTCCCAGAATGATGGCTCATCCATGCAGAATCATTTACATTTTAGATGTTTTGACATATATTTGTTGTATACAAATAACATACTGCCAGGTTCCTTTTCATCTATCCATTTTCAATATCCTTCTGGCTTATAGATTGTCAACATGTCATCTTTATATGATGAGCTAGGTTGCACAGCTTTGGCTAGCTCTGTTTTTTGGATACTGATTTCTCGAGTGCATTTATCAAATACATGTAGAACATTGCTGACAACACAAATTCAACTTAACACATCTGTAAGTAAATATTATAAACAACTTTATTAACAGTAGGGTTCAACACATTTTCAAAGCCTATACCAATATCACCTGTTTTCACTCAGAGGTAGCATCCTTTGAATTAAAAATAATAAAAATGTCAAAGATTATATTGGTAAATCATATCCAACCTAAAACTGTGTTGGATTGAAGGGGCAACTCAGTTGGAGTGAAGGTGCAATTATTCGGGTCGCAATGTGTTATGACATGCAATCAGTATTTTAACAAATTGTTCAGAATAGTTTATCATGACTCTCAGATGCAAAATGTGCTTAGCTGACTCTTTCAGATAATAGTGACAGGTAAATCACCTACAATACACTTATAGGACTGTAACTGAATCGTCACACCTTCTTGTAGCGAGTGTAATGAGAAAGTGCTCACCACAGCCCTCAGAAAGAAAGCAGAGTATAATGCAAGGTGTCTGCTGGTAATAAAGACATATGATATGAACTAAAGCTACTGGCACCTGTCTTTGAAAGGTTATATGTTTACCCCTCTCCACTGAGGCTTTGTGATGAAATATCCAGCAACAGCAGCATTAAACACAGATGTAATTTATGCCTAAAACAGCTATTCTAACCTCAGCTTCCAGTGCTGAGCATTTCAGAATCTTACTCCATAGCTATAGCTGATTGAAAGCATGGCATCATAGCTATGGTGTGTTGTAAATGAAAAAAAAATCTAGTTAATTATATAAGATGTAACAATCCTCTGCTTTCATGTGTAGCATGCCTTCTCAACCCTACCCCTAAAAAGACATTAAGCTTCTGCTTACACCCGTGATGTTTGATTGCTAGGAAAGTTAAAGAAACAATGCTCACAGTATTTTGTTTAAACATCTTGATCTTAACACTTGTACATGCACCACTCACAAACCAGTCATACCAAAGATTGCTTTACATGAATCATATGATTGCAATTTGATGTCACACACAACCTGCACCAAAACAAAGGAGGCTCTGTCTGAGTGTACTTCTGATGTGTTATTGTAAAGAACTTTTAAGGAATAGCAGCCTCAGCAATGAATTCCAACATACTGTTCATAGACATATAGACTGCCCTTAGCCAGATACCATAACTACCCTATATTTCCATAGAACTTCTGCCTCCCTATCTCTCCAAAAGACATCTACCTTCTTTCTAACTCTCTAAGGATATGTTGCAATGAAAATGAAAAAGAAATGACCACAGTAATACATTTCAGCTTGCAGCTCTTAGTCTCTAACTGCCACCAAGCCAGAGCAATCATCACTTAATTATGTTTATCTTAACTGTCTTTCACTTTCATGCACAAAACAGGCTGTCCCCCACACATACAGATAATTCTGGCAATCACCTCTTGTTTGTGATTGCCAAAAGTGTTGAAATGACAGCCAAAATAATGCATTTCTACCTTCTGATGTATGACTCCCCACCATCATGTCAACTGTCATGAAAATGAAATAAAAAATACAGCTATATTGTGCAGTGGAAAGTGTGTGTATAGTTACTACTGTCTATAATTCTATCTGGTCTCTTTTCAGAAAAAGTAAAAGAACAAATAATTACAGTAGGTTTACTATCAAAATCCTGAATGCAGATTCTCTGTAGACAGGATATCGGATGTCTGATGGTTGATTGCTGAGTTGCCAACCATCGATAGTTCCTATCAGTGAATGCCACTGTGCACTCGCTGATATGAACTCAATCTATGGGCTATAGATCACGGTACAGTACAGATTGGGACATTCATCCCTTTCCTCACTGTAATGCGATCTCAGAGTTGGAATGTATAGTTAGCAGGGGATGTGAGGGGTGCAAAGGGGCTTGTCCCCCTGCAAAGCAGTGATTTGAAGTGTAGGAGTTATACTTACCTGAGCTCCTATGTGAACATCATGTTTTATATTCGTCAAAGTTGTCAAATCTGCTGAATTCTTTCAGCAGATCCGACATTTTACCCAAGTGAAATTTGTGACTCAGCCTTTCTGTTGTTCCGAACGTATTTTGTATCAACTTTTGAGATTTTGATAGTAAACCATTGCAGTAACATACTTCAACTTGGAGCTTTCAGACTTTAAAGATTTATCGCCACCCTCAGCAAGTCACAGCCTCTACATATCATTTAATTTCTTCCACTAACTGCTCTCCAGATAGCCAAGGTTATTGCCAAAGGTGGTAAACAAGCAAGAGTGATAACATACTGAAACTTAGTGCATACTAAAAAGGTACTATTGGCACAGCAAAGGATATAGGCAGTATGGTGAAGCCTACAGATACCCTCCTCCCAAAAATCAATCGTGGTAAACGTACATTTAAAAAAAAATTATTCTGTTATGGACCAAGTCTGTTTTTAGCACTGCCCAAAGTTCTCTTTGGCGTCCTGCCAGGAATTAAAATAAAACACATATTTGCAAGGGAAGACTTACCCTGAAGATCCAAGTGTTTCATTTGTAAACCTTTCCCTTCACTCCTACATCACTTTCATGAAAAGCATTTTTATAAATCAACCAACAAAATTATTTTTCACCCAGAATGCCTATATTTATGTCATTGTTAGACTACTATTACTTTATATTTCATTCCTTATTTTTTTCATAAAAAAATTGTAATCAACTCTGTGACCTTACTGATTCTGTTCCATGTCATAGGATCATATAATACTTTCAGTTACTTCTTTACAACAGGCAATAAATGCTTCTTACTTAAGATAACTTCTTGAGAGTCACCAATAATTCACCAGTGAAAGAGTTCTAGTGTATGCAAATAACTCCAGTGAGAGGGTTCTAGTGTATGCAGTACACACCACATAAGCATGATCGATAGAAATATTTGATGTGTTTTTCTCATCTTGATAGATATTCTTAGTAAACTTACTTTTTAATAATAAGTGAAACAACAAATAACATCTTGTAGGCTGAGTTCAAATACAAAACATATAACTTTTAAAATGTATTAATATGTCATATGTCACACAGAGCAAAATAAAAAACAAAACAAGAATTCCACATGAAATACCCTGGTACTCTATATTTCCTGTAGGTAGATGTCCAATAGAAATTAGGACTGTCAGATATATATATATATATATATATATATATATATATATATATATATATATATATATCTTCTGACACATGCGGCAGGCACATTTATAAGTTCCTTTCTTACCATTTTTAACTTCTTTTCCTCGGTGTTATAACACATTTTTATATTCCTTTCTTTTTATTATTATAAAATGGTTTATCTCCCACCATTTGGAGTACTTCATCACTCCCTGACAACATAAATTATAATTAACTATCCCTTTGATCATAGCAATCTTGTATATTACTTTGAATAGAACTTCTGATGCATTTTACAACTTTATTATCTTGATTCCTGTTCCTGTGGTATGGTTAATGCTTCAAAATATAAGTGATATTTATTTTCAGTGCATAACACTGATATCTCTTGTTTATGTAAACTGTATCAAAGTTCCTATACTGAGTTGCTTTGTTATCCATTCAGTGAAAGAAGAGTCAGAGAAGCCCCTCTCCACTTCCTCCAAATGATCATACATTTACTTAGATGAAACCCTAAGGACCCATGAAGTGGTAAGGGACTTGGGATCACAAGTTGACTGTGACCTTAACTTCGAACACCATGTGTCTACTGTAGTAAGGAAAGCTTTCTGTGTAGCAGACTTGATTAGTAAAGGTATCGCAAAACCAAAAGAAGTTATACCCTCCCCATAGTTGGCACTTATCTGGACCATAATTGAGTATAACACCCCATTTGGCATGTACCATACTAAGCATCTGCAGCAGTTAGAGAAACCTCAGAGGTTTCTAACAAAGTAGATCAAGGGGCTGTGGCATGTGCCTTACACAGACCAACTAAAGTCTCTGTCACTATACTCTATATCGTACTGACTTCTTAGGGTAGACTTATGCCTGGCCTACAGAGCAATCCAAGACCCAAACCTAATGAACACTGCATATCTGTAAATCAAATGGGACTAGGTCTACCAATTCCAGGGACATAAATATGGCCTGAAACTTAAATATAACATGCTGGAGGGACAGATTTATCTCCCAGCAACTGACGGGTCTTTGGAACAGGCTACCAATTCAAGTCAAACAGAGCACTTCAATGACACTGTTCAAGAGGAACCTGGACAAGTGGATGGGGCACCATAAATTCTTACCTGGGATGGAGCACACAACCATCCTGAATATGGGCAGTTATCACTAAATGCAATCTTGGGTATTAACTGTCATTTCTATGGTATTACATTTGGATGAAACGCCTAGGTTTAAAATGACCTCCAGGTCGATAGCCAAGTAATCTCCTATGATCCTATGAAACTTTCATTTCTTATTAATATAAAACCACAACAGATGACACTGAAATATTGGCATCACATTCAGCAACGTTTACATAAAGCATTGTTTTCCATTTCAGCTTATTTTAATTCTTCAGCCTGTCTGCTTCAGTCATACTGCTTGTTGTATTGTCAGAATACAGATTTTGAAAATTCTTCACTCACTGATCTATGAAACACACACAAAATCAAGAAGTACATTGATTTTTGTGGTGTTTCCTCTACTCATATCCTCAGCTTGGCCATATACGGCAATACCTCCACTATATGGTGTTTTATATTCTCATATAGCAGTAAACATCTTTTAGGTGTCAAGTACTGTAAAGTTTTATATTGTGTGGAAAGTACATAGACAAACACTGGATAAAACATGAAAATTTAAAATTATCAATCTAATGTTCTTCATGAACATTCATTTTTGTTTTTTTGTTTTTTTTCATTAGATGTGGAATGTATAATCATTATCAACATCCTTGTGTTCCTTTCCTTGTTGCAAGATCAGTGACAATATAATACGTATGTCACCTTAAAAGTCTTAACATGAGCCAAAATATATCTAGGATTCTTCACTGTAGCATATGGGTTATTAAACAAATCTGTGCCCTCTCTCTCAATTTTATTTGGCTTGAATGCAGCCCACAACAGTCATCTAGTGTCTCTAACACATAAGCTACAAATTTTAATCCTTCTTCTTTTTCCTGTCCACCAATAATTCAAATAGTTTTCCTTATAGTTTTATCCTAATTTTTGACTTTAGTTAACTTGTTTTTCCTTGAACACTTCAAACTCAGACACGACATAAGCATATACTTCTCTGAGTTTTTCATTTTCTGAATGGCGCCTGCATGTTAGTTTAGAGCCTCTCACTTTCTGCATCATTTTCTTTTGCTTCCAGAATATAACTGTCCAATTTAGCAGTCACTTTCTCTATATCTTGTTCAAAAGTAAATCACCTCAAGGCTAATAAACATACACCACCTCCTTAAGTCCATTCAGCATGTTTTCTGCAAGCATTTCCAAGAACATCTGTAACCTTTCTATTAACCTAAGTTATTTTTCATTTTGTTTCCAGTACCATGCATTGGTAAAAACACTCTTCACCAAGCTATACTGTTCAGCTGCAGTTCACACTGGGCTATAACTTATGTTATAAAAAAATCTTGTATAGGGAGCATCCAGGAACATGACTTACTTCTGCAGCAACATCACTGGAAGTCCATTGTTTACGCAATTGTAAGGATATTAACCATTCTACAAATTCTACATGATATTTTATATTCTAGATCTATAATACTTCAGTTATGCCCTAAGTAGTACATTAGGCAGATGAGTATATGCTGAGTGATGCTGCTGTGTTGTTGAATGACATACTCTTCCCTGCTGACCTGAAGTGTATCCCATGGAAACCTTTATACAATTTTGAATTTTAATACTAATTACCATGCCTATGTGCTCTTTTCTGTACTCATGCTGTTATTCTTTATACCTGCAGTCAAATGCAAGCCTGTAATACTCCAGCTATAATATGCTGCCTTACATAGTCTACGATAGCATTTTGTATACACTTACATACTGACTGGTTTGGCACTGGATGTTATTTTTCTGATTCTGGTGCTTTCCCTGAAGTACTTCATGTGCATACCTTTGCCCTTTCTACTTTAATGCAGCTTGCACTGCAATCACGTGTTTTTTCCTTTGCAAGATTCATTTGCTACAGAGGATTTTCATCACAGGTCTCTAAGGCCCTCTACAGCCCTGTACAGTTCTCTCTTCTCTCTAACAAAGTCAAATGCATAAAATAGGATAATTTTCCACGATAGCAGGCCTTTAGAATACTATTTCAGTGGAAACTGCACTTTCCAACCATCCTACCTTCTGTGGACTCTTGTACTACATGCATAATTTATGCATATCAAATAGAAAACCTACCCACTTAAACCTACATATAAGCACTTGCATATTCTTTCATTAAGGAGGAAAGAACAGCTATGACTCAGATATTTCAAACATCTCAAACTTACACATTATTGGGTAAATGAGGTCATTTCTAAACAAGGAATTTGGGTTACTTAGAAATTATTATTGGCTGATTTATTTTATTTATTTTTATTTATTTATTACATTTCTTTACCGGGTAGTGTCCTACAGGGCCAAGAGCCCATTTTCAGCAGAGACCCGGGGAGAAAAGCTCCAAGTATTACAAATGATTGCAAACAATACAGGCATTTATACAAGCAATAGTACAAACCAAGCAAATGCACCATACAGTATTGTACAGTTTATACAAGACAAATGATACAACAGAGGATAGTATTTATGATGAGAAACAAAAACAGAAGTGGGTTGGTAGTTATCCAGGGGAGATGCAAGAGCACAGCCAATGATTAGGCAGATGTTCCTTTAGCAGTACTTTGAACTGATTATGAGTCGGGTTTTTTGTTATTGTCTCTGGAAGAGTGTTCCAGAGTTTGGCTATTTTGCTTGAGTAGACCGAGTCACCATGATAGCTGTGGGAGTTGGAGACCTTGATTATGAATTTGTTAGAAGATCTGAGAAATCTGAGATTATTACTAGTTTGGACTAGGTGGGAGATCGCAGGGCATTTACTAAAGAAATGAAGTATGTTGTGGGCTAAGGTTAGCTGATTAAGCAATAAAAGGTTGGGAAGCTCTAGCCAGTTTAACTGTGATAGAGCTAAACAGTGGTGAGATCTGTGTGGTTGATTGGTGGCATATTTAGCTATCTTGTTGTAGCATAATTCTAGGCTGTTGAGGTCTGATTTTCTAGCCTGACATTGGGAGTAAGGTATGGTTTGGCCCTGTATAGGGTGCCTAGTTTGATGTGGACTTTTTTGACAGTTGGAGCAATGTGTGTATCAAATTTGTGGTTCTTATCTATGGTAACACCTAAAAGTTTAGTGTGTTTTGTGGGAACTATCTTGGTTTCATTTGCAAAAGTGATTGAGAAAAGGGGCTGGGGAGGTTTTTTTTTTGTTTGTTACTGAAATCTATGATTTTGTTTTTGTTGAGATTTAAAATTAGTTGGTGTTGAGAGAGGTATGTTCCAATGCCCTAAAAAGATGATTGCATTTTTAGTTGGAGTTCATGGGGTGTGGGGGCAGAGCAGATAAGTGTAGCATCATCAGCATACTGTACATTTAAGGTAGTCTGTGAATATGATGAACAAAAGAGGACCAAGTATAGATCCTTGGGGTACACCAATGGAGATGGGGAGTAGGGGGGAGAGAGAGTTTTCCCACTTTGTAGCTTGTTGACAACTGGAAATATAGCTATGGAATAGGTTAGTGATGAAGGGCTGAGGGCATACAAAGATAGTTTATTGAGTAGTACTCGGTGGGATATGGTGTCGAAGGCTTTCGATATATCGAGAAAGATGGAAGAAACAAGCTGGAGATGATGGATGGTGTTAGTGAAGTTTAGGAGAGCAGTGCTAGTATTATGCTTAGGTCTAAAGTCATGCTGTGTGCTGGACAGGAGTTATTGTTAAGGAAGTAGTTAATGAGTTGGTTGTGAATACATTTTTCTAGTATTTTTGCAAGGGGGGGGTGGGATGGCTATGGGTCGATAGTTAGTTCTTTGTAGGGTCCGCCTTTTGTGGAGCAGTATGATGTGAGATATTTTCCATAGAAGTAGAACATATTGCTAGTTAATAGACTGGCTAATCAAGATAGAAATGAGGTAAGGGATGGAAGGGGTGACAAGTTTTAGAAACTCATTTGGGAGTTTGTCTGCAGATATGCAGCCAGGTTTGAGTTTTGTTAAGAGAGTCTTTATGTAGTTAGTTTGTACAGGTGTGAAGGAGAAGGGATTGTAAATAATTGGGGCAGGAATGGGGACAGTAAGAGGCTGGGTTGGTTGTCTAGTAGGGAGGTGACAGTGTTTATGAGGTGGTAGTTGAATTGAGATGAAATACAGTCAGGGTTGTTAGGGGTGACGGGGGAAGGGTAGAGGTATGACCAGGGTTTATAAGCTGATTGATGGATTGCCAGAATTTTTTGGGGTTGTTTTGGTGTTTTTGTTGACAGGATAAGAAGTATGTTTGTTTTTCTTTTTTTATGTGTTTCTTTGTTAAGTTTCTTAGTTGTAGATAAGTTAAGAGGTCAGTTTTGTCTTTGGAGGTATGGTATATAGACCAGGCTTTATCTCTATGCTTCATTAGCAGTTTGATGTCTTTGGTTAGCCATGGGAGGGGCTTCGTTTTTGCACATACTTTTCTAGTGGGAGCTGGAGTATTTAGGATTGTAATGAAGGTTTTGCTAAAGTAGTTAACAGCAGCATCTAACTGTAGGTGTTTAAGTGATGTCCAGTTGCATTGTTGGAGTAGGAGGTTAAAATTAGTAGGGGAGAAATTTTTCTTGGTAGTGACATATTTGTAGATGATGTTACTTTGTGTATGCACTTACCTTCTATAAAGGAAGGTTGGGGAGTGGTCGTTAAGGGAGTCAGGTAGGCACCAAGCTAGGTAACTAAGGTTGGGCCTGTTAATTAAGATCCAGTCTAGTGCTGACTGCTTGTTGAACTGTTTGTCTATATGGGCTGGACAGGTTATTGTTTGGGTGAATTTAAAGAGATTAACAAAATTAGATGGACTAGTTGATGTGCAGGTATGCCAATCCAGGTTAAAGTCAGCAAGCACAATTGTTTCTTGAGAGAATTTGGTAGCTGCCCAGTTTAATAGGTTATCAGTGAGGGGAAGGTTATTGCTGGGGGGGGGGGTAAGTAGGTGGCTATAATAATTATAGATTTATTAGAGTTAATTTCAAGGCAGGTGGTCAGTAGTTCAGAGTTGAGTAGACCAGGAGGGGTGCAGGTTAGCTGTATGACTTTGAGCGTATCTCTAAACATAATAGCAACTTCACCTCCACGTTTGTTAACTCTGTCTAGGCTTATAAGGGCCTGTTGTGAGAATTTCGCTGTCCTTAATGTGGGACACACTAGGAGAGGTGATGTGATCTTGCAGGTTGTAATGATGGTGTTTTCAAGTGGAAAGTTGAGGAAATCAAAGTTAGGATTACCAAGCACACTTCTTTTGGCAGGACAATTCCTTTTTAGGTAGTTATGCCCTGCAGGAGGAAAGTATGAAAAAATGGCAAATGTTCTGTAATCACAGAATAAATATTTCTACTTTTCCACTAAATGTTGCAGAAAACTATAACAAAAAGACTAAACCAAGTTAATATGACATGAATATAGAAGCAAAAAACATCAAACTCCTGTTTTTTGGTACCCAGTAGATCCAGTCATTCCACATCATGGTAACAGCCAGGCCCATACATTCCCCGACCAAGGGGACAGTCCTATGGTCCATTCATTCCCTGGGTAGGGTGACATCCCAATGTATTGTTCACCCCTCTGAGTGTTAGTTAAGTGCATCTACAGATGCCAATCCTCCTCTGACTTCTTAAAGTGCAGTGTCACCCTGGACCACAGAGATGCCAGTCTTCCTAATGTCTTACAATACAAGGCCAGCCTGGTCCAGACAGATGTATGCCAGGCACCTTACACTCCTGTAGATGACAACAATGCAATGGACCAAACAATCTCTGTCCCCAAGGTTGGTGTGTTGGTAGGCTGAAATGAGAATTTCTGTTACATAACATTCCAGTGACACCCAACATGCATCTGCAGCATTCGTGAATATTATGACCTGTAGAAAAAAATCTATTTATAGATTAGGCTGACAGCAAATGATTCAGTAACTTCAAGTTGAGTTTTACAATATTGATAATGCAACTGCAAAAATGCAACATCAGCCAATGATTACATATGCCGGCAAGTCAGTCAGGAGAAAGCTAAAATCTGTTTAACATCTTCCCTATTAGGAGGTTCAATAGCTGTTGGTTGCTGAACTATTGGAAAGAACATCAAATAACTAAGTTAAAGCTGTGTGTCCCCCTTGCCACATATTTAGGTACCTTTCTACTAAAGGAATAACACCTTTGTGGTAATATAGACCCACAAGTTAATGAAACATCAAGTTATTAACCAAAATGTGTCCCCAAACATTCTCTAATGATTCATATAGATGAGCAGTACTTCCTCTACAAATGTTTATGGCAATCTGCCACATTTGTTATAATACAGCAATGAAAAGAACAGCATTACCATAAAACAAGAGGCATAACTTTATCAGGGATCATGTAAACATAATGTGCAAAAGCTGTACCCACAGTAAAGCTTTTCCATATATTTCACATGTCCTTATCAAGAATGCAGTTTTTGACTTAACAGCAGGTATCAGAGAAAAAAAACATGGATAATATAATTATTCATTTTAATACTGTAGGCAGGTGCTTTCTTTTGTCTGCATAAACTATTTTCTTCAAACTTTTGGAGTATGACTCAGGCATTTTAAGCCAGATGGATAAGTAAATTATCACTTATCACAACTGAATGTCTTTTGTGGTCAGCAGGGAAAGGCTGTTAACATTCCATGCCATATGACTCAAAATATTGGCACAACATAAATCATTCAACTAACATGGCATGGTGTTTTGACAGTATCAGTAAACTAAAATGATTTGTTGGCTTTTATACTTAGCGTGCAACAGTTCTTCCTTGTTAAAAAATAATAAGGAAAATGGGAAGCATTTCACACACATAATCAGACATAGTGTAATGGACTGCAGTAATACACTGCTTGTTAGACATTCCTCTTTGTTTTATTACAGTGCCATGTTTGTACATTAAAAAATGCAATATCATTCACCCTAGTTAAAGAAATTGTTAAAGTCTAAGTCCTAGCCTAGTGCAATAAGCATAGTAAATTTAACAAACTTTAATGTGCCCAAGCTCTGCTGTCTTAAATAAATAAATAAAATAACACTGATGGACCTGTAGCATGATGTTCTATAACAATATAATAAGAGCTATGAATGAAAAATTGTGCTGTGATGTAATTTATATAGATTTAACTTCAGAATTTGACAGGGTCATACACAAAACATTGATCAATAAATTAGTACAACTAGGTACTAATGTACCCTTGATAAGATGGATAGCTGCATAATACCCCCAAGTGTACAAGAGCAATAGTTAAAGAACATTTAAATATAAAGATTTTTTTTTTATGAAACAGATCATATTTGACCATAGGTGTGCAGGTTTGCCCATCACTTAGCTACAGTTAATGCAGCTTAAATGGCACAAGAGGATTAAAAAACAAGATATATGCAAATGAAGCAGCGCAGCAATAGTTTAGTGGGCAGAGCATTCGCCTTGCGAGCAGTCACTCCCGTTTCGAGTCCCACTCCAGTACAATCCATTTTCCATGTAAAATCACTTTATGATCAATTTATTTTGTTGCATAACCTACAACATAACACATATTTGTGAACAGGAGTACTGCATTAAATGCAGATGTAAAGTGTCATTGTCATAAAGTTGCAAAGTCCACAGATAATCACAGTTGGCCCATACAGTATATGTACACAGGAATCTGGGATACAAATGGAAGGTAAAATGTGTAATGAATGATAAACCATACAGTTGCCAAATTCACCACCGGCCCAAGAACCATTAGACATTACTGTCTAAATGAGTGCGGTGGTAAGCGGGTGTAAGCGCTAGTAAACAAGAATAAGTATAGTTATGCAGTAGTAAGCGGGAGTAAGCATATTTAAGCAATAGTAAGTGGGTTTAAGCCTGTTTGCACAGGGGTAAGCAATGCACACACAGGTTAAGCAATATTAAAGCTAACACTCTGTAAGCATATTTAACCGGAAGTTAGCATTGCTTACCTTCGCGCAAACCCACACAAACCCACTTACAATTGCTTAAAAGTGTCTTAATCAATCTGTATGCATCAGCCACTATTCTGGCCAGAAACAAAATAAACAGGCTTTGCAGGTCTTGAACTGAGGACTCTGTACACTATAGCCACAGTAGTTAACCACTAAGCCATCATAGCAGTGCATAAAACTGAGGTATCACCAAATAGATCCTCACCATAGGAAATACAAACTGAACATGTGAAAGGAATCTATATACAGTTTTATACTGTATAACCTACTACAGGACATAAATATGTGAAATGGAGTACTGTAGTACATTAAGCCCAGATGTGAGGTGTTATTGTAATAAAGTGTTGAACTCCTCTAATAAACACAAGGACCCCATACATTGTACGTACACATGAATCATGGATACCAAACACATATATAATACATAATGAATAATAAATCAATGCCACAATGCAAATATAATGCAACTTAAATATTAAGCAATGCTAAACATTGCACAGCCCAGCTTAGTAGGTGTAAGCAATGTGTAGGCCAGCTAATTCTGTCTGCTCGTTGGTATACCCCTTTAAGTAATGCCAACCTTAGGTAAGCAGGTTTACCCATAGCTTAACCTTTTTAAAACTGTCCAATCACAGCAAAGTGAGGGAAACCAGCCCTATTTAAACCCAACAGGCGGGAATACATCTCATAACTAGTTGTAGCTTCCCCTTGTAGGCACTATGTCTGGAATGGGAGAGGATGTGCGCTTTCGGGTGCAGAGCTGGGGCATCCAGGAGTCCAGCATCATGGCAGGACTCCTTGTGAAAGACCATGACATGAGACTGCTGCAGGGCCAGTACCAGGGTGGCCAATACAAGGCGGAAGCCTGGGACCATCTCGCTCATGACCTCACCTGTGCCACTGGCATACCCCAAACTGGTGAGCAGGTCAGGCATCACTATGCCGACCTGAAGTGGAGAAAGGGGGATCTCTTGGGTCAGTCGATCCAAGAGGCTAGGAGGACAGGGGAGGTCCCAGCTGTGTGTAAGTATCAGTCCACTACCTGTATAATAATTGCCAGCTCATGTATATTATGGATAGGTATGGCTAAATATTCCTCTTATGTCTTTCACAGCTGCAGGTGAGTGGGCTATGAACCAGGAAGCCCATGGTTTTAGATTGGAGTGGTTGCAACAGGAGGCAGGTTAGTAATACTCCTGCATGTACTGTCATAGGAAATAAATCTAAAAGTAGTAGTAAGTTTAATTCCCTGTATAAAACCTGTATTGTTTCAGGCATGTACTGCACACACCAGAGAATAGGGCAAGAAGAGTCTAATATAGGTTGTATGTAAATAAAAGCATAATTGGCTGACAATTAAGGTCTAACTGCTGGACTGCATGTGTTCACTCTGGTATCAGATGGTAATGTAGAGTTGCAATCACTTAATAGTACTGTTGTAGTAAGCACTGTTACCCACAATGTGCTACATACATAAATTGTGTAAGAATGTTATGACTCTTGTAATCCCAAGAGGTCAAATAGTACAACTGAGAGAGACGTAGACAGAAAACACTGAAAAGACAGAGAACAAAATCCAAATAGTGCACTCAACTGCGATGTGTACTGTTGTATTTTTGCCCCATGGTTTGAATCCTGGGAGTGGTAGTAGGCTGTATGCAGAATTATACCCCACAAGTGTACATAAGTGTCCATAATGTCCAGTAAATCGGCCCATAGATGTTGCTTGTCACCCTGTCCCCCTGGCAAACCAGTGGGATGATCCCAGACATTTAGGCAGAAAACAAGACATACAACTGATTGTCAGACATCTATAACAACAAACCTGTCACTCTAGCAACCCCCCAAAATGTTATGAGAGTAAGCATTCAAGTATGTCCCATCTCCACCCCAATGTTGTCAGGCTGTAACCAGAATGTGTACAGTAACAGAGTGAGACATATGAGCATAATACTAATGTGGAAACTGGTAATTTATATGGCAACATGCAGGTAGTGCTAACAAACATTGCTCCCACAGGTCTGTCAGATATGAACACTGTGCCTATAAATAAAAGATTGATATCCTGTACTGGTACTGTTTACTCTGGTATTGTATGGCATTGTTAGTGTTGCAGTTGCTCAGAATAATAAGGTATGACTCATCACTGTCACCCACACTGTACTACATAATACAACTGTCTAGGAAATCCTGTATAAGAGTGTTGTAATTATAAGGTAAGAATGTAAAACCACAGGAGAATTATAGACAGAAATCAGACAAGAGATACACAGCAATACCTATACAGCACATTCAACTGTGAAGGACAGTTTCTTATTTTTAGCAGACACAGCCATGGTTTGAATCCGGGGAGTGGCAGTAAGCTGTATGCAGACTCATACCCCACAAGTGTACAGAAATGTCCAGAATGTCCAGTTATTTGGCCCATATCTGCTGGCTGCCACCCTGACCCCTGCCATATATGTGTGCCAATTTCTGACATTTAGGCAGCAAGTCATGTAATATAACTGACTGTCAGACCTGTACATATCTGGAAAATGTCAAATAAAACAAACCTGTTATTGTACAAGTCACTAAAGGTTTAAGAGGGCAATAGTGGAAATATGTCCCGGTTCACCTGCATGTGGTGAAGACATACCCAGAGTGTGTGCAAAAAGAGATGGACAGGTATGTGCATAACATCAACCTGGAATCTGGGAGTATGTGTAGAAACAGTTAGGTAGTGTTAACAAACAATACCTCAACAGGTATAACAGGTAAGAGGTGTATACTGCAGGTAAAACCAGTCCATGCATATAGTTGTTGACATTCATACCACTGTCCAAACTAAGGCAATAAGTTAGTGTACTAATACGTGTAAGGCACAGGTCACAGCACTGACTAGGAAAGTAATGCAAACTACAGGAATATACTAGTTGTTAATTGACATCTTTCTCCACCCCCCCCCACCATATCTGCAACAATAAACTAAATACACAACTCAATTAGCATGTGCTGACTTAATTCTACTGTTGGGACATATGCCCTATTGTTTGATAATTATTTACATCTGTTTCTATGCATGTGCTATGTTGAAATACTCCCACATTGGTGGCATGCTGCCATCAATGTACCAGCATGCTGTTGTAATGACCACTGTGGTCCCATATATGCATATGTTCTGCTTGCTATGCAACTGTTCCATATCTGGTGTTTGGGTTAATAGGAATATCTATGCATGCTGTTATACCTAATCCCAGAATGTGATGACTATTACTAACCCACATATGTTGATAAAATCTAAACAACATAGCACGTTTTGGAAGGCCGATCCCAGTGGACTCACCTGTCCCACCTCAGCTGGCCATGGCACCGGGCACCAGCACGTCTGAGACCCAACCTGGGATCTCCTCATCCATTGGTCCTGCACCAGCTTCAGGTGGAACTACCTCAGGGGATGGGGCTCGCCCCCCCTTGGAGTGGGTGTGGACAGGAAGTTGTCACCCATCGCCAGGTCCAGGTCATGGTGCATAGCGAGCTCCGCAGGGAGGTCAGAGATCTGCTACACCAGCTTGAGGGCTGTGTGTTATGACTAGAGGGTTGGCCTGGCTCTCCTACTCAGCCCCCAGCACAGCCACCTTCGGGGCTGTGAAGGTGCAGTGGTGACTGCCCATGGGTGGGGACCTCAGTCCCACTGTTTCCACTAGGGGGCTCATGGGCTTCCGATTTCCCAACACCCCTCCACATCAAAGTGTTTAACCCCAACATGTGTCATATACCGCCCCTGTATGCATCTTGTTTGTATTGTCTGTTAACCTACCCAACCTACCTCCCAAAATATACCTACTATCCCTTCCCAGCATCCCACTCTCACCTGAAAAAAAAAGGGCAATCTGTTCCACAAAAAAAATCTTGCCCCATACATAGCTGTCCATTTCACACACGTGTCCACTGGACACATGTAATCTGGAATAAATGGCTTAACATTATATTATTGTTATCCTCACCCTTCTGTCAGGGGTATGAGTGTCCAAATCTATCTCCATATGCAGTGTATATGCAGCCTTCCTTCACATCCCTAGCTATTTTCCCTACTGTCTTTCCCTCTTGTGCCCCTTTTTCACCACTTTCCTATCAACCCTTTTTTATTTCTTTTAAAGAAATTAGCGTGGTGGTAAGTGGGAGTAAGCACTTTTAAGCAGCAGTAAGTTGTTTTAACCTTGTTTGCGTGGGGGTAAGCAATGCCTACACAGGTTAAGCAATTGAGAAGCTAAATCAGTGTAAGAAACTGTAAACAGAAGTTAGCAGTGCTTACCTCCATGCAAATCCGCCCAAACCCTCTTACAACTGCTTAAAAGTGCCTTAATCACTCTGTATCCAATGGCCCTTGTTCTGCCCAGCAACAAAATAGACAGCCTATGCAAGGTCCAAATGCAGGACCCTGCAAACCATAGCCAAAGTGATTTAACACTAAGCCATGTTAGACATACCTAACCTTGATGTTTTCACAAACATATCATCCAGCACAGGCATTCAGCAGTACAGGAAATGTATTTAAAAATGTAGATGTGTGTGTGTATATATATTTATATCTAAATATATATATACATCTCTCTTTCTCTCTCTCTCTATATATATAAATATATATATATATATATATATATATATATAAATAAACACACACACACACACACACATATATATATATATATATATATAGATATATATATATATATATATATATATATATATATATATATATATATATATATATAGATATATATATATATATATATATATGAATATCTACACACACATATATATATATGGGTCTACCTGAGATGGTCGACAAGCCATTTGATCGACTTTCATTTGGTCGACAATTCATTTGGTCGACAGGCAGATTTGCCCCCCCCAATGTTGTGCGACCCTGGAGTTGATATATATAGTTAGGGGGGGTGTGGGGGCACAGCCCCCCACATTGGGGGGTGTGGGATGCGAAGCCCCCCACATAAAACTGCTTGTCGACCAAATGAATTGTCAACCAAATGAAATTCGATCAAATGGCTTGTCGACCATGTGAAGTAGACCCGTATATATATATATATATATATATATATATATATATATATATATATATATATATATATATATATATAAATATATATATATATATATATATATATATATATATATATATAAATATCTGCACACATATATATATATATATATATATATATATATATATATATATATATATATATATCTAAACCCGTGGTGGTGGTGCTGCGGCAGCGTTGTCACTTCACAGTAAGATGCTGTCTGGTTTGATTCTCAGCTAGAGTGTCTTCTGCATGGAGACACGCGTGAATGGGCGTACCTTCATTGAAGGTTGTGCGTCAGGGCTGGTAACTCGGCACGTAAAAATCAACTACCAATCATTAGCGGACCGGAGTTCCGCTGTGGCAACCCCTAACTGGGAAAAGCCGAAAGACGCAACATATATATATATATATATATATATATATATATATATATATATATGCATACATCTATAGATATATATGTCTACATATATATGTAAGTATATATATATATATATATATATATATATATATATATATATATATATATATAGATGTAAAAGAGAACATAACAAATACATATATGACCACAGGCACCATTAATGGGGGTGAGGGGGCCCAAGATGCATACTGAAAGCGAGTAATTGTGCTAAGAATTTGTCTGGTCACAATAAGGAGGACAGAGTGGGACTTTAAAAGATATGATTTGCTCATTTGAGTCTCAGATGCATGTTATTAAAAAATTACAACTCAAAAAATGGTTATTTATCTGAATGTTTAAAGAGAAAAATAGTCCCTAAGGGACTTAGAGTTTGCAAATTCCCTTTTTGGAATAGAATAAGATGATAATTTAATTAATTAATTTATTGAAATGTTTAATAGACATGGCTTTGAAATAATGGAGAAAATTATTAAAAGTAATGATGCAAAGTTGAGCTCGCTTATTGGGCAAACAGAAAAATTGAATCACGATATTAAGGAGGACCTTTTATTTTCTGAATATGAAGGCTTGTATCACAAATAGATATAAAGTGTGGATGCTATGTGTAATAAATTGTTTGATAAAAAAATGTAAAAAAAATGGAAAGAGATTTAAAAGACTATAATAAGAATAGGGCATATTCGGTGAGGAATATCAAGAAAGATTAACCATTTAAGGATAGAGGGGGCAAGTACACAAAACCATATCAAGGGAAGTTTATGGATGGAATGAATTTTATGGGAATAACAGAAAAGAATATGGTAGACAAGGTTATGTTCCTCATTCTTTTCACCAACGGCAACAATGGGGAAGTAGGATTGTTTCAAGAGAGGTTGTACCAGGAAGAATGGGGGAGGCAGAAACAAAAGGAGTTACAGGGAGAAGTGGTAGAGAATATTTTACAGGATCATATCACTTGGACATTCCAGGGATACCACATATATAATTTTTCTGGAATTAATTTAACCAAAGAACATTTCTCCCTCTGTATGAAAGCTTTGAAGTTTGTACCCATTAGACAATTTGACTATACAAAAACAATTTTGGAGCTTAAAATGTTCCTGAGAAAATTAAATCTGGCATATTTGTTTCAGGATCAAAATAAGAACTATAAGGATAGAATGGGGAAAGATTTAAAAGTGAAAAGTGTTGCTAATCCACCCCTTGAGCCTACTTTGAACATTTTGGAAATAGCCATTATGGAAGATATTTATAAACTTAAAGTAAGGGAATGTTCTTGTTCAAAGGTTTGGAATTTAAGTGTTAAAGAACAAAGGGTTCTGAATGAGTTAAGAAATTATAGGGCCATAAGATTTATGCGACCTGATAAGGGAGGTGGCACAGTTATTTATGATGCCATGTAATATTCCAAGGACATTTTTGAAATACTTAATGATTCATCTACCTATTTACCTTCATCAATTAATGAGATCCATATTAGCCAACATCAAGAATGATATATATAATTTTTAAGACACATAAGGGACTTGAAAAATTGTCCTTTAGACCTATTGTATCAAGATAGGGTTCTAAAACATACCCGTTTGGGATTGTGATAGATAAATGGTTGAAAAAGACTGTGTACAATGCTAGACACCTACTGAGGGATTCGTGGGACTTTTTGGGGAGATTGGGGGACTCGTTATGGGACCAAAACCTATTTTTTGTTACAATTGACATCATTGATTTGTATAACTCAATTCCTAAACAGGAAGGGATGGAACTGTTTAATGCTAATATGCATAAAAATACTAAACTAACTGAAGACAAAATTAATTTAGTGTTGGAGATTATGGAAATAGTGTTGGACCACAATTACATATTCTTTGAAGGAGAATATTTTAAACAGCACAAAGGAGTAGCTATGGGGGGCCTCGTGTGCCCCCATATATGCTAACTTGGCCCTTCCTGAGTGGGAGAATAATTTTGTTTTCAAAAGTGAATTGTTTGGGTACATGAATTTATATGTCAGGTTTCTGGACAATATTTTTATTTTATGGAAGGGTCCGGAGAACAAAATTATGGAATTTGTTGAATATTTGAATTGTACCACAGAATTTTTAAAATTCACTTTTGGATACAATGAGAGGGGTACAATTATTTGGATACTTACATTCTAAAGGAAAATAATGGCTTTAGATCTAAGGTTTTTAGTAAGTCTACCTTTAGTAATTCATATTTAGAGTACTCCAGCAACCATGCAACATATAAAAAAAAAGAGTATTTTTAAGGGAAAACTCATTCGGGTGGCCAGATTGACATCCCATTTAGATATAGAATTACAAAAAGTAGTTAAATTATTCAAGGAAAGGGGGTATCCCAATAAGATTATTTAAGAAAATCTTGATTATGTTAGGAATAAGTGGTTAAAGAAATATAAACCCCTGATGCGCAGATCCGAAGGTATCAAAAATGATGTACAAATAGAAGGAGATGTGAACAAAGAATTTGAGAGAGCTATGGTGGTCCCTTTTTGCACCAAGGCAAATGAGGTGAAAAAGATTGTTGAAAATAATTGGGCTATTTTAAGGAACAATTCAAAGTTGTGGTCAGTGGGTGTTAGACCTAATTTTGTTTATAAGACTGGTGTAAACCTTCAGAAAAGCTTTGAAAATGTCCCAAAAATGACCGACAAATATGGTACAAAAAGATGTGGCAACTGCTCCCAGTGTAAATATATTTGTACTGAGGATAATGTAACACTTGGAAACATGTTGAAAACCAAGATAATGTTTGGTTATGGTAATTGCCAGAGTAAAGGTGTGATATACTTGGCCATGTGTTCATCCTGTCCCAGTTTTTATGTTGGTAAAACTGAAAGAAGATTAAGGGACAGGATATATGAACACATGTACCAGATTTCAACCAGTAATAATAATAATGCCCTGTTTAAACAGCCTACTAGTTGTTCCACCTTTATCAGTTTTAAGTTTGCCATCCTGGAGAGGGTATTAGCAAACCCCAGGGGGGGAGATTTTAAAAGTTACATAGAGGAAAGAGAGGTGAGATGGCAGATCAAATTACAGGCAAGCCAAAGTCCAGGACTTAATGAAATGATTTGAATTAAGCCTATTTTAAATAGGAATGCTGCCTGTTTGTTATAGCCATGTTTTCCATTTTTTGCACATTTTTATTATATTTTTATATGTTGTTTTACTGTTTTGCATTTATCAAAAGTATTTTTATAGATTGATTTTAATAGACATTAGGAAAAGTTGTTTATGTGTATACTACTCGGCAAGAGTGATGGGTATATTTATTGGAGGAGGGGTAAGATGTATTAATTCATGAAGTATTGACTTTAATTGTTGGGTATTTAAGGGGAATGGGTAATTGTGGACACCAGATTCTGATGAAGTCGCTGGTTGAAGGGAAGAAAATGCTCGATCTGTGTGTGCAGTATATGCTGTGGAGTTTTTTGTATTTGTTGTGTACTCGTACAACAATAAAATGGATTTGGTCCATGCTGTAGCAGTGTGAATTACTTTCTTGTATTTGTCATTCCTGACACTGTTTTTGGTTCCATGTCTTTGTTTTTTTCGTTTTGTTGGTGGAGCCTTATCAGCATGGACTCCCTAGAAGGTATGCCGAACTTGTTTTCATCTGTGCACCGAGATGAACTAAATCTAGTTCACTCTGAACTAGCGACAATGAAAGGGGAGCTCAACCGTATCATAGAGCTCCTTACTCTGTCAGAGGAAGTGAATAAGGGAGCTTACAACAAAAGGAAATGGCACTCTTCCCCTGAAGCTGATGTCATTGTTGGAGGGTTCAGGGAGGTGCCGGCGGTGTGCGTGGTGAACAGTGAACCCACTGTGGATAGAGGGATCAAGTCAGATAAGGATGGATTGAGTCCAGGAGGCAATACAGGTTCACAAACTTTTACTTTTGACGACAAGGAGGCGACAAGGACTGGAGTGAGGTCAAAGAATGCAGGTACTGTTTCCGGGCAGAATAATAGTCTTGACAATGTATTGTTTGGTAAAGAAGTTAGGAATTGTGCCGGTAGCTTCAGAAATGGAAGTAACAGCTGGGCATTCGAGGGTCTCCAGCCATGGTACCAATAGAGTACACAATGGGACAGGGGATATTTCCAGCTTTGATGAATTGTTAGGAAAACCGTTCGCATTTACAGACAAAGAGAGTAATAATTGTGCTAAGAATTCATCTGGTCACAATAAGGAGAACAATCAGAGTGGGACTTTAGAAGATATAATTTATTTATTTGAGTCTCAGATACATGTTATTAAAAAATGATAACTCGAAAATGGTTATTTATCTGAATGTTTAAAGAGAAAAATAGTCCCTAAGGGACTTAGAGTTTACAAATGCCCTTTTGGAATTGAATACGGTGATAATTTAATTAATGAATTTATTGAAATGTTTAATAGACATGGCTTTGAAATAATGGAGAAAATTATTAAAAGTAATGATGCAAAGTTGAGCTCGCTTATTGGGCAAGCAGAAAAATTGAATCATGATATTAAGGATGACCTTTTATTTTCTGAATACGAAGGCTTGTATCACAAACAGATAAAAAGTGTGGATGTTATGTGTAATAAATTGTTTGATAAAAAATGTAAAAAAATGGAAAGAGATTTAAAAGACTATAATAAGAATAGGGCATATTCGGTGAGAGCTATCAAGAAAGATGAACCATTTAAGAATAGAGGGGGCAGGTACACAAAACCATATCAAGGGAGGTTTATAGATGGAAGGAATTTTAGGGGGAATAACAGAAAAGAATATGGTAGACAAGGTTATGTTCCTCATTCTTTTCAACAATGGCAACAATGGGAAGTAGGATTGGATCAAGAGAGGTTGTACCAGGAAGAATGGGGGGGGCAGAAACAAAAGGAGTTACAGGGGAAGTGGTAGAGAATATTATAGAGGATGGTATCACTTGGACATTCCAGGTATACCACATATATATTTTTTCTGGAATTAATTTAACCAAAGAACATTTCTCCTGGGTCTATATTATATCAGCGAACGCTCAAAAAAGTGAATGCTGATTGATCGACCTTATGTAAGCGAAAGCTTACAATCTCGAACTGTCAGATCAGCGATTTTTTTCCTAGGAAAAAAAATGGCTGATCCAAAACACATACACACAACACAAGCACACCAAACAAACAGAAATCCACACACATACACCTAAAATCTGACACCTAACCCTACACTAAACTATGCAGACACCACTAACTATCCACTTACCTTAACCCAAACCCTAACCCTAAGGTCCGTCACTATCACATACTCACCTCACCCGCTCCCTAACCCTAACTCACCTAAATCCGCCCTAACCCTCATGTCCACATAATCGCACACATACCTAACCTGAGCCCTAACCCTAACTCACCTAAACCACCCTAACACTCACATCCACAGAATTACACACTTACCTGAATCTGACCCGCAACTTTCCACCACAACACTGAAAATACCGAAGCAACAGAAATGGACAACCGAATTCTTTCCTTAGGAAAAAATTGGGGTTTCTGCTGCTTCAATATTTTTCACTTTCGCTAAAATAAGGTTGATCAATCAGCATTCGCTTGTTTAAGTGTTCACTGATCTAATATAGACCCTTTCTCCCTGTGTATGAAAGGTTTGAAGTTTGTACCCATTAGACAATTTGACTATAAGGAAGCAATTTTGGAGCTTAAAAATGTTCCTGAGAAAATTAAATTTGGCATATTTGTTTCAGGATCAAAATAAAAACTATAAGGATAGAATGGGCGAAGATTTAAAAGTGAAAGGTGCTGCTAATCCACCCCTTGAGCCTACTTTGAACATTTTAGAAAAAGCCATTATGGAAGATATTTATAAACTTAAAGTAATGGAACGTTCCTGTTCAAAGGTTTGGAATTTAAGTGTTAAAGAACAAGGGGTTTTGAATGAGTTAAGAAATGATAGGGCCATAAGATTTATCCGACCCGATAAGGGATGTGGCACAGTTATTTATGATGCCATGCAATATTCCAAGGACATTTTTGAAATGCTTAATGATTCATCTACCTATTTACCTTCATCCATTAATGAGATAAATATTAGCCAACATCGCATTGATTTTTACTTGGAAGAATACCTGATTGATGGGAGGATTTCCCCTGATGTATATAATTTTTTGAAAGTTAAGAACCCCACAGTGGCAACCATTTTTGGGATCCCTAAGACACATAAGGGGCTTGACAAATTGTCCTTTAGACCCATTGTATTATTAAGACAGGGTTCTAAAACATACCCGTTTGGGGTTGTGACAGATAAATGGTTGTAAAAGACTGTGTACAATGCTAGACACCTACTGATGGATTCATGGGACTTTTTGGGGAGATTGGGGGACTCGTTATGGCACCAAAACCTATTTTTTGTTACAATTGACATTGTTGATTTGTATACCTCAATTCCTAAACAGGAAAGGATGGAACTGTTTAATGCTAATATGCATAAAAATACTAATCTAACTGAGGACAAAATTAGTTTAGTGTTCGAGTTTATGGAAATAGTGTTGGACTACAATTACATATTCTTTGAAGGAGAATATTTTAAACAGCATAAAGGAGTAGCTATGGGGGCCTCATGTGCCCCCATATAGGCTAACTTGGTCCTTCTTGAGTGGGGGAATAATTTTGTTTTCAAAAGTGAATTTTTTGGGTACATGACTTTTTATGTCAGGTTTCTGGATGATATTTTTATTTTATGGAAGGGTCCGGAGAACAAGATTATGGAATTTGTTGAATATTAGAATTTTACTTCAGAATTTTTAAAATTCTCTTTTGGATACAATGAGAGGGGTATCAATTATTTGGATACTTGCATTCTAAAGGAAAATAATGGCTTTAGATCTAAGGTTTTTAGGATGTCTACCTTTAGTAATTTGTATTTAGAGTACTCCAGCAACCATGCAACACATCAGAAAAAGAGTATTATTAAGGGGCAACTCATTTGGGTGGCCCAAATGACATCCCATTTTGAAGATATAGAAAGTGAATTACAAAAAGTAGTTAAATTATTCAAGGAAAGGGGGTATCCCAATAAGATTATTCAAGAACATCTTGATTATGTTAGGAATGAGTGGTTAAAGAGATATAAACCCCTGTTGGGCAGACTCGAAGGTATCAGAAATGATGTGCAAATAGAAGAAGATGTGAACAAAGAATATGAAAGAGCTATGGTGGTCTCTTTTTGCACCAAGGCAAATGAGGTGAAAAAGATTGTTGAAAATAATTGGGCTATTTTAAGGAACAATTCAAAGTTGTGGTCAGTAGTGGGTGTTAGACCTAATTTTGTTTATAAGACCTGTGTAAACCTTAAGATAAGCTTTGAAAATGTCCCAAAAATGACCGAAAATATGGTACAAAAAGATGTGGTAACTGCTCCCAATGTAAATATATTTGTACTGAGGATAATGTAACACTTGGAAACATGTTGAAAACCAAGATAAAGTTTGGTTATGGTAATTGCCAGAGTAAAGGTGTGATATACTTGGCCATGTGTTCATCCTGTCCCAGTTTTTATGTTGGTAAAACTGAAAAAAAAAGAATAAGGGACAGGATATATGAACACATGTACCAGATTTCCACCAGTAATAATAATAATGCCCTGTTTAAACACTCTACTAATTGTTCCATCTGTATCGGTTTTAAGTTTGCCATCCTGGAGAGGGTATTATCACACCCCAAAGGGGGAGATTTTAAAAGTTACATAGAAGAAAGAGAGGTGAGATGGCAGATCAAATTACAGGCAAGCCAAAGTCCAGGACTTAATGAAATTATTTCAGTTAAGCCTATTTTAAATAGGAAAGCTGCCTGTTTGTTATAGCCATGTTTTACATTTTTTGCACATTTTTATTATATTTTTTATATGTTGTTTTACTGTTTTGTATTTATCAAAAGTATTTTTATAGATTGATTTTTACAGACATTAGGAAAAAGTTGTTTATGTGTATACTACTTGGCAAGAGTGATGGGTATATTTATTGGGGGAGGGGTAAGATGTATTAATTCATGAAGTATTGCCTTTAATTGTTGGGTGTTGAAGGGGAATGGGTAATTGTGGACACCAGATTCTGATGAAGTTCCTGGTTGAAGGGAAGAGAGCGCTCAATCTGTTTGTGCAGTATATGCTGTGGAGTTTTTTGTGTTTGATGTGGACTCATACAAAAATAAAGTGGATTTGGTCCATGCTGTAGCTGTGTGAATTACTTTATTGTATAACTGAATCCATCACAATCACACTGACAAACAGAACAGTCTGTATGACAGGAAGCAGTAGGCCTGCATTTACTCAAGGTGAATTGTATGGTAATATACATCCAGATACCTTAAGCCAGCTTACCCCTGATACCACTCACATGTTGTAACAGCCTAAGTTAGCTATGGTGCATCCCCCCATAGACTAACATACAGGGGCATATACCACTGTTACATACACTGACCTCTAGACTGCAGAAGGGCACACATGTATTGTGCAAATGAAGCCCACACATATATGGACCCAACCACACAATATGTGTGGGGGCCACAACAGCAGTGGAATGATGGCAGGAATGGCAGCATGACATACTCACAGGTACTACATAACAACCCCTGACAGTATGTCATATGGACAAAGCCTGGTATGTAGGTAGGGGACAAAGGCTGGAACACAGGCCCATATGTGAAATAGTGTTGTCATACAATAAGCAAGTTGCTGGTGCTACAGGATAGTCTGCAACACACCCCTAGTCAGGAATATGAAGTCAGAAATACAAATGGATGTAGCCATGTCCTGATATCACTCAACACACACACTGCCAGTGATATATCTGACACAAGACCTGTGTGGTGGACAGACAAAACATAACAGGCACACCTCTAGACATCAAGTAGTTAGGCACACAGTTGAGAGCTATGCAGACAGACTTCAGTCCATGTTAAACTAGTATGTACACACAAACCATGTAACACTGGTGCTATACAATGCATGCAACGACACTACTCACACTCTGTTTGTAGTTCTGGTGCCTCATACAAATATGTAGCTGGCCTGAGTGTGCAAGTTATCTTGTAAGAGGTATTGCTACCTGCTGTCTGTAACACTGCTACCCACACAAAGGAAGGATGTCCACTATACAGGAAAGGTAAAGGGACCACAGCCACATGATGTAGGAATTTTTAGTAGTGGTTTGCCATGACAGTGATAATTGGAAGTACTACACAGCATGCTGCATGCAGGTAGCAAGTGGAGGACATTGATTGGTGCAGAGGCTATCACCTGATCATGTGCATCACCTACAAAAGCCATGCTGCAATCTATTCCAAGCAGCTCAATTCATTTACTGGAGAGAGAGAGAGAGACAGAGAGAGAGAGAGAGAGAGAGAAAGAGAAAGAGAAAACAGATTCTCAACCAAAACCAAAACCACAATGAAAAAAAAAAAACAGAAACAAAGGAAGGAGGCTTAGGCCATAGTCAAGGAGAAAAAAAAACCTCCTACAAGGACACCATCCACAACAGACCTCATTCCCACAACAGGTATGTGAAGTATATATGCATGTAATTGACTGTAACACTTGGTCCAAAATACTGGGGTAGATGATGTGGAATGATATATATGTGTCATCAGGTGTTGCTGTTGTAATGATGTTCAGCTGAACAACTGCTATGGACAACAGAGTCTGTCCCTGTGGGTAGTGGGCTATACCCGTCAACTGTGCAGAGCAGCACTGATTGACAAGATGTAAGCCAAAATAGTGTGTGTTGTGTAATGGAAAAGATGTATATTACTGTGGCCAACAGCTGGTGGTGGAAGTAATGCCATAATGATGGACACGTGGATTCCATAGCCCACCACTTGCAGGACACTCATATTGACATGTATTGTAGCATGCTGAAATGCCATAGGTCTGTAATAGGCTTGCCTGCAATCTGGCCTTATATATACCCCCTAATGTTAGGCTGTATCCATATGTGGCACCTGTCTGTGTTGTAGCAAGGCAGGACAGTGCATCTGTGCAGGAAGGAGAGTTAAAGATTGTGGACCTGATGTCTGAATGTACCCCATATATAGGTATGTATATGTGTATATATATATATATATATATATATATATATATATATATATATATATATATATACACATGTATTTCTACAGATATACTTTTATATATATATATATATATATATATATATATATATATATGTATATATATGTACATATAAATCATAATATATATCTACACACACACACACACACACACACACACACACACACACATATATATATATATATATATATATATATATATATATATATATGCGTATGTCTGCATATATACAAACACACACGCACACACACATATATATGTCTGTAAATACATGTCTCCTATATTACCACCACAGTGCTGCATGTTATGTCTGAGGGAAAAGCACACATACCAATACACATAGATATATACAACTGTAAGTGTATGCAACATGGACGGGTATGTCACATGTGAACCCCTTTTTGGGATCACATTGCCCTTGTCTGTGAAGTAGGGAATGGGAATATGGGGAAGGATAGCAGGTATATTTGTGGAGGTGGTTCAGGTTGGTAGATATAAAGGACAGCCTATAGGGGTGTTATATGACACATGTGGTGGGAAAACACCTGGATGGTGTGTGTGGTCTGCAATGTGGAAGCCCCATGAGCCCCCATATGGAAACAATGGGAACAAGGCCTCCACCCATTGCTAGTCACAACAGCAGTCCATGGCCCTGAAGGTGCTTGGCCTGGAGGCTGAACAGGAGGAGCATGTGGACCCTGTGATTGTATACTGGGTGCCTCAAGGTGTTGTAGCACATCCCACAAGTGTCTGTGGAGCCCCCTGTGGAACAGACCCTGGACGTGACCTCGGGTGATAGGATCATGTCTGTGTCTGCCCACGGGGGAGGACAAAATTCCCTGAGGTGGTTCCACCTGAAGGTAGTGCTTGACCAGTAGCTGAGGAGGCCCCAGAGTGGATCCTACATGTGATGTGGCCTGTCAACATGGCCAGATAAGATGGGAGAGGTTGTTCTGCTGGCAAGTATTCCCTAAACATGCTATTATGTCACTGTTATAGAACATATGTGGGTAGTAATAGTCCACACAATCCTGGAATATGTCCAACAGCATGCATAGATATCCCCAATAACACAGAATGACAGATGTGCAGCAATCACATAGCAAGCATACCACATTAATATATGGAGCCATAGTGGTCATGACAATGGCATGCAGGTGAAATAGTCTGTAACTGGCCAGCAATGATAGTGTCCACACAGGGAACATGGCTACAAACACATAGCACAAAGTGTGGTACAATACAATATATGTCCCAGTGGTAGGTAAGCTGTGTCCATACCTATTGAGTTGTGTGAACAGTTTGTTGTCACTGATATGGTGGGGGGGGTGACAGAGATGTGTATTAAGAACTATGGTAACCTTGCTGTATGAGTTGCTCAGACCTGTTTCCATCTTTATGTCTTTCAGGCAAGATGTCCCACGGCCGTTTACCCGGGTATTCAGCTGCAGAAAATGAGGTAATCTTGAACTACCTAATCCAGCACTATCCAGTTCTGTTTGGCAGGGCCACCCTTGAGCAGTTGGAGAGGACCGCCCTGTGGAACGATCTAGTCCACAGGGTCAATTATGTTGGCCTGCATAACCGCAGTTATGAGCAGGTATGGGATCATTGTTCTGACCTGCTTCTCAATGCCCGTCATGCTGCTGCAGTCTGGGGGATCATCTCACAATGGGGGGGTCATGCCATTCATTCCCCCAACATGTGTTGAGAAGCTCCTCACCAACTTTGTGGCACCTGCCTGCCCACACACCTAACAACTGGCAGAGACCATTGTGGAGTTGGGTGCTACCCACACACCAGCTGAGGAGTGTGCAGGTAAGGCCACAGGGCACATCAGTAGACCACTGTTGCATATGCATCTGCATCTGTACAGATAGAGCATGCATATGTGAGGTGTCATATATATAGTCAGTTGCTGCGTAGTAGTAATAAACAGATCTGCATAAGCAGTAGTATTGTGGACTTGTACTGTTGATGTACTGTAATGCTGCACCCACCCTGTAACAATGCCACAACTGTGGCCACTGACAATGCATCTCTCACACTCCTATGTAGGTCTCTCTGGTATACCACCAATGCAGCATCTTGTAGCTGGTGAGTATGGTTTATGTTCATACTTGCCAATACACCGGGCATGTAATGGCTATGGTATATTCCATGCACACATCTAACACACCTACCCGTATTGCATACTGTACATGTTCATGTATTGTTGCTGTTAAATGCACTGCATCACAGTGGTGGCCATGATGGGGTATCTGAAGGGTATGTCAGACACCTGCAAGATAACTAAAATCCTGTCATTGTGAAATGTGTCCACAGGGATGAACATAATGGTGGGACACATGTCCTACAGTAAGGACGTGTGTGAAACATCACCCTTATAAAGTGCAACAACAGTGTATATACCAGTATTACAATGGCAACTGTTACAGATCTACACTATGGCATAACATATACATTATTAGCTTGGACTAGGCTGTTACGTGTGGTGTTCAATGTATGGGACACTGCAAACTGACATACATGTATAGGCCATACGTGTCACGCATCTGCAAAATGGCTGAAGGTGGGGAGGGTGTGTCAGCATGACACACCAGTGCACTGCAGCAGGGATCCTAAGGATGCTAAGAATGGCTGCATCTGCACACAGTCAGGTTCAGGAATTGTGGCAGATGTAACCCTACCCCCACAGCAATAGTGACGGCAGTGTGTGAACACCAAGGGATGTGCATGAGTAGACCTTGCAATCATGCAGAGTTGGGGGACATATGTATGGCAGACTGACCATATACTGGCAAATGCAGATGGCCATGCTAGTATACCCCTATCAGGAATAGTGACTGCTGTAGTACACATAACAATAGGTGCAACAAACCGTCATGATAAGGGCATGCACACATATGCATCCATGGAGTATATGCATTGTGGTCAGCATCTGCACACCTAACACATTTCATAGACACTGCACGTGAATGTACAGGACATATGTCACATATCAGGCTCATGTACTGTTAATATATGTGGTGATGTGGCCCCATGGCAGATCAAAGAAGAGTGCATCATATCAATAAGGCTGTGTACACTCCCCATAGCCAGAGTACGGTCTGACAGTTGTCAGTGTAATAGTATTGGATTGGTCATACATGCACCGCTGATGTTGAGATCTGTAAACCAGACATCAGGCATTCATAAATGACATCTGTCCACATATCAGCCCATGTATGTGTTGCTGAAACTGTAAGCATTAGAGTAGACATAACTGACACAGTAATATACATTCAGCAATGGTTTGTACACCTGTGAGATGTGGTGCACAGTACATGGCAGGGTGCAGAACATTTGCACAGCAATACTGTGTACATGGGTGCAGTGTATTCCAGGGGAAGGGGCATCACCTACTAACACAGCCCATGCATCACACACATGTATACTGTTGCTAGCATGGATTGACTATAGCTGCACTGCATGCTGTTGAGTACCATATGTTATGCATGTTGACAGATGGGTGATGGGAGGACTGTGTATACCATCTTTGTACAACCTTACCTGTATGTGTGTGTGTGTGGGGGGGTATTTTGTCTGTAAATGCAATCTGGTGGAGTGGAGGGGGGTTGATGCATGTATAATGTGTGTGTGTGCATGTGTGCATGTGTGTGTGGGTGTCCATGTATGCACATATGTGATTGTGGGGTTGTTCATATGGCAGTACTTCCCTTTGAGATTGTGCAGTACATGGACATGGACTGACATATGAGGCACCAGGAATACTTGTCTGATATGTAATCACTGGATAGTTGATAGTATAATAAGGTTTGTAGCATGGAACATGCATTGAGAGGGAAAGCAGACACCAGGAATATCCTTAATATTGCAATCAGCAGAGAGGTGAATAACTACCCACGTATGCAGTACTACAGATGCATTGGGGAATTACTAGACAACACCAGGGAATGTATCCATAGATTACTGTTGTCCACATGATAGGTTGATTGAGCAGCAGATCTGGCATGTACTGAGCAATACTTACACATGACACTCCAGTGCAGGACATTATGGAGTGACTGTAGTAGCCCCTAACATATAGAGGCCATGCTCATGATGTCCGGACATACACAGAGTGAACACTGGATGACAGCAGTGAGGCCATGTAAAACCTACTCCACTCAAGTCAAGGAGATCATGGAGTAACAGGTCTTGTATTGTGATCACTCGTCTAGGCATTTAGAGGAATGATACGTTAATGAGTGGTATTAATTAGTGTATGTTACCAAGTGTGATGCAGGATGGGAAACTTATGTGAATAAACGTGGGACTGTCTGTAAAATCAGGGACAGGTAGGTATTAAGGTGGAATATGTGTGTGTGTGTGTGTGTGTGTGTGTGTGTGTGTGTGTGTGTGTGTGTGTGTGTGTGTGTGTATGTGTGTGTATATGTGTGTACTGTTATGCAATGCTGTACAGGTCTTAAAGTGCATTTCTTGTTTCCCCCCACAGGTGGCGAGGTGAATCAGGCTCCCTCCTGCATGCAGTCTGATGTTGGTGTCCATACAGACACCGAAGATGATGATAGTACTGTTGAGGCACAGGTGAGGTTGTCAGGACACCAAAACTGCGCCATCGTTTGTCATTCTGCACTTAGCCACCCCAACCCTGCACACAGTTACAGTGCCTATACATACCGCATCAACAGTGGCCATAGCAGAGGGACAGTTGGCGGTTGGTGAACATGCACATGAGAGTTTGGTAACTATGCCTACTTTGTCTGGTCACAGCAGGCATAGCCAGATGTCCAGCAGTGCACCACATAGGCAGATGTACCGGGGTGCTCATGGTAGGGCCACTGGTCATCATGCCCCTGGCAGAAGTGCCACAACTGATACCACCAGGTGCATGTTTCAGACTGTCATGGGACACAGGCTCATATGGAACTGTACACCAGACAGGGCCTGAGGCTGCAGAGAGCTGCTCTCACATCTGCAAGCGACAACTTCCATGAACAGTCTGGTGGCCTCCGTGATTATACCAAGGTTATGGATAGATGGTTGGGTGAGATAGTGGGCCTCATCGACTGTGGTTTATCCGTGCTTGAACATGTGGTGGGAGTGCGGCAACAGCTGAGTGGACATAGACCAGCAACACCAACACCTAACAGTCGAAGTGGATGTGCTAGGACACCAAGGCACTCCCATAGTGGCAGTACCTGCACCAGCACTGCAGGGGGGAGCTGTCCACACCACAGCAGGCCATGTGCATGTGGCCCTGTCCTGTCCCAGGAGGGACCTGGTTCTAGCAGACATTTGTCACCATCAGGGGAGAGTAGCACATCAAGGCCTGTACCTGGATGTGCCCATGGAACCCCTGGCAGGCACAGTCTGCGTGTCCATGGCCGGAGGTGGTGAACTGCACACCCTGCCAGGTATGTTCTGTAGCTGTCCAAGAATCACCTGTATAAGGCAGCCACATAGCAGAACTGTGTGCATGAATACCCACACACTATATAAACACATCTAGGGCAACCCCATACCTACACATACCACATCATCATGCCCATTTCAACTAATTACACCCCTAGCCCACACACACATGGTGTCATATGTATGGCCCAACCTTGGTCTCTGGCAAACCAGCAACACACCCTGTGCATATGATGATATCTGTGCCACATCCCTGTCATTCATAACATCGATGCAGGGATAGGCTAATATGGTTCTGATGCACATGGTACTACAGTGTACCAATGTACTGCAGTGTAACATATTGTCAGGAGTAATGTTTAATGCATACATGTCAGGTAGTGTAGCTGTCCAGCCATGATGCCTTATAGCTGTTAGTAGCACTGAGTGATTGTGGTCTCCATAATGTTATCCATTTATGTCATAGGTGTACATGTGTCAGCAGGAAGATGGTCTGCAGTCATATTCCACAAAGGGTATGGCACTGTGGTGACACCATGGCTGTGACATATCCTGGGTACAGTTGAACACATGTCACAGGTTTGTATAATAGTTATTGCCTGTGCCACATGGACAGTTGACCCGCTGGGACATATATAATCAGCATCCTGATGTAGACCCATCCACATACACGCACACTCTTACTTGGCAAAACTGGGACTAGACCACTACCTAGGTATGTAGTGCTACTAAGTGTGTGGCTTTCATTGTACACACCACACAGTGTTTAGAGTGAGGTGTGTTCCAGGTTACATGCTACATGCAGAACATCCACAGACATGTACAGTATGGTAATGGGGGGATGCAATGGTTGTATATGGACAATACATAGTGTGACATACCATCATATACACATTAACAGACACACATAACAGGCAGAAACACATCTGAGAGACCTGGGCCTATCAATGCTAACTAACTTGTCAGTGTGTCCAGTGTGTTACAGGTAGGCTGCACACAGCACATGCATTACTGGGCTGGTTTGTGGTATCAGTTACCTGTATGGCTGATGGTGACAGTGGTCACCATACAGTGGTACATGGGACATATACCGGGTTTACCATGGTATAATGACAGTGTACACAGCACCCACATCCCACAGTAGATATTGTACTCACTGGAACCCATGATGACACTCTGACATATCCACCATCATACATTGACCATGACTGCGATACAACCCATTATATATTCCAGCAGTGGCACTAAAGGGATATGCATCTAATGCACATACCACAGGCATAGTAGGGTGTTGCATCATCATGCCTCATCTATGGACAGAAACAACACTATCCATACTACTGAGTGACAATGCATATTGTAATAGGAGTATGTGGCCTCGAATGCTGTACCCTACAGATATACAGACATGTACACATAAATACATACACATGCCTGAACTCCATTGGTATCCCATTTCTATTGGCCTATTTGTACAACACTGTTATGCTGGTACTGCAAGGCTCATGTAGCCATTCGGGAGAGGACCATAACAGGGTACATGTAATGTCCATTACAGCAGCAGCAACATCTTACTATGGCAATGGGTGTTGTGGTGGTTGTGAAGGCCCTCATAGTATTCTCAACTACAGGTGTACTATCACACAGACACTGCTATCCTCAATAATACACACGTACACATGTGTCAGTACTGGGGTGCATTGCTGCAGGTGGTCATAGGTGTGTACCTTGCTATTGTCCATGGAGAGATGGGTAGTATAGGGGATGTGTGTACAGTGGTGCTACTTATCAGACTGATATACACTTACATGTCTACTGGCCCTACATACACTCGGGACAGATGATGCTACTGCTGTATTTATCAGACTGGGATGTGAGCACTGGTTATCAGGGCTGAAACCATGCTTGAGGTGTCAGCATTGCTGCAATATAATGGCTAACATGATTTAGCACCACACATAAACACCACATAAATAGTTGCTTACATATACTCATAGCCATACAAACATGCCTTCAGCACTCTAAACAAAAGTAACAAATCTGCTCAGTATTGCAAAGCTGCAGCTGTGCAAAACTTCTGTCCAGCCTCCCTCTCACCACAATTCACACACATTGCAGGACAGCTACCATGAACCCTGTCACACCATACATTATGACAGCTGTGAATTCAGTTATTCTTATTGATAAGTCTGTCACTACTTATTATTGTCATATTGCTTGACTGCCATTGTTGTGCAGTGTTTGTTTCTGATGTTATATTTACAAATATTATGATGTTATGATACATATGTTACAATACACATATACAATATACAATACATGAAACAACATATACACATAATACACAGGGATTATACATATACATATGTAATATACATATACACATATGTATATAATGATATACCATACATATGTATGATATATATTACATATAGTGTACATTATATATATATGGTCATGTATGTACATCTCTCTCTCTCTATATATTCTCTATATATATATATATATATATATATCTCTATATATACTATATATCAATACATATACATACATCACAATGCATTCGCACCACATACAGAAAAGCCTGACACACAACACATATACCATGTCAAAGCAAAATTCCTCATTGTGCCTGCATGGGCTGTTCTGCAAAAATAATCTCCGTTTTTCAACCTACTTTATTATTCTGAGCAAGGTACTTACTACAGTTTGGAAAAGATCCTTTTACAGTTACTGCTGGGAAGTACCGATCTACGATACAGGCACACATACACTGTAGTGATTGTGATGTTACGGTAGTGATTGCATGTGTTGATGTTTTATTGATATGACATATGTAGGATGTTTTGTGTGTCCAGATCCTATACCATGATCCATGTGTTAATTGCTATATATGTAGTATTATTGTACATATATGCAGATATACATATCTATATATATATCATATATAATCATATGATATATGATAATATCCATATATATATAATATATATATATATATATATATATATATATATATATATATATATATATATATATATATATATATATAGACAATATTGCTATATATATATATTATATATTTATTATTATATATATTATATTATATATTATATATTCATATATGTATGTAGATATGTATACATGTATATGGATATATATATATATATATATATATATATATATATATATATATATATATATATATATAATATATATATTACCATATGTCCAGAACATGGTGTGGAGTGGACTTCCAGCACCAATAGTCCATAATAGTCCCAACAAGGGCAAGGGTCATGTATGTAATATTATAGGTATATATGTAGACTGTTGCTACTGTAACAGGGTGTTGTAACAACATATATGTGGGGGTCACATCATCTTTTTTTATGTGCTAAAAAAATGGCTACTGAGAGACATCAAAGGGACATCATAAGTACAGTACACTGCTAGCACAGTAATGATCCTGTGGACACAGAGATATGACCACTGTCCTGACACATAAATATCTGGTGGTGCAGAGGTCACATGGCCACATACTACCCAGTAGTTAGTGACATGCGTCTGTACAGAATCCCACTGCTTTGTCAGAAATACACAACAGTTATGGTTGCCCAGCAACAGTATGTCTTGCAAATAACTGGATATAGCACACTGGGTAATTATACTAGGATGCTAGGCATGTCACAAAGCAATATGCAAACTACAGGCAGACTGCCACAACACTGGACTACATTTTGTATGGGGAAATACACATGTGCCTGCAAATACAGCAGGCTCTACATGCATGTCACAGCACAGAGTAACAGACACCTGTGAGAAAGTGCATGCCCACAACCAATGTGAACACAGCCACAGCCACATATGGTACGCAAGCTTAATATGACACTATATGGACTGTCTGATAAACACCATCCTCATATGTGCCACTCACACACTAACCCTACATACACTGGGTCATGACACAGTGTGCTCTGATGCCTGTCTGTGGTATGGGACATGTGTGTGTCTGGCCCTACAGACATGTGACCCAATAGGGTAACATACACTGGAGCAGCATGTAACATCAGATAGAACAGGACCAAGAACAATGGCATCTACCACAGTCTTTGCACAGCCCAAGGTACATATGCACAATACACATACTGTTGACACTCACCATAAGTATACAGATCCCAGTACTGTACACAGAACCACAGAATGCCCAGGTTATGTCCTCAGAAATAATCCCTACTATACATAACATGTCTAGCAGTCTGATATCTGTCTGGCTTGTTATCAGGTATGATGTCAATAAATAATGGTGTACAGAACATATTCACCTCTTACTGCATGACATATGTACTAAGGTTGATAGACTTGTGGCTGGAGCTACAAACACTGGGGCAATATTGGCATGTTGCTGTGATAACCTCATACATTTACTGTTGTGCCAAGGTTTGTTGGGGCATATGTCCTATGTGGGATATGAAATCAGTAACTCTCATGGCTGTCACCATGTACTGACTGCAGTCCTCACACTATGCTTCTGCAATTCTCAGATAGGTGCTCTGTGAGTAACACAAGAAACAAAAGGCTCCACACACTGCCCAGTCTGCAGATAACCCTACACATGGGTGTTTCCTCAAACACATAACACTGTCATGACAAGTATTAAATCATGTAGACCAGCCAAAACCACACATACCTTTTTAAACCAACATTACTCCAAATGCAGAAGAGCAACACTTACATTCTGTAGTCATGTCTGGCACATCCCCCTCCTGTCTGTTGGCCTGTTTCCACAGTGTATGTTGTTAGAGATAAATCCCAATACCATCTGTGATGCTGTTTGCCAAACACCAAATTGAGGTCCAGATCACAGTGAATGAAAAGGCCCAACACCAACATGATGTTCCTAGATATTGTAGTGTGTTTCCATGCAATTGGCTATGGGTATGTTACCACAGCTGTTCCACATGCGATCAGCTAGAGGGGGACTGCAATTCATGCAGAGGCGATCAGCTGATCATGAGGATCACTAACAAAACGCAAGCTGCTGCCTAAGCAAAGCAGGTGTACTTCTCCACATCCACCAGAGAAGGAGTGAAAGAGACAGACAGAGACAAAGTATGTCAGGGAGGGGGTGAGAGAGTAAAACATAGGCATATTTGTGTCATACACCTACCAGTGCGGGGTTTTTATGCAGTTTTTGCATGCACCACATAGCTTACATGTTGAGGAGCTGTCCAAAGGTATATCTGATGGTGAGTGACATCTGCAGCACTGATATAGTAGCGATAAGGTAGGTGTAGTACACGTGCCTGCCGACATGAACTGGTGTCAACGTCATTGTAGCCATTTCTAAGCAAGAATATTTGGGTTCCTTAGGAATGAATCATGGTAGATCCACATACTAGGAATTCTGATGCGATCGTGCAGGTTGTAACAACAGTGCTGTTGAGTGGGAATTTGCAGAAATCATAGTTAAGGTTACTAATCACCCTTCTTTTGCAGGACAGTTCCTACTTAGGCAGTTATGTCCTGTGGAAAACCTTGAAAAATGGCAAAGGTTCTGTGATCACAAGACAAGAAATATTTCTAATTTTCTTCTAACTGATGTACAAAACTAAACAGTTCACTTCCACTGCATCCACCTAGCTCTTCCATGAATTAATCAAACACAGGTCATCTGGGGCACAGGCATGTGTTCATCTGCCTCTGAAAATGTCTTTATTTCTAATAATGAAATGAAACCCAGTTCTTGGCAATTACATTTGGCATGGATTGATCTTTATAAGTCTACACTTCTGTAAAGCAGTTGCCCATGCTGGCAAAGCTGCATTCTGAGTAAATGAAGCCCTAGCAGGATAATGGACAAGCCCCCATCCCCTGCAGCCATTCCATTATCTCATTACTTATCTCTCTCTTCCCAATTATCTAAACATTACTGTTAAAACCTGTCACTGTGCATACAAAAACTTTCTTTTTATTTTAAAATGATTACAGAGATTTGGATTTAATTTCATTTTTTAAAATTTTATAGAACAAACACTGATGTCCATTTGCTAAGCAAAACAAAACATTCTTACATTGAAATCAGTAAACGTACCTTTCTCTGAACCACACATTCATTGAGAATGCATTGAAATTCACATTTATTGAAAATACATTTGGTCATTTGCAGATTAAGTGTACCTTGGACTGTTTTGAAACCTTGAGCATCCCGGACACATTTTTAGGACCATGGATAAATGCATGAGTTCTTGGATTCACCTTCCTGATTGTTTAAATTATACTTGTTTTATTGTTTAAATTACATTTGTTGTTTAATACAGCAACATTTATTTGGGTACATTTAAAATTTGTAGTTTCAGACATTTTTCCAGTGAACAGTGAAACAAATGAATGAACAATACTGACATAAGTACCCATTTCATAACATTTCAGCCATAAAAGGCCACTTAGACTTGTGTCATTATAATTCGGCAACATCCATTCTCAGCAAATACAGCCACTTTATTGACTGTGTACACATCGCATGTCTGATTGTAATACAAATGTCCTGAGTAAAGTATTTTGATTTGATTTACATGAGTGTACAGTAGTCCTGCAAAGACAGATTAATGACTTTTTAAATTTATCAGCTCAACGGGGTAATTTTTACCCACAGATATCCCCAAATCCAAAACATTATACTTACATTATTGGCTGCACCATTCTCAGATGACTATGTCAAAAAAATAATAATGACCAAAGTCACATATTTCAATTTTTTTCACACAAACACATAGTAGCCAAAGTAGTCCAGCTTAATTCAGAAACATGCATGAATACCAGTCCTGCAAAACTAGATTAAATGCAGTTTAAAAATGACCAGATAATAGGATCTTAAGGTAATTTCATCCACAAAGAGCACCCCACCCCTAGTTATAACCATTTTAGTGACTGAGTACCCCCTTATTATTATTATGAAGAAATCAATTACATGTACTTTATTGGTAGCTTTGGATGAACTGCATGAAATGGTATAAGAATGACTAGCATCATAACATAATATGCAGCCATGTGTAGCACAGTCTAACTGGAGGATTATTTATGAGACCATAAGCAATATTAACTACCTGATAGAAAATATAAGTCAATATGCACATTCTATGCAAAAGTTAAAGTCACCTAAATAATCCCACATTAAAGAAAGCTATTAATAATGTAGATGTTGCTGCTGGCAAAATACTTAGCATTTCAGTGCTTCATCTACAAATGTAATGTCTGCTGCCCATGAGGAATAAATAAATTATGTTGCATTAAAAAATACAGTGCTGGTGATATGGCTACAATACATTCTGAACTAGTTCAAATATGCAGCAGGGAATGGCTAGCAAACAGAAATTTATGAAATATACAAATAATCAACAACAGGTTCTTGGTTACTAGACATGCAGTCCTAGATACTACTACAAATTTCCAGTTGCTCCAAAGCACTGTCTGGTTAAGTGACTTGCTCAATGTCACACAGAAGTTAATGAAGCTGGAAAGATTCAAACTCTGTACCCTTACCACTGGAAGTGACTCATAACCAAGTCAGAAATTTAGTCCTCTACAGTATTTGCCAGAGAAACAGGTTTAACTAAATGTAGAAATCTTTTAGAATCTGATATTATAGATAAGACTGTATCATCCCTGCCTATAACCCTAACCCTACACATTATATTATTAAAAACCCTTTCCATAACAGTAACATTACTTAGGACAAAAGGACACAGAATATAGACAACACAAAACATGTGTAACACTAAATCTATCCACTTAACTAACCCTTGGTCTAACCCTAACGCATGACCACCCACATAGTTACAACAACTGCTATAACACAGTCTTGCACATCTTTACAATCACCACTTTTTCATTCAAACATTAATTCTCCTACACACTCCTGCTTAGCTACACAATATAAAACTTAATTCAGCCATATGTGATCCACTCAAAAGTGCATTCTCTCATTTGTATATTCTCTTTTTGCACCCCAAAAATCCTTCTACCAATTATGCATTCTATCACTTCATGTATTAATAGTTTAATAGGTATTACAAGAAAATGTATCAACAAGATGTAGAAAATTATAAAGCCACCTGCTAGCATCTATATAATTAGTTTATTCAAAAGACATGTCATCAAAAATAAGGCTTTGTAAATATAATTTTTTGATGTTCTAATCCTTGATTTTTATATATTATGCAGGATTGGAGCCATTTTTCCCCTTTAACCATGTTATCTCCTCCATTTCTCCCATTTTATATTTTTATATTAAAAAATCATAAAGTATGGAAAAATTACATTGATTAAGCTATGACTGACTGAATGAATGAATGAATGTACACAGTTTTCAACATCATATCCATGCCAGATGCCATTCTGAGAGTTAAAGGATTATTGAGCCTAAAATACTAGAATCCTTGGAAGGGCACCCTTTGTGCAATAAAACAACTATCACTGACTTCTATAACCTAAAAACATAGCTTCCTGTAACTGCTGAGAGCAGTAGCTTGATAGCAAATGGAAGATTCTGGAAGAGTGAAGAGGGCACTACTCTCCATTTGACTTTTTTTCTATTTTTCTGGAAAAATTAACAAGAAGAAAGTAAAGTGAGGAGCAGTACACAGCATGTATGGTTGTGTTAGGTATGTAGGTTCATATAAGGCTAACTGCCCTTGAAGGCCATTTTAAGCTTAGCCGGTTATCTCATGTGAAATTCAAACCATGAACCTTGTGTTTGTAACACAAACACCTCAACCGTTATGCAAAATCACAACTGGTTTGAATCAGCTGATATCAAAAGTTCTCTGGCTGTGAGAACACAAGTAGAAAGGTGTTTTGTAGATATTATTTAGACACTTGACTGCAAAAAAAAAATACAGGATCGGAGCCATTTTCCCCCTTTAATGATGTTATCTCCTCCATTTCTCCCATTTTATATTTTTATATTAGAAAATCATAAAATATGGAAAAATTACATTGATTAAGCTATGAATGAATGAATGAATGTACACAGTTTTCAACATCATATCCATGCCAGATGCCATGCTGAGAATCAAAGGATTATTGAGCCTATAAATACTAGTATCCTTGGAAGGGCACCCTTTGTGCAATAAAACAACAATCACTGACTTCTAAAACCTAAAAACATAGCTTCCTGTAACTGCTGAGAGCAGTAGCTTGATAGCAAATTGAAGATTCTGGAAGAGTGAAGAGGGCACTACTCTCCATTTGACTTATTTTCTATTTTTCTGGAAAAATTAACAAGAAGAAAGTAAAGTGAGGAGCAGTACACAGCATGTATGGTTGTGTTAGGTATGTAGGTTCATATAAGGCTAACTGCCCTTGAAGGCCATTTTAAGCCTAGCCAGTTATCTCATGTGAAAATCAAACTCTGCACCTTGTGTTTGTAACACAAACACCTTAACTGTTAAGCCAAATCACAACCATTTTGAATCAGCTGACATCAGAAGTTCTCTGGCTGTGAGAACACAAGTAGAAAGGTGTTTTGTAGATATTATTTAGTTATTCGACTGCAAAAAAAAAAAAAATGAGAAATGATCAATGAAACAGCCAGGTGTCACTCAGCAGTAGCAACTACATAGTACAGTTAGCAGAAGTAAAACTATAGTCCTGTGTGCTGTCTATCCAGAAGCTTAATCAGTTCTGGGAGTAGGCATGATCATTTAGTTGGTCAAAACCAAACAATAGCATTGTGGGTTATTAGAATTGTCCTACAGCTAGAATCTGGTCAATATTTTCTTGACTTGTGACAAAAAGCTTACTGCTAGAATTGCTACTGAATTGCAGAAGAAATGTAGATTTAATTAAGGCACGGCAGCATTTATTTTTAAAGTTGCCACACACCTTATCAAGTGTAACATGAACAAGTTCAATGTCTTCAGTTTCCATTAGATAAAATGCAATTCCCCTATCAGTTTCTTATAAGAAATCACTACCTCACTGCCAGTTAGGTTTATATTTGTTTGCCTACTGTGAGTCAAAGCTTTATGTCTTTTTTTTTTCCTGTGGTCATACAATTTTGCCTTTAGTTTATATAAGTAGGGGATAAGGGGGCAAATTCCTCTAATGGGGAATACACAAGTGCCTGCCCAGTGCAAAAACATTATCAGTTGTTTATTTCATATAGTTGAACATGCAAGCAGTTTATTTTGTTTCACTGAGACTTCAAAAAGTAATTTTTCAGTAAAATGTAGAGGAAGATATTTTTAAATGTATTTTAAAAACACTTAAAAAATACAGCATAAACTATACAAAAAGAACATGGTAAATACAAACACTGTCAATAGAACAGAAGTTACATATAAACAACATGCAGTTTATACTAAAACCTTGAAAAAATGTCTTGCAATATTTAAGTAATCAAACACCATTCCAATTAATAATCTGGTTTTGGAATTTAACAGCAAAATGCAGTTGAATCCTTCTTCGTGGATGTTAAAACTACTTAGTAGTCATTTCTTGAGGTCTTTTCCATATTGCCAAATGATAGACTTAAGTATGGCATACAGAATCTTAACTGAAGGGCATACTTCTGAGTTTCTAGTCCCAGAAAGGTCTCCCTGTGAACGTTGCAATCAAGGTAAAGTTTGAAAACATTAAAAATTGCAACTTCAAACTAGCCACAAGGGTTATACAAGTTTATATAACCAGAACTATAAAGAATTATGTCCTCTTTATCTGCATTATACATACAAAACCCCTTTAAAGTTTTGAAGCAGTGCTGGAAGTTTAATAAGTGGGAATCAGTATAAACTTCATATATAGTGTGAAGTATAATTTAAGACCAAGCATAGTGTAAGCTGAGCTTTTACACGTGCATTCCCACTTTGGGAAAACAGACACTCTTGAGAAGTGAAGAAATACTTCTTCAGTAAAATGCTTAGGAAGTGTATATAGCTTTAAACTGAATGAGGCTTAAAATAGTTAACCCCAAAAGACATAAAAGAGGATTATTTTGCCAATTATATCATTAATTAAAGGTTTAACTAAAGACATTAATTTTGATGGAAAATCCAGAAGGAAGGCCCCCATTTACTGCAAAATTTAGAAGAAGAAATGTTACAAATATTAAAAAAATGTTCTGATAAGAGAAATTAATAGGTAATATCATATAATTATTAATTAAAATACTGGGATAAAACTACTGAATGACAAAAATGAGATCTTTAGAGACATTTTGTCTAAGCTGAGCAAATTATCTTGAAACACAGATACTAAACCCCGGATTCACTAATCTTCTGTGCAGGACTAACTTAGTCCTGCAAAGAAGCGTCTGTGTAGGAGCAGGATGGCAGCGCGCCATGCATATTAATGAAGGCTCGCTGCCTGAGCTCCCAGGCTTACACAGAGTGTATACGAGTGCAGGGGGTGTGTCTGAGAGCAAAGCTCTTAGAATAAACATGCCTCTGCAATATAGAACAGCAGAAAGTGTTAAGAAATGAGCGAGATTGCTCATAGCTGTCCACATATCCCCACCAACAGTCCCCCATGTGCACAACAGCAGCAATACATATAAATTAAATGAAGAAACTCTCTTATTTTTTTATTAAAAATCCGAGTACAGCTAACCGTAAGTGCGTGGGTGTGCCCACTGCTTGGCTATGGTCAATGCAGCTTAAATAGCAGAAAGTGGATTTGTTTCTTTGTTTCTTTCGGCTTTTCCCAGTTAGGGGTCGCCACAGCGGAACTCCGGTCCACTAATGATTGGTAGTAGATTTTGACATGCTGGCTTGCTGGGCCTATGCACAACCTTCAACAAAGGAACGCCCATTCACGCATGTCACCACACAAAAGACGCTCTAACTGAGAATCGAACGGACAACGTCTAACTGTGAGGTGACAATGCTACCGCAGCACCACCACCGCAGTTAAAAAAAGAAAGAGGGTAAAATGCAAAATATATACAAATGAAGCAATACAGCAATAGTGTAGTGGGCAGAGCATTCGCCTTACAAGCAGTCATTCCCGTTTCGAGTCCCACTGCAGTCCATTTCATTTTCCCTTCAAATCACTCCATGATAAATATTTTTTGTGGCATAACCTAATAAATAACATACATTTGTGAACTGCAGTACTGCATTTAATGCAGATTTGAGGTTTCAGTGTCATAATGTTGCAAAGTCCACAGATAATCACGTGCCCCATACAGTATCACAGATACAAATGGAAGGTAAACTGTGTAATGAATAACTCCATACATTTTCCAAATCACCCACCTCCCCAAGAACCATCACACTATTACTGCCTAAAATCTAGCACTAGTAAGCGGTAGTAAGCATATTTAAACACTAGTAGGTGGGTGTAAGCCCATTTGCATGGGGTAAGCAATGCCCACACAGGTTAAGCAAGATCAAAGCTAACTTTCTGTAAGCATATGTAACCGGATGTTAGCATTACTTACCCTCATGCAAACCAGCACAAACCCACTTACAATTGCTTAAAAGTGCCTTAGTCACTCTTTATCCAACAGCTCTTGTCCTGCCCAGCAACAAAGTAATCAGCACTCCCAAGTTGCAAAGCCTGAACACAACACACTATAGGCATAGTGATTTACCACTAAGCCATGGCAGATACTCATACATCGAATGTTACCACAAACATATCATCCAGCACAGTCATTCGACAGTATAGAAAATGTATTTAATTATGTAGATGGATGTGTGTGTGTGGGTGTGTATATATATATATATATATATATATATATATATATATATATATATATATATCTATCAAGAACAAACTTCGTAACAACAAAGCATTAAAAATTAATGAAAAGGTGAACACCAGCAATCCCTGTATTATTTAGCTCTGTCATCTTATGTAATATCAAGACCCCTTCAGACAGGCATGTTACATTAATACGAGCAACCATTTGTACATTGTTCAAATACAGTATTTTGAGCAGTTTATGTAAATTAACAAAACAATTCCTGTCCAATCATAATGTGAAAACAGGGGGCGGAGCCTAGATGGCACTCTGAAAGCAGTACTTTTTTAGTGCTCCTCAAAATACTTTAAATAACAGGAAATAGCCGTTTGTTTTTTTTTTTTTTTTTTTTTTTAGAAAAAACAGTTAAAAAGTCTTCTTTAACATATCTACTATCATTATACAGAATTTGGAATATATTCTTCAAAAATTTCCTGTCAGAAATACCTGGAGTTTGAAACTGCTATCTGAGGATGGGTGGCTCAAACAACTCTCATACAGAATTTACTCTGAAGAAAGAAATCCAGTTGATGTCTTCAATGTTACAAGAAGTAAACACTAAAATGGACAGTATCAATGACAATTTAGAAAACTTGAGAGAAGACTGCCATAAACAAACTGAATCCTTTAAAGAGCTTCTTCAACAGCATCAAACTAAAATTTTGAGCATTGAAGAGTCTTTATCTGATATAGATGGAAGGCTCGAAGAGGAAGAAATTCAGGGTGATGTCCTTCAGCAGCAAAATAAATGGCTTATCAACAAGTTGGATGACATGGAAAAGAGAGAAAGGAGGACTAATGTAAGAGTTTTTGGGTTACCAGAAAAATCTGAAGGGGATGATATCATCTCCTTTCTTAGTTCATGGTTACCTGAAATCCTAGATCTAAAAGAAGGTTTCTCTTATGGTATAGAAAGAGCTCATAGAGCCATTGGGAAACCTATTCCTTCATCACCATTATCCACACTCAGGTTAGTGGTGGTTAAATTCCTTTCTTATCTTGACAAAAAACTGGTCCTTAAAAGTGCTTGGAGAAGATCCCCATTGAAGTACAAGCAAAACACAATCAGATTTGACAATGACTTTTCCTCTAGAGTTTTGGAAATGAAAAAGAAACCTGGCCACTGGTTAAATTACTTAAACAAAACAAAATAAAGGCACAACTGGCATACCCTGCAAAAATAAGGATTTTTACTTCAAACGAAATAAACACTTTTAATGATATTGAGGAAGCAGTAACTTTTATCAAAAACAACAATATGGTTACAGTTCCGGAGGAAATGGACTGGGCTTTAACTACTTCACTGAAAAGATCTCTTGAGAAAAATAATTGGATTGATGTAAAAAAAAAAAAAAGCAAAGAACTGAATCAAAAAGTAGCTCTTCCACTACCTCTCTCAAAGTATCAACTAAAACTAAAAATCTATGCTGAAGGTAATAAATTAGTATTGTTTATTATCTTTTAAGCATGTTAACATTTTATTTTATAAGTTTATAATACCCCAATGGTTTACATTAAATTTAAAGTTTAACACATAAGTAACATATTAACATTAATAATTTAATTAACTCTATTAGTTTACATTAGTCTGGGACAGAAATACATGGGGAAAAAGAAATGTTGTGTAGAGTAAGAAATTTTAAATACACATTGTACTTTTAGTACAACAAGGGCTATGCATTAATTAATCCAGTTTCTTTTAATATTAGTCGCTAAGTAATAAGTAAAGTTTAAATGTGATTGAGATTAGTTTCAGTCATTGGTATGGCTTTGTGTTTAATTTATGTTAAACATTGCATAGGCGTTGAAGGTTATTATTACAAACAAATTCATGATTTCAGTTGAACGTTTATTTTTAAAACGAACAAGTGAAGCCTTTCAAATGCACGAGACATGAAGGGAATTCTTCAATACTCATTGCGTGAGCAAGTCAGTGTATCTGCGAACTGAAGTGAATGTTAATGGCTCGTTTTGACATTTAACATTAAACTATACTACTTATACATTAATGATTAACACTTTTGTCCCTCTAGTTAGAACAAGCACATAGAAATTGTTTTATGAACATGGGGAGGTTTGTTTGGATGTTCTTCCTTCATCCTTGCTTTGTGGGATTGGGAATTCTCAGGCTGTTGAGCACTGCATTGGTTGAGCTCTCTTTTACTTAATTGGATCTTTGACAGGATATGGTGGGAAGTCACTCTAATAGGAAATTGACAGTTCTAAAAAATTACTAGAGACTGACTACACTATTTTAGCAGGAACTGAGGTATCAGAAGTAACAGCCACAGTGTTTGGAGTTTGGTTTTCCTTCTAATTGAGCACTAGCTATGTGGAGCTTATACATTCTCACTATGTTTCTTCTGTTCGGTGTTGATGTGTCATATATCCCCATTAGTTACATGAACTGTTCCTCCATGCTGCATGTGGCTTTGCCCTTGTTTCTCAGGTTACGAATGAGGACTGTTCACTGTGAAATCTCACATCAGTTTTAAGGACGATAAAATAAATTAAAGCACTTTCTCCATCTTTTTGCAGATTTCAGACTACTGGGATATCTGTGAATTGGTAATAGTAAAACGTTTCACTGTAGATGGACAATGCCCTCTGCAGACAAAACTAGGAATACACTATAACAAATACCGAGGAATCATAATAACAATATAGTATTTTTCTCAAAACAAATGTAGTTGACTGGTATAACGCGTCTTACTCAAACTAGACATCTGAACAGTAATGCAGTAAGAGACACTGAACCTCTGAGAAGCTGTTAAACTATTAAGGTGGTGTACATATTACACACCAACCACTCGTGTACCTTACAGACCCTTTCGTGAATGGTGTCTCATACATTGTATATTTTAAAGGAAAAAGAGTAGTTTTTAAGAAAAAAAAAGGAAAAAAAAATATTTATTTTTTTTAATTATCAATTTAACTTTTGAAACCTACTAAAAATTAATTAAAAATTACCGTATTTAGGATACTTCTGAGTTTGTTAATAAGCAAAATTATGAAGTCGCACAGGACTAGGTTTTTTATATCTATTGCATCACACTCAAAGGAATAGTGGGAATCAAACTCTTATTATAAGCTCTCTAGGAGCCAGAAGTAAAATATCGCTAAAGGTCTGGGTGAGGTACATAAAATTCTGTCATGAAACTATGGTGCACATTCTACCATTGAACATGTATAATGGTAAAATATATGTGTTATGTTATGGAGTTCAGTGAAACCAAGTCAGTTCTGACTCTTTACTAGCATGTCAAAGAGTGATACACAGTCACAAATTTTATCTCGTATTAATACAATCACTGCTAGCTCATGTGTGAAAACTTCAAGTCAATCTGTGCACATGCAGGAATAATTTCAGATGTTCTCCTTAAGAAGCAAAATTGACGTGCAGTTCTTTTATTTTGCATTTAACATATTTAGGGTAATAATTTTCATAAAATGGCTATTTGTCTTTGATGAATCCCAAGTTTATTGTTGCCCTGCCTCTTGAGCATCGAATATTTTGCTTTTGAAAGTGTTTATACCTTTTATTCTGAATAGCATGGTAATCACATTAGTGGGGTTGAAAGATGGTAAAGTGGCTATGATGTTACTTCATAAATACAAAGTACAAGGTTTGATTTTCAACTTTTAAAGGGAATTTGTGTAGACATGGGTGGGTGTTTGGTGTAATGCTTAAGGTGTTTTCCTTATAGAGACAAGATAGAGTTTGATTCTCACATGGAGCAATTGGTTAGCCTTATAATACCCAGCAAGGACTGTTAGCATAGTACTAGTCTATGATTATTTTGTAATGAGATAAACCTATTCAGCAAAACTGCCTCTTCTTTGGGTTAATTCAACCAGCCCATGCTATTGCACTGCCGGGCTGCAGCCTCCCACCCCAGCTGTAAAAAAGAAAGAAGAGAAAATAAAATAAAATAGAAAAGAAAAGAAAAAAAATTGCAAATAGCAAACCTTCGCGCATGTGCACTAGCAGCATTTCTGATATACGGACTGCTGCTGAGACAGTCTGGAGCATGTGCAGACTGTCTCAGCAGCAGTCCGGATTAGGCAACATTCAAGAGCAGAGATCCCAGAAGTCTATGCAGTTGTAACTGCATAGACTGTCACTGGAAAGGGATCAGACTCGGACTGCAATGTTGGCAGTCTGGGAGTCTCATAAGGGGAAGAACATCTCATGGGCTGTGGTGGATTTAATGCTCCAACGGATGTAGGGGAGGATGTAGTGCGCAGGCAGGCTTGTAGTGCTCCAACAGCTGTAGATTTAATGCTGCAACAAAGGGATCTACATCTATCCAGGTGGTGTGTGTGTGTGAAATGCCTCAGGTGCTACATGGTGGTGGGTAGAGAATAAGGCTTGAACTCTGCACCTTGGGCCCAGGTGGCAAGATCCTGAATTCCCTACCCACCACCATTTGTAAAAATGTTGCAGATTTTTCCCTCATACTTCTGTTCCTCATAAAATCTGTGGTTTCTGTATTTTTGTGTCCGTGCAACACCAGTAGTGCATTGGTGCAGTAGTAGCATTGTTGCCTGACAGCTACATGTTCTCTGGTTTGATTCTTGGCTGGGGTGCCTTACCTTCTGTGTGGAGTCTGTATGTCCTCCCTGTTTTTGTTTCCTCTAGTGTCCTCCCATCTTACAAAGACATATGTCTGTCTGGAGTGTTTCTCCCTGGGCCTCTGCTAAAAATTAGCTTTTGTTCCAAGTCAGACTTTCCTGGTTAACAAATGTTAAAAATGACACACATTTGAATATCAGACTTCATATTCTTCAGAAAGTGCATGGTAACACAAAAGCTTTTATTATAGCAATTTTCTAAGTGTATAAGATGGATATTTGAAATGTGTCCCTATTTTTGGGACTGTATTCCCCCATTATTGGCTTCATCCAGGTTTTGTGCTAAGGTTGAGAGTTATGGTAAGAACTGAATTCACTGAATATGTTTGGGGGCTATATTCCCCCATTACTGGCTTTGTCCAGGTGTATTTTGCTAATAGGTTGAGAGCTATGGTGAGAACTGAATTCACTGAATGTTTGGGGCTGTATTCACCCATTATTAGCTTTGTTCAGGTGTTTTGTGCTAAGAGGTTGAAATCTGTGCTATGGTGAGAACTTAATTCACTAAATGGTAGCCATTTAAGTTTCCGTCTTCCTTTTTCACAAAACAGCTGATTTGGCATAGTGGTATGTTGCTCTGATTGTTTTGCACAGGGTCCCCTGGGTTCAAGACGTGGCACTGAAATGTATGTTGGTAACACAGCATTTTATTCTAGCAACTTTCCAACATTATACAAACAATGTTTAAAATTTGTCCCTGGTTTTTGACCTTTTGTCCCCTCCCCAATAAATTTTGGCTTTTTCCAGATTTCTTGTGCTGCAAAGTTCAGAGATACAGCGGAGTATCGAGTAGATTTTACAAGGAGCTGAGAGCTGCAGGGGAACAAAAGTTTAGTGCTGCTTATGCTAAGTCTGGGTGCATTGTTAATAACACAACAGGTAGTGTTAGAAAAATCTATACATGCTGCTTAGAAAATATATTTACATACATGCTGCCTAGAAAAATATATTTACAATGTGTGCTGCTTAGGAAGATGTGTATTTAAACATTCAAACATATATAAGTTGTGTGATCAAATATATAGAGAAATGTGTGCTTTAGTTAGAAATAAATGTACTTAAATCCATAAAAGAGAATAAAGTTTGGAAAGTAGTATATAATGCATTTAATTCTGTCTTACTAGAATAATAGTAGAAATAAACCTGCATATTATTGCTTGAAGCACAAGCTGCAGTGTAATCAGAAATTTGACCTTGGCAGCTTGCAAACACAGCCTGGCTCATGTCTTTCAAGTAAAGATTATTTTGCAAAGTTAGAAAATAATAAATCTGTTCATGTGTCCTCTTTCCTGCCTCCACCAGGAGAGTAGCCTTGTCACTATCTCTGATAGTGCTTAGCTGGGAACTAGGAAGACAAAGAGAGGCATTAAGGAGGACATACATCTATTGTATTCGAACTAATCAGAGAACCTTGAATTGGCTACATCCTCAGGAGGTCATCGTGACTGACCAGGTGTTTGCAAGGCTGTAACATTCACATGGGAAAAAGACTTTTTGAAAAACACAAATTCAGCACTTTTTATGAATTACTATGATGTAAAGACCCTGTCACTGACCACGCCAGTGAGGTGGGCAAAACTGATAATGACATGTATAAAAAATGGTGTCCTCTGTCAATAAATCAGTCAAAATTCTATACAAACTTTGTGTATGGTTTTTTGCCTCCTAATGTACATTAGAGCTTTAAGATACTTGAGTTTTCCTGCATTATTGTTTGTTATTGATTGACATTGTTTTTGAATAACTCAATGATTTTTACAGTCTGACTCTAACAAATTTATTTAACATCTTGGTCCTAATCGTGCCGGAATTCCCTTGGTAAGCTACAGGTCAGAATATATAGGTGGTACCGAAATCTGCACAGAAGAAGGAAAGACCTCCGACTGAATTGTCGTGCCCAAAGAGGCTGTCCACTTGTCTGATCTGTGGCGAAAGCGGAAAACTGGGTCCTAAAAGCATATCAAACATAAGCAGGAGGCTCGGTAAGCAGAATTCTCTCTTTGTTTTTGTTTTAGATCGGGACCAGGTTACACTGTGCTATTGCTAAGGTTTGTGATAGCAGGGAGAGAGGTAGTCAAGTATTGTATCTTGAGTCATAGATCAGGAAATAAAACAAAGCAAAGTAAACAGTCATTCTAGACACTACTGTGAATACGGGAATAAGATACCACGTGGTACAAGAGAAAAGTTACGTAACAGTTCTGTTTTTCTCTCTCTCTCTCTCTTTTTCTCTTTCAGAGACATGGGAAATGAATGCACTAAAGGGTCACGTGACCCCCTAACAGAAGATGCAAAATATATGCAATTACAGAGAGCAGATAATGTGAGATATTTTGCAAAATGGGTTAACAAGTATGACTTTGATGGTAAATTGGATAAAATGTCATTAGTAAAACTTTTGAGACAGTTAAAATCTGACGCAGAAGGTCAGGCAAAAAAACAACGACAGTTGGGTGTTCCTCAAGCACATAGGTGGATTGAGGAAGCGAACCGAAGGGAACAGAAAAATAAAAATGCAAAGGCATTATTTTTAGACAAAGAGGATAATAACATAATAGTAGCATCGGTCCCTCCCCTACCACGTCCACCGATGCCTTACTCAGAATATGAAGCGGGAGGGCGGGCTGACCCCCCCCCACGTTACCCAGAGACAACAGGGATATTAAGACAACCATTTGTAAGAGAACCTATCGGGACTAGATCCCGAACACGTCAAACGCTTATAGATGTTCAACCAAGCGGAAGTTTATTAGATGAGAGTGAGGAAATCTGTCCATTAATAGAAGTACCAAACCCACAGGCAGGACAGGAGGGCCAGGCCTCAACTCTCTTAGTGTATAGACCATGGACACCGGAAGACATCCGAAAAGCTACAGAAGGAATTCCCCATCCAAAATTAACTTTGAGAAATTTCTACAGGATTTACAGGGTATGAGATTGAGTTACCACTTAAATGGGGAAGAGGTAGAAAGAGTAGTTAGACAAATTTTAGGTCCAGACTGGCACATGATTTGTGGCGCCTGGAATGCCCGTGACGCCAACACAGGCCACTCCCACATAATGACACAGAACTAGATACTAGATTGAAGGGTCTTACAGACCGCATTACTGAAAAATGGAAACCTAGGGCAGACTGGACTTGCATTAATCAATGCGCATAACAAGACAATGAAACAGTGGATGCATACTATGGTAGATTATTAGAATGTTTTAATAACCATAGTGGCATGCCTGTTCCTAAAAATCAAAAAGAATGATAGCTCATATGAACAACAATTGAAGAATGCATTTTTGAAAGGTTGTATTGCCCCTATCAATAGCTTCATCACGAAGCACATGATAGATCACCGAACAAGTAGGCTTCAAGCCTTGTTAGAATATGCTAGACATGCCGAAAAACATTTTAACAGTAAAAGAAAAGAAAACGCAGGTCTTCACAGCTGAAGACGGTGCGGAAGTTTTGTAGTACAAGCAGCCAAAAAGGGTAAGCAAAATACTCAGGGTAACAAACGCTCTGACAGAAACTCAGAAATTTATGAGAGCAGAAAGAAAAAAGGTGAGTGCTTCAATTGCGGTAAGAAGGGACATTTAGCAAGGGATTGCAGGAGCAAGGCACCTGCGGAAAAAAAGGATAAGGAAGATGAGGATTGACTATATGACAGTTATGCTGCTCAGCAGTCACCAGGAGAGACTAATGAGCAGGGGAATGATGTAAATACCTTAGAAGAAACAAATGATATGCAACCGGATGTAGAAGTTGGGGAAAGTGAAGTTTTAGATCTGGCATTACTGAGCTTAGAGCTCTATTTAGCAGACACGAAACCGGAAGTTACACTTCTGGTGGAAGGGAGAGAAGTCAAATTTCTGTGTGATTCAGGAGCATCACGAACTTTGATACATCCTTCAAAGTTACCGGAACATTCTGAGTCACCTGATTACATATTAGTGAAAGCAGCAAACGGACAGCTGTACAGGGAACCACTTTCCCATGATATAGCAATAACTGACCCGTCTCGGGCATGACCCAAAGAAGTAAAATAGTACTTTCTGCCAAATGCCCCATGAACTTATTAGGAAGAGATCTTATGCAACTTTTGGCATAGCAGTAGTCCCTACCATGAACGGTATGGAGGCACAGAGACAAACTGATACTTTTGTAACGGTCGGAGGGTGAGGCTTATTATTGGTACAGCCAGGATCTGGTTACAACCGGTCCAGGGGCAGTGACCAAGGAACTGATGAATGTAGCCACCAGCAAGGTGCCTCTCCTCGATGTTGACCAGCAGCATTTATTACATTGTACCCTATATTATTGTAGCACACCAGGACCTGATAAAGAATACGAACAAAAGTTGTTCAGGAATCCTGCAAATAGACTGATACTACGGACCCTATACTGGGACACTGAGGGCAACAGTGTGGTGAGCTGTTCGTTACCTCAGGAGTTTTTGGAATTGTACAAATCCAATAAACTTCCACACGTTAGCCTAACCAAAAACAAGAATGTTAGGTGGGTAGACTTGGGTGACAAAGTGACAGGATGGGAGAGACTAACTGACTCAGAATTATCGGACTTAGGAGTACAGAAACAGAAACTGAATTGGTTACGCAGCCCAGCTGTACACTTACAACAGAGTGAAGACAGCTGACTGGCGTTCTTGATAGAAGAAGAAGAAAAAGCTTTGAGTGAAATACCAAATGTTCTTTGGTCAACAGGGAAATCAGATGTAGGACTTATTCGAACAGCAGGGCCGGTAGTTATTACACCAAAATCAGCCTTTAGACCAAGGAAAAGACAATATCCTTTGAGCAAGGATGCGGAACAGGGAATCAAACCTATCATAATGGCATTACTTAAGAAAGGGATACTGGTGGAATCTTTAGATTCACCATGTAATACTCCTCTATTTCCTGTAAAAAAAGCAAACGGGGAATGGCGGATGGTACAAGATTTACAAGCTGTAAATGATGCGGTAATACCAAGAGCACCTACGGTGCCAGACCCACATACCTTGTTAAATGATTTGAAGCCGCAACAAAAATATTTCACCGTGGTAGATATTAGCAATGCATTTTTCTCAATACCTATCCACCCTGACAGCCAGCATTGGTTTGCATTTACATTTCAGGGCAAAAGGTATCATAACCCGACTACCACAGGGATATAGTGAAAGTCCAACAATATTCGCACAAGAGATGGCTAGCAACCTGGCAGGGTTTTCTCCACCAGGGGGCAGCCAAGTACTACTTTATGTAGATGACATCCTGCTTGCAGCCCCTACCCAGCAGCAGTGTAGGGAAGATACAATAGCATTGTTGAAATTCTTAGCTGAGCAGGGCATAAAGTGAACAAACATAAATTGCAACTTTGGAAAGAACAGGTTAAATACCTGGGATATGTGATATCCAAAGAAGGTAGAACATTAGATGAAGATCGGAAAACAGCTATCTTACAAGCACCTAGACCAACTACCAAAAGGAAATGATGTCCTTCTTGGGAACGACTAATTTTGTCAAGTTGGATGCCAATTATGCTTTTAGAAACGGCTCCATTGGCTGATTTAATATTTAAAACACCAATGGCAGCACAAGAAACACTGCACTGGACTCCAGAAGCAGAAGCAGCCTTTTGTAGACTAAAACAACTGATAGCTTCATCATTAGTTTTAGGGCTTCCAATTACCATAAGAGATTTTTCCAAACTGTAGATTGTAGGCGGGATATATGACGTCAGTACTGACGCAACAACATGGCGGCAAGCAACGCCCATAGCTTACTATTCATCACAGTTAGATCCGTGGCACGATCATTACCACCCTGCGCACAAGCAGTAGTCGCAGCAGCTATGGCAGTGCAAGCTTCAGCCTCAGTGGTATTATTTCATCCTCTCACGCTGAGAGTACCTCATGCAGTTGCAATAATTTTGTTGCAAGAAAAAATAGCATTTTTATCCCCTGCCAGACATCTTTCTTGCATGACCATACTATTGAGTCAACCCCATATGACAATTGAACGTTGTACAACATTAAATCCATCGACATTACTTCCGATTCCTGTGGATGGCACACCGCACAGCTGCCTACAGGAAGTGGAACAAATAACCACACCCAGACAAGATCTTACTGATGTACCTTTAGCTGACGAGAGGTGACATTTTTGTAGATGGGTCCTGTAGACGAGGTCCTACAGGAAAAACCTAGTGGGTTATGCAGTAGTAACTGATGACTAAATCATAGAAGCACAACCCTGCAACATAACCTGTCAGCTCAAGCAGCAGAATTGATAGCTTTGACACGTGCTTGCGCTTGGCAAAGACAAATGTGTTAACATATATACTGACAGTCAGTATGCTTTCTCCACAGTGCATGTCTTTGCACAACAATGGAAAAACAGGGAATGATAACATCTACTGGCAAGCCGATTAATCATGCACAATTGATTTTGAACCTGCTAGATTCTATTCAGTTACCCACTAGAATAGCTATCTGTAAATGTGCAGCCCATACCAAACAACAAGATAGAATTTCAAAAGGGAATGCTCGGGCTGATGCAGCTGCAAGCAAGCTGCCTCAGACCCAGAAACTGTGCTTTTAAATGAAGAACTACAACCTTCTGAGACTCTTGATTTAGACATGTTGAAAACAATGCAGACATTAGCTACAAAAGCAGAAAAGCAAAAGTGGATAAAACGAGGAGCAATCCTTAAAGAGGGACTGTACATCTCCAAAGAGAAAAAGCCCATATTGCCATCTAATTTATTTAGATATGCAGCTTTGTTGAGTCATGGGCAGAGCCATGTCTCAACAGGGGGGATGGTACAGTTAGTTAACAAAACATTCCAAACATAATGGATTTACTTAATTATACACAAAAATTTGCGCAACATGTCATATTTGTAGCAAGCATCATGCACAGGGAGCATTTAAACCAAAGCGAGGAGTTTCCAACACCACCCTACCTGCTCCATACTATTTGTATGGATTTCATAGAACTGAATAAATGTGAAGGGAAAAATACTGTTTAGTGATCATAGATATGTTTTCAAAATGGGTAGAAGCTTTTCCAACTAGAACCGGATGCAGCAACAGTAGCAAAAGCCCTAGTAAAAGAAATTATTCCTAGATTTGGCATACCGGAAAGAATTTATAGTGACAATGGAACACATTTTGTAAACCAGACAGTTCAACAGCGTGGGAGATTTTTGGGATTTCTTTGAAAACCATTGTGCTTATCACCCTCAGTCAGCAGGGCTGGTGGAAAGGTACAATGGAATCTTGAAAAACAAGTTGAGAAAATTAATGAGTGAGACTCAGAAAACTTGGATTTGCTGTCTGCCTTTAGCACTGCTGAGCATGAGAACTGTCCCAAATGTAAAGGGCTTGACCCTTTGAGATAGTGTTTGGAAGGGCATATTGTGTGCCACAATGGAAGGCCCTCATGCCTGCAGAGCTGGAGGCCGATGGCTCATTAGCTAGTTATATGAAGAAGTTATTAACAAATAAGACTGTTTTGCAGTTGAACTCTTTTCAGATAAACAAGAAGCAAAACCAGAGGCGTGCTGACCCGGGTCCTGATTTGGCTGAAAATCATAAAGAGAAAGAACTGGGCGAGTCCAAAGTGGGAAGGTCCGTACCAGGTACTATTGGCAACACCCACTGCAGTGAAAATTGCTGAGAGATCATCTTGGGTTCCTTTAACCCACTGCAAACCTGTTAAGAAATTTAGTTTGGACATACCACAGGAACAGGATGGCCAGAGGCAGAATGAATAAAAATGTGAAACAACCCCAGAGACATTGGTTCACTGGCCTACTGATTATACACTTAATAACTATGTTTGTAGTAACCTTTTTGTTGTTATGGTTTTTCTTGCATATAACTACAGATGTGAAATTAATAAAACGTGATGAAGGACTGGCTATAGACTGGCACCCAAACTTTAACACATACCTGGCTATGAAACGAGTTTATGTAGAGACTATAAAACGGGGTTCCCAAATTTGCCCTTTGGGTTTTTCTAAAAAAAAAGGAATTTTTTGACAGTTTTCTAAAAAAAATTCTAAATCTATGAGCAAGTCAGTGTATCTAAACTGAAGTGAATGTTAATGGCTCGTTTTGACATTTAACATTAAACTATACTACTTATACATTAATGATTAACACTTTTGTCCCTCTAGTTAGAACAAGCACATAGAAATTGTTTTATGAACATGGGGAGGTTTGTTTGGATGTTCTTCCTTCATCCTTGCTTTGTGGGATTGGGAATTCTCAGGCTGTTGAGCACTGCATTGGTTGAGCTCTCTTTTACTTAATTGGATCTTTGACAGGATATGGTGGGAAGTCACTCTAATAGGAAATTGACAGTTCTAAAAAATTACTAGAGACTGAATACACTATTTTAGCAGGAACTGAGGTATCAGAAGTAACAGCCACAGTGTATGGAGTTTGATTTTCCTTCTAATTGAGCGCTAGCTATGTGGAGCTTATACATTCTCACTATGTTTCTTCTGTTTGGTGTTGATGTGTCATATATCCCCATTAGTTACATGAACTGTTCCTCCATGCTGCATGTGGCTTTGCCCTTGTTTCTCAGGTTACGAATGAGGACTGTTCACTGTGAAATCTCACATCAGTTTTAAGGACGATAAAATAAATTAAAGCACTTCCTCCATTTTTTTGCAGATTTCAGACTACTGGGATATCTGTGAATCGGTAATAGTAAACCGTTTCACTGTAGATGGAGAACGCCCTCTGCAGACAAAACAAGGAATAACACTATAACAAATACCGAGGAATCATAATAGCAATATAGTATTTTTCTCAAAACAAATGTAGTTGACTGGTATAACGCATCTTACTCAAACTAGACATTTGAACAGTAATGCAGTAAGAGACACTGAACCTCTGAAAAGCTGTTAAACTATTAAGGTGGCGTGCATATTACACACCAATCACTCGTGTACCTTACAGACCCTTTCGTGAATGGTGTCTCATACATTGTATATTTTAAAGGAGAAAGAGTCGTTTTTAAGAGAAAAAAAAAGGAAAAAAAATATTTATTTTTTTTTAATTATTAATTTAACTTTTGAAACCTACTAAAAATGAATTAAAAATTATCGTATTTAGGATACTTCTGAGTTTGTTAATAAGCAAAATTATGAAGTCGCACAGGAGGTTTTTTATATCTAGTGCATCACACTCAAAGGAATAGTGGGAATCAAACTCTTATTATAAGCTCTCTAGGAGCCAGAAGTAAAATATCGCTAAAGGTCTGGGTGAGGTACATAAAATTCTGTCATGAAACTATGGTGCACATTCTACCATTGAACATGCATAATGGTAAAATATATGTGTTATGTTATGGAGTTCAGTGAAACCAAGTCAGTTCTGACTCTTTACTAGCATGTCAAAGAGTGATACACAGTCACAAATTTTATCTCATATTAATACAATCACTGCTAGCTCATGTGTGAAAACTTCAAGTCAATCTGTGCACATGCAGGAATAATTTCAGATGTTCTCCTTAAGAAGCAAAAGTGATGTGCAGTTCTTTTATTTTGCATTTAACATATTTAGGGTAATAATTTTCATAAAATGGCTATTTGTCTTTGATGAATCCCAAGTTTATTGTTGCCCTGCCTCTTGAGCATCGAGTATTTTGCTTTTGAAAGTTTTTATACCTTTTATTCTGAATAGCATGGTAATCACAGTAATGGGGTTGAAAGATGGTAAAGTGGCTATGATGTTACTTCATAAATACAAAGTACAAGGTTTGATTTTCAACTTTTAAAGGGAATTTGTGTAGACATGGGTGGGTGTTTGGTGTAATGCTTAAGGTGTTTTCCTTATAGAGACAAGATATAGAGTTTGATTCTCACATGGAGCAATTGGTTAGCCTTACAATACCCAGCAAGGACTGTTAGCATAGTACTAGTCTATGATTATTTTGTAATGAGATAAACCTATTCAGCAAAACTGCCTCTTCTTTGGGGTAATTCAAACAGCCTATGCTATTGCACTTCTGGACTGCAGCCCCCCCCCCCCAGCTGTAAAAAAGAAAGAAGAGAAAATAAAATAAAATAAAAAAGAAAAGAAAAAACAATCGCAAATAGCAGACCTTCGCGCATGCGCACTAGCAGCATTTCTGATATCTGGACTGCTGCTGACACAGTCTGGAGCATGTGCAGACTGTCTCAGCTGCAGTCTGGATTAGGCAACATTCAAGAGCAGAGATCCCAGAAGTCTATGCAGTTGTAACTGCATAAACTGTCGCTGGAAAGGGATCAGACTCGGACTGCAATGTTGGCAGTCTGGGAGTCTCATCAGTGGAAGAACATCTTATGGGCTGTGGTGGATTTAATGCTCCAATGGATGTAGGGAAGGATGTAGTGCACAGGCAGGCTTGTAGTGCTCCAACAGCTGTAGATTTAATGCTGCAACAAAGGGATCTACATCTATCCAGGTGGTGTGTGTGTGTGAAATGCCCCAGGTGCTACATGGTGGTGGGTAGAGAATAAGGCTTGAACTCTGCACCTTGGGCCCAAGTGGCAAGATCCTGAATTCCCTACATTTGTAAAAATGTTGCAGATTTTTCCCTCATACTTCTGTTCCTCATAAAATCGGTGGTTTCTGTATTTTTGTGTCCATGCAACACTAGTAGTGCATTGGTGCAGTAGTAGCATTGTTGCCTGACAGCTACATGTTCTCTGGTTTGATTCTTGGCTGGGGTGCCTTACCTTCTGTATGTCCTCCCTGTTTTTGTTTCCTCTAGTGTCCTCCCATCTTACAAAGACATATGTCTGTCTGGAGTGTTTCTCCCTGGGCCTCTGCTAAAAATTAGCTTTTGTTCCAAGTCAGACTTTCCTCGTTAACAAATGTTAAAAATGACACACATTTGAATATCAGACTTCATATTCTTCAGAAAGTGCATGGTAACACAAAAGCTTTTATTCTAGCAATTTTCTAAGTGTATAAGATGGATATTTGAAATGTGTCCCTATTTTTGGGACTGTATTCCCCCATTATTGGCTTCATCCAGGTTTGGTGCTAAGGTTGAGAGCTATGGTAAGAACTGAATTCACTGAATATGTTTGGGGGCTATATTCCCCCATTACTGGCTTTGTCCAGGTGTATTTTGCTAATAGGTTGAGAGCTATGGTGAGAACTGAATTCACTGAATGTTTGGGGCTGTATTCACCCATTATTGGCTTTGTTCAGGTGTTTTGTGCTAAGAGGTTGAAAGCTGTGCTATGGTGAGAACTTAATTCACTAAATGGTAGCCATTTAAGTTTCCGTCTTCCTTTTTCACAAAACAGCTGATTTGGCATAGTGGTATGTTGCTCTGATTGTTTTGCACAGGGTTCCCTGGGTTCAAGATGTGGCACTGAAATGTATGTTGGTAACACAGCATTTTATTCTAGCAACTTTTCAACATTATACAAGCAATGTTTAAAATGTGTCCCTGGTTTTTGACCTTGTGTCCCCTCCCCAATAAATTTTGGCTTTTTCCAGATTTTTTGTGCTGCAAAGTTCAGAGATACAGCAGAGTATCGAGTAGATTTTACAAGGAGCTGAGAGCTGCAGGGTAACAAAAGTTTAGTGCTGCTTATGCTAAGTCTGGTTGCATTGTTAATAGCACAACAGGTAGTGTACTTGCTTTTGATGCAGAAGGCTGTGGGTTCTACTCCCACCATAGGTAGATGCATTGCTGATACTGTACTGTGTTGTAAAGGGGGTTGATGCTGCTGTCCTTTATGGCAAAGATACCTAGTAACTATGAACCTGTTATCAGTTTGCTATCCATTCCCTATTGCGGTATTACTAGCTTATCATTTTTTTAATGCATGCAACACAGGCAATTTATTCTTCAAGGGCAACAGGCACTTTATTTGTAGATGAAACAATGACATATAAAGTTGTTTGCTAGCAGCAACCTCTTTATTAGTTACAGATTTCTTTAATGTGGATTTTACTACTTCAAAGATTGTGCATATTTACTGACACTGGTGGACTATAGAAGGTTGAGTAGACTTTTTATGATGGAAATGTTCTGAATTGAGCAGTTTTGTCATTGGTGTATGCATTTTGTTTCATTGTTTACTGGAAAAATGTTCAAAACAATACATTTAAAATACCCTCTAACAACTGCACTGTATTGTACAAGGAATATAATGTAATACAGTCAGGAAGGTGTATCGAAGAGCATGTATATGTTTCATGTTCAAGGAGCCTATGATTTTGAAAACAGCCCAGAGTTAATCTTTATCTGCCACTGGCAAAATGTATTTTCTTTGAATGTGGGTTTCAATGCATGTGAGTTTCAAGGGCAGAGAAGTTTTAATGCTAAGTCTATTTTCCTTGTGAGACTGCATTGCTTTGTTTAACATATATCTATTAGGGTTTGTGCTGTAAAATGCAAAATAAAACTTTCAAATGAAATCTAATCATTGCAGAAGTAAAGCAGTATGTGCATTACAGTGTTTATAGTAAATGGCATGACATTATACATGGATGCATTAGGTGGAATATGACAATGACTAGACATTATACATAGATGCAGTGTATGGAATAGGACAATGACATGACATTATACATGGATGCATTAGGTGGAATATGACAATGACTAGACATTATGCATGGATGCAGTGGGTGGAATATTTTTGTGATATAAAAAAATGAGACCACAATAAATAATTTCAAAACTTTTCCCACCTTTAATATGACCTATAAACTGTACAGTTCAATTGAAAAACAAACAAAATCTATTAGGAGAAAAAATATAAAAAATAAAAAATACAATACGCTGGTTGCATAAGTGTGCATGCCCTTAAATTAATACTTTGTTGTGTGTGCACACCCTTAAACTAATACTTTGCTGAAGCACCTTTTGATTTAATTACAACATTCAGTCTTCTTGGGTAGGAGTCTTGATTTAGCAATATTTGCCCACTATTCCTTGCAAAACTGCTCCAAATCTGTCAGATTGCAAGGGGATCTCTTGTGCACACCCCTGTTCAGGTCATCCCACAGCTTTTCTATTAGATTTAGGTTTGGGCTCTGGCTGGGCCATCCCAAAACTTTAATTTTCTTCTGGTGAAGTCATTCTTCTGTTGATTTGGATGTATGCTTGGGGTCATTGTCATGTTGAAAGGTGAAATTCCTCTTCATCTTTAGCTTTCTAGCAGATGCCTGAAGGTTTTGGGACAAAAGTGACTGGTATTTGGAACTGTTCATAATTCCCTCCACCTTGACTAAAGCCCCAGTTTCAGCTGAAGAAAAGCAACCCCAAAGCATGACACTGCCACCACCATGCTTCACTGTGGGGATGGTGCTCTTTTGGTGATGTGAAGTGTTGTTTTTGCACCAAATGTACCTTTTGGAATTGTGTCTGAAAAGTTCAGACCATAACACATTTTCCCACATGCTTTTTGGAGACTATGTATTGTTTTGCAAATATTAGCTGGGCCTTGATGTTTTTCTGTATAAGAAAAGGCTTCCATCTTGCAACCCTACCCCATAGTCCAGACACATGGAGAATACAGGAGATTGTTGTCACATGTAGTACACACCAGTACTTGCCAGAAATTTCTGCAGCTCCTTTAGTATTGCTGTAGGTCTCTTGGCAGCCTCCTGACCAGTTTTCATCTTGTCTTTTCATCAGATTTGGAGGGATGTCCAGTTCTTGCAATGCCAATGTTGTCCCATATTTTCTCCACTTTTTGATGACTGTCTTCACTGTGTTCCATGGTATATTCAATGCTGTGGAAATTTTTTTGTACCCTTCTCCTGACTGATACCTTTCAACAATGAGATCCCTTTGATGCTTTTAAGCTCTCTGTGAACCATGGCTTTTGCTGCAGCAGGCAACTGAGTAAATGTCAGGAAAATCCTATTAGGATATCTGAACTTTATTTGGGGTTAATCAGAGTCTCTTTAATTGATGGCAGGTGTGTACCCAAGAAGACTGAATGCTGTAATTAAATCAAAAGGTGCTTCAACAAAGTATTAGTTTAAGGGTGTGCACACTTATGCAACCAGCGTATTGTACGTTTTTTATTTTTCATATTTTTTATATTTTTTCCCCTAACAGATTTGTTTGTTTTTCAACTGAATATTTACAGGTTATAGGTCACATTAAAGGTGGGAAAAGTTTTGAAATTATTTATTATAGTCTCATTTTTTTTATATCACAAAAATCTGGGGATTTTAACAGAGGTGTTTAAAGTTTTTATATCCACTGTAACTACTTATTCTCACTCATTCTACCTCTGAATGACTTTTCATGCTGCTTGTATCATGGTAACAATATGTCTGTATGCTGTATATTCATATGTGTCTTGTGAATGCGTTTCTTTCCTCACTATTGTGTACTCAGACTATCATTGATTTTTCTCATTATTGTATACTCAAATTGTTCATAACACTATGTATGCATGTATGTTTGCATGTATGTTACCTTCTGTATCTGTAATTTGTTGAATTTTTCTCCCTGGGCCTCAGCTGAAAAGGGGATCTCTCCCAGGTGGACTTTTCTGGTTAACAAAATCAATCAAAAATAAATAGATAAATATATAAATAGTTGAAATATTCAGAACTTTGACTCCAGCAGCAATGTGGTAGATTCTCATTCTAAAAAAATGTTTGGGAGATTGGAAGTCTTCAGAAGTTTGGTTAATGAAGGAATTTGTGATAAGGAGGCTGAAATAAGAATCAATACATACAGCCATATTTCATGGAGACTCTACTTCTAAGCCCATAAGCCCATAAGGCAGCTAACCACACAATCTAACATTCTGGTCTTTGGAGACTCCACTGTGAGACACACTGAAATCCCTGTCACCAGACTGGGTAAGGAGATAGTCATGGTCAGCTGATTAACAGGGGCCAGGATCTGCCACATTATGCACACATTCAGGTCACTGGACCACAAGTACTTGTATGAGTCAATGATGACCACTTCCCCATCTGCCCTTTTCCCCACTGTAGTCTGGTCTCGGAGTTGGTATATATAGTTGGGGGGTGGGGAACAAAGACCCCCCATGTTGGGGGGGTGTGGGATGTGAAACCCCCCATCTGGGTAGGTTTACTGTGGTTGGGCAGATGGCAAAGTGGTGGCCAACTAGTTACTTTCCCCATCAATGAAATGAAAATTCACTGAATGAACCTTCAGTGGATAGGGTTTGATGTTCAGCCATTCGATGGAAGTTCAACTCGATGGCTGAAAATAGACCCTTAATCTATGTGGGTGTAAATGACCTCAAGCATACCTCCTCAAAATATGTGTCTCAGGCTGGTATGAGCCTTGCATTGAGTAGCATTTTACATTCTCCAGTTATGATGTCACAATACAAAGAGAAGATGGCTGATTTTAATAACAGGCTTAGTTTCTGGTTTCATTCTAAAGGGGTACAATATTTGTCAGCATGGAAGGTGATGGTCAACAGACCATGCTGCTTTGCCAGAGATGGTCTGCATCTCTTCCCTCAAGGCTTTTGAATATTAGCCTCCTCATAATGTTTTTTTTAGGCAATGACAAACTGAAAATGCTTCGAACACAGCAAATCAAATCCAAGAAAATCTAAAGATGTTACTGCTCAGTGCTAGAAGACTAAACAAGAAACTTCACTTCCTACAAACTCTCCTCACCCAAGAGAATGCTGACATCTGTGCAGTCACTGAGACATGGTTTAAAGCAGAGGAATGCACACTGGCAGTGTAAGGCTATAATAATTTCCCCATACTTAGACCAGTTACTGCACAGACAGTGACTAAAGGTAGAGGTATCTTAATTTACATCAACAATAAATATATCTCGAAGCTGGTCAAACAGGATGATGCACTTAAAACCACCACAGGCAAAATCTCATACCACTTCCTTGCAAGCTGTAGCTTCCCCTGTATGACCCAGGAAACCCATAACATGTATTTAGGTTTATTGGAAGCACTCATCATCCAATCCAATACTATATTCATGGACAAATTTAATTAGCCCACTATTAACTGGGAATAATATACAACACCAAATGTGCAGGCAGAGAGATTCCTAGATTTTGCAAACACAAAGTCCTTGAACCAGATTGTCACTGCACCAATGAGGAAAGCAAACATAGTGGATCTGGTCTTCACTAATATGGGAGAGTGCTGCATACCTTATAGTGTAATGTCTTCTCTGATAAGGTCAGGCCACAAAATGGCCTACTGTGATGTAAAAAGAAAACCTGGAACCCCAGCTAACCCTGGAATGTTTGGGAACTAATATATGGCTAACTTCTCACTACTAAGTGATAACCTGGCAAAATTTCAAGCCCCCATAAACCCTGTGAACACTTCTGCCTATGCAGAACTGTTCACAGAAACCCTATACAAACATGTTGATAGCTGCATAGAGGCAGCTGTACCCACCAGGAAGAAGCACAGAGCTGACTCAGAAAACAAGCTACCTTGGTGGAACCACAACAACAATAGGCAGCATAACAAGGAAGAGAATCATGGCAAAACTTAGGATTTGTAGCACCCAGCAGAATAAAAGCATTGTCATCAAACAACTCAGAGGATAAAGTCTACCAAACCAAAGTTTTTTGGTAAATTTGGCCTTCCAGGCCAAGGACAACCAAAAGGCATTCTTTAGCTATGTCCGCAACCTCAAAGACAGTACACAATTGTGTGCAGAGCTCATCGTTAATGGAACTATCTATACTGAATCAGAAGATATAGCAAATTTGCTGGCAGACAAATTTATCTCTAACTTTAGCCCTCTCTCCCCCTCAACCTCCCCTCAGGAAATACCATGAAATAGAACTCCATTTGCTATCACTAGGAAACAGTTCCTCAATGCTCTCTCTAAGACAAGAACACTGCATCAATGGCCACAGACAATAATCCAAGATGCCTTCTAAATAACATGAAATATGACTTATCAGGCCCTCTAGAATTGCTATTTAATCATAGCCTCCAAACAGGATTCATGCCTCAAGAATGGAGAACAGTAATAGTCATCCCACTGCACAAACTTGGCCCATCTACAATCCCTGGAAACTACAGACCTATACGTCTCACTAGTCTCATATGCAGAGTGATGGAAAAAGTATCATGGAAATTACCAAGAATGACATAGAAAACCTCCATACCTTATACCCACCTTAATTTGATTTCATCAAGGGAAGTTCATACCTACTTAACCTGGTGGACTTCCCTGAGAAGGTCACTAATGCAATATATGAGGGCAAAATGGTTCACACTGCCTATCTTGAACCAGTCGTGGTATTTGACATAGTTAAACAAAAATAATAAACCGAACAGAATCACCACAGCTTAAAGGCAAAAACAACTTTAATATAAAAAATGAGTAAGCGCTTTCACGTCCAAACTGTCACTTCTTAAGACTCTCACAATAACAGCACCTGCTCCTATTTAAAAACACATCCAACTGAGCAAATCAATTAAACATACAGCTGTCTTAAAGACATATACATATCTTCCCATAATCATTATGTAAAAAAATAATGTACAAAATATAACTAATGCAAATCAACTTATAAATAAATAAAAAAAATCAGAAATAATAAATAAATAAATAAATAAATAAATAAATAAATAATAAATCAACAGGTGCTGACTTTGAGGGAACATGGGTGAAATTCTTGGCTAGGCTTATAAGGGCCAATAGTCTAGTATCATCCTATGAACCTATGAACCTATAAAGCTTCAATGGGGGAGTACATGTGCACACAACAAGGGTTTGAGAGACACCATATTATTAATTCCAGGCACATTCACTGCATTAAAAATGAGAATCCACCTTTGTTCAGCTAACTCAATCTTATTCTTGAGGTCCCCCCCTCTAATGCTATCCTTCACAAGTTCTAGCACAAAAAACTTAAACTTATGCTGGGGTCCACTGGCTTTAATTTGATGTGCTAAAGCATTACTATCCCTACTGTTCCTATCCCTACTGTTCCTGATATCTCTCAAATGTTCTAAAATACATTCCCTCAGACAGTGATTAGTTTTACTTAGATAAAATGCAAAGCAGACTACACAAAAACTGAAATGCACTACATTTTTTAGTTTTGCAATCTGCATAGAACTTACATTCAACCATTACCCTTGTCTGTGGATGTATAAACCTCATACCTGTATAAATACAATCACAAGTACTACAACTTCTACAGGGATATGTCCCTTGTCTCTGTGATACAGAAGCTGATCTAGCCAATCCTGACCTGTAGCATAACTGCCTTTTTAGTGAGAGATTATTCTTAAAAGAAAACATGGGTCTCTCACTCACAACCTCAGACACTTTTAATATACCCCAGTTCCTTTTAATGATGTCACAGAAAACACTGACATCACTTGAAAAAGTCATAGGAACCCTCACCTTTCCAGATTCACTATGTTCATGTTCACTCCTATCTCTAGGGGGTTTCTCAGAAAACTATGGTCGGCCTCTAGTATTCCTCTCATTCAATAACTGTTTAATACTAGCATCAATTTCTTTCTCAGAGTACCTCTCTTCAGAAAATAATCTTTAAGATCCTTAAGGGCTACATACATTGTGTATTTTCATTATGCAGCCGCATCGTTCTCAAAATCTGGTCCCAAGAACATTCATAACAACAAAAATACCACTTCAGTGGACACCAAGACCAGGGTACCAAACAACAAGAATATATATTTATTATAAAGCGCTTTTCGTCTTGTCACCTAACAAGACTTCTTCAGATAAAACCATGTTGTAAAAACTAGTTTAAATACATCTACTTAATGAATACATCATTATAAATTGCCCAATGAGACAATTCTCTCAATTAACTCTCTGCTATACTTTCATTAAAGAAACATTCACATTAACCTCTATTCGAAATGTAAAGACCTTATATAAAGTCTTCTTTTTAAAAAACATTTCAAACATTTCAAAACTTTTATCTCATCTCCCCTAAAATAAATTAGTTAAGAACCCAGGAATGACAACATGTGGTACATGTCACTATTGTGTAAACATGGACATATGTTTATATCTATATGTAAATATCTATTCTTGTTGTTTGATATCCTGGTCTTGGTGTCCACTGAAGTGGTATTTTTGTTATTTACCTTCTGAGTTTGTATTGGCGTTTTGCTGGTGTGCATTCATAAAAACATGCCTTGGATGCATACTAGTCTTATGTAAAAGTGAGTTCTTTCTGTTCGGCTTCCTATATAAACTAGTTTGCAGGTTCCCTAAATCAGACTTTCTCACAGTAACATCCAAAAAATATATCTCATCTTTGCAGTACTTATAAGTGAATCTTAAAAAAGTCATAGTGTTAGATAAATACTCAATGAAACAAGAAAGTAACTCACTCGAACCATTCCATAAAAATAATATATCATCCACAAATCGAGTGTACCATATCACATACCTATAGAACTCATTGTTATACATACCTATAGAACTCATTGGTATGTAGCATTGCACTCTCTTCCCGTTGTAGCAATGGCAGGTTGGTGTAGCTATTGGCACAAGCCGTGCACATAGCCATGCCAACCATCTGCAAAAAGAACTCATTATTAAAAACAAAAACATTATTTTCTAAAATGATCTCCAACAATATACAGACCAAATCATTTTCATTTGACATAATTCCCCACTCCAGAATTGTTGATAACCTGAAGAGGTTAGGTATAAACCCTTATGTCACCCAGTAAATAGCCAGCTGGCTCACAGACAGAGACCGGGAAGTTAGAATTGGGGAGTCCATCTCTACAGAGAGGCCAATCTCAAGCAGAGTCCCTTGGGGATCTGTCCTCGGACCACTCCTTTTAGTCATTTACTTCTTTGAAGACAAGGATAATGTCAAGGACCTCTGGCTTACCAAATGCACAGATAATTGCAAATTAGGAGTAGTCATAGAATCCCCCACCGACACTAATGTTCTCCAGGAAGGGCTGACACAGACAAATAACATGTCGGAGTCATGAGCTAAAACTGAATGCCATGAAATGCATAATAGTATCCTTCACAAAGACATCTACCTTTGGTAACTATAATATTGACAACACACTACTAAGAATAGACCCAGTAGTCAGAGACTTGGGGAAACACATGCACAGTAATTTAGCCCTTGACCATCATGTGTCTACAGTAGTGAGGAAATCATTCTGTGTTGTGCAACCTGCAAACAAAGGTATGTCATCTAAGTCAAAGGAGGTTATTGTTCTACTGTATTCAGCATTCACTCAGACTTATCATAGAGTACAATGCCCCTAACCATTGCACCTAACCAGGCACATCTAACAAGTGTAATATCCATAGAGGTTCCTCACTAAAAGAATATATGGTATAAGTAACATGTTCTGTGTAGACTGCTTCATAGTCATATCCCTGTTTTCTGTCTCCTACAGACTGTTGAGGGGAGATCTATACCTGGCATTCAAGGCATCAGGGTAGGATTTGACAATTCCTCAAATGCCGGGCTATTGAGGGGAGATTTATATATGACATTCAAGGCATTGTCAGACCCCACCCTGATGAATGTCTTGCATATCCACAAAACAAACAGCGCTATAATTACCTGTTCTAAAGACCTGTTCTAAAGGCCTTGCCTGTGATATAAATAGGACCTGTTCTAGAGACAGGTATGTATCCTAGAGACTCCCTTTCTCTGGAGCAGGGTCTCAATCATTGTGAAGCAGAGTCTGTCCTTAACTGAATTCAAATGTTACTTGGACATCTGAATGGGGAACAGGAAATGTATCCCTGGTTTGGCACCCATGTCTCTAATGGGCACAGGCAGTCTGTAAATGGTTCATCTCCCAAGCCCCTGCTTGTAAATGTTTCATCTCCCAAGCCCCTGCTTGCACTTATCAAGGGTATCAGAACTTGTCAGA